>NW_009269994.1:0-9924 GCF_000687185.1 Egretta garzetta
AAAAAAAAAACAAAACAAGCTGACATGTCAGGTTTGAAAATAAAAGGTTGACAACCTTTAAAAAAAAAACCATAAAATAACCTTTATACTAGGTACATCGAGAACTGCTAAAGTTCTTACTTCAACACATGCTTCTGCATTGGGAAAAATGTCACCTTCCAGCCATTGAGCCATTGGCTTTAATGGCAGTTCCTTTCAAAGAATCAGGGTCTTCCAGATGAGTGTGGCTGTTCCTCAAAACAGAGTGTGTTCTCCCAATAAATGTTTTTTCACGGTGAATGCCCAAATATAGTGACATATATCAGTATGTGTGTAACATGGACCTAAATGAGTTGTCATATTGTGAAGTATGCAATATACAGGCCAAAAAATTGTACGCTGAGATTAAAAACTAATTTTCTAAAGTTTACGTGCTATCTGAGGTACTACTGTCTTGATTGTCCTAGTGTTATAATGGCTTTTTGTAGCACATCTGAAGCTTTTTAGTTTTTCATCCTCTGTAGTACAGCTACAGGGAAACTGTGATTTCACTGGAATCAGTCATGAAAATCAAGAAAACCAAGGTGCTATTTTAAATCCTGCACTCTTCCATAGAAAGCATGTTCGCTTTTGTGGCAAATTTGCCTGACTAAGAAGAGTAAAAATTAAGTTATACATTTATCTGCATGATATATAAGAGACATGAGGTTTAGTTAGTTAATACTTGTGTAGCTTTTCATAAAGTTAAAGTATATTTGATAATTGTTGCATATTTAACAGTAAGGAGTAGGCAGAACAGCTTAGTTAGAATTTTTCAAAAACACTTAAGGTACGTTTCCCTGAAATTCAGTAGGTCTTGGATGCAGTAAAGTCTGATATACTGAGATGACTGAATCAAAGCAATTAAATTGGTTTTAATTAACAGATTTGTTACCTTGATATATATCCGTGTGTAAACTGTTATTTCAGCATAAAAAAAAAAAAAGTTGTTTAAATTTACCTAAATGCAGTTTCAAAAAATAAATATGATTGCAGTGGATGCAAAATTGTTAGGACAACCCAAACAAAATTGTTGGCCTGTAGGCGCGTGCCTGGAGCATCAGACTTCTGTGTTCTATAAAATGGCTGTAGCCTTGCTTCCTCCTTTGCCATGTTAGAGCCTTGGAAAGCCATTTTTGCTGCTGATAGCAATGGTGTAGTAATGTGGATGTGTGGGAATGCTTTGAGCCTAGGCCCCTCATTTTTTGGGGAATAAAATTCAAAATTAAGTATTCCACCAAGAAGCATAAATTTGCTTTAGCAGAAACCTTCCTTCACCTAACTTCGCCTAACTTCACCTCCATCTCCTTTCACACCTAAGATCAATGTTTTACAGGACTAGTAGTGCAGCCTCTTACCCAAGTCACATCTTAATCTGATCACACCCGTGTTGAGCATAAGGCATGAATTATAAAAGAAGCTATTAATTTTAATGCAGCCCTTAATCTATGTAGGGTAATTAGGAAATTCTAATCTTTGTTATTAAATGTGTTTTGAAGACAGGAAAAATGCAGCAAAAGAACCCACAAACCAAGCCCAGTTTCTTTGGATTCGTGCATATTGACATTTTCAGTTCTGAACTGAATACCTTTCAGGTGGAAGGAAAAATTCAGGTGTTAGTGTTAAAAGGCAGAATGTCATCAAACTGGCTGTTGTGTCTTCTGTATCAGATTATAATAAGGATAATTAAAATTTCTGCCAGGCTGAGAACACTTGATAGCGATATCCCATTAAAAAAAACCAAAAAACCAAACCCCCAAAAAAATCAGCATAAATCACAAAAAGATAAAGTATATATCTTTTTTATAACTTCACCTAGTATTAGGGTTTGGTACAAAAAGCAGTTAACTAGCAATGCATTTTCTCAGGACGTGCGGATTTGGAATTCATGTGTCAATGACCATGTAAAATATTTGCAATAATGTTACTATCTCTGGTTGTACATTGGGACTATATGACACATATTTTCATATTGTGTAGTAGGGATCTCTATTGCGTAGTAGGGATCTCTTCTTGCTGATACACAGAGATACAATAGAGAAGGACTTAGCATTAATGATAACTTGAAGGACTGTAGACTGAGAGTTGTTTTCAGGTCATTTGTTTCCTCCCTACTGTTTCATGTCCCTGCAGTTCTCCCCCATGATGCCTTCTCTCTCACATATTTGTGGTTTGACATTACATTAAAAACAAACCCACTGAAATAAATGACCAAGTTCTTATTGTCAGGTTGTTCTGAGTCTATGACTTATGTTTGACTGCATCTCTATGAATTTTTAAAACAGAAATACTTATATTAAAACCACCAAACAAAATTAAAAAAACCAAACCCAAAACCAAAACAAAACCACAACCCAAATCCTTCACAAATCAAAATCTAGTTTAGTGCTATATCAGCAATGATGGAAAGAGTTTCAGGTGTTTCCACAAGGGCTTGTAGTGTAATCCAAATATATATATCTATATCTCTATATATCAAAAAATTATAAGGCATTTTTTTTAGATATGAAGTGAAACATCCTCAAGCTAGTCTTCAATTTTAAGTAGACATGACTATCATTAATGACAGTGAAAATATTAAGCTTCTTTGTCAGAGGATCATAAACTGAGTAGTAATACTTAAATTGGTTTTAAAAGATTTGTCAAAATTAATACCAAGAAAACTTTGCAATGTATTGTAACAGATTAAAGCAAATCTTCTGCCACCACAATTTGCGATGCTAACTCTGGTAATTAGGGCAGAACTATGACTTTAGGCCCTCAGAGTATCATCGTTGTCCTGAGCTCATCACCCAGACTGCCTTTGTAGGCACTGGGGAGAAACAAGAGCTGTTTTAAAATGATTCAGAAAATGATTCAGCCCATTCTAGTGTAGACATCTTAAGTGAATCTCACCTTTGAAGAACCTATTTCACTCTCTCAATTAGACAGGAAAATGGATGAAAAGCTTGGAAATAGAAGGTATATGACAGACGTGTAAGTCTGTGTGAGGTTATTCCTGTCGTTAATATGTAAAGAGGATGTAAAATAACAAGTAGAGGTGAACTTGTAAATTGAGAAAGTAAGGCATCACCAAAAAAAAGTTATTTTCCCTATAGTTCTTGGTACCTTATAGTGTTTGAAGAGGGTTTTTTTACAGAACATTAAACATATAGATTGTTTTGAGTCAGAAATTAAAGCCACTGTATCCCTGTACCAGTGCTTCCACACACAATCTGATCAAAATAGAGCTGCTGCTTTATGTGGCCAGCTGCCACCTATGCTTGCAGTTATAGCTCAGTCCCTGTTAGGGCATGAACCTAAAGTGTTTTGATGTGAATGTGTTTGGGCAATGACCACCAATTCCACCACTTTTTCTCATTTACTGTCTTTGTCTCATATGCAGTGCATCTGACATACCTCAGAGACAAAACCCATCGTGGTAGCAAGAAATACTAGTAAAATTTGTGGAGATTATTTAAAAAAAAATAAATGTCCTATATATATGCCCTTGCACACAATACATTGTTCTACTACATTCCAAAGGGTTGCTAAAAAAGCTACTCACTTGCAGAAATACCTTCTTTTATGCCTACAAACACAGAAAAAGATAAACGTAGTATTTTGTTACTGTTTTTTACGATGCTTTATGATAGCATCCTTATATAGGCATTCAACAACTTTCGCAAAACTACAACTCAGTACTGATATTCTGAAATCTCTAAACACCTGAAGAGCAAATAGGGAATTGTGACTAATGGCCATCGGGTCTAAAAATCAACCTAAACCTCTTTCAGTGGGCATCACTGAAACTCACAGAAGCATTTTGTTTTATTTCAGTTCTTACTGCACCTCCAAATGGGAAACAATTGAAATCACTCTTTTTTTCAGGAACAAGCTGTTTTATGCCCTTTCCCTGATTTATTTTAATTAGCTGTGGCCAGGGAATGTCATTAATTCTGCCCTCAGCTCCTGTACTGAGATTCCATTCATGGGAGCTCCCTTAACAGCTTGAACATGCAAGAAAGTTAAGACAAACGTGCTTAAGGTATCTATTTTGAATTGTATTTATGCTAAAGCACATTGTATGGATGGTTTCCATCAGAAAGTAGGTATTAATTATGACATACTTCTGAGTTTTTATGGGATTATTCCTCAGGGATTTTAACTAATTTCCTTCAAATTTACAACTTAAGTTGCTTTAACTTTTACCAGTGATGCTAAACACTTATTTAAACTATGTCAGAGGTGATAGGAAATAGGCCCAGAACCAGAGAAAGACTCATGCATCTCTTATTCAGGCCTACTTCTCAGGACATAGTCAAATAATCAACAGCCATTACTTTTCATCAGGGATATGTCACTTTGGCTGGTATATTTTAATTACTTTTAATAATTTTTAATTTTTTTTCTTTTAAGTGGCAAGGTGCTGCAGTCTTCAATGGGACAAGAGAACAGAATTGGAAACTCTCAACAATACGGAATATTTATCAAGTCACTTTTTCTTTTCCCTCTTTTCCAGACTGAACTTGCATTTGCGCTCAGAATATTTATCTGTTTTCAGAGATGATCACTGCTTGATGTTATAATGCAACATTAAGAGTGTGATGGGCTGATAGGAATCTGCACGTATAAACAAGGTATGATACTGGAGATTGTATTTCCATGTGGTATAATACTGGCATCTAATGGCATCTATGACTTGTTTCATTGTGAAGAAAATAGCAACCTTTAAAGCTGTTTTGTTACTTCAGATTATTTTGATACTTGTCACTGTAATTTTTCTCTGCATCCATATTTGCAGATGTTCTCAAAGGTAATTGTAGGAGAAAAGGATCTCACTTTTTAGGGGGACTGTCACTTTTGGCCATAATAGCCAAGAAAAAAAAAAACCTAATTAAAAATCTTTCCCCAAATTTCCATCCTCACCAAAAGGACAACACAACATAGCATGAATAAATTCTTAACTAACCTATAGTTTGTCAATAAACTTCCAATTTAATGGATACTGAAGAAAAAAAGACATCAAAGCTAAGGTTGTAACTTTTTTTTTTGTCAAGAAGTGCTTGTAATCAATCTCCTTTTCTGTCACAACTGCATTTCCTCTTCTCTTGTGGTTACAACTACTTCATCATTAATTGATTTTTTAAAGCTTGGTTAATTATAATTTGCCTGTAAAATTAGCAAGTTTAGACTAAGGCAGAGAGAGGCTCTTCTATTAAACAGGAGAAGAAGGCAGAGAAAAAAAGTTTGGGGTTTTTTTAATGAGTGTATGCTGGCAATGTCTATCAAGGTATTTAAGTGTTATATCACCTGGCCAAAAATAAAGCAAAACTAGAGACATGGAGAATAAATTAAGTACCAGACCTTATTTCAGGAAATGGTTTGTAAGGTGTTGTTCCAAGTTATTCAAAGCTGAAGTGACATGGTAACTGAGGCAAAGTGACAACAATTTTGCAGTTTGGTCTTCCCCGTTAATGATATTTAGAGTAGACATTGAGTCTATCCCCTTCTGAGGTTGCTGAACATTTCCAGTTTCTCCGATATCTAAATTTCCAGCACACTTTGGGAGCCCCAAGAGTGCTGACATTTTCCATTCATATCCCTAAGGACACATACTACAACTCACATGTATTCTGCCCTGGTATTTTTTCATAATCACTGTGCGCTGTTCAGAAACTCCAAGTGCAGGCAGGATGTGCAGCGCTCCAACACCACCACGGTGAGTATTGAATCTGTTTGTGACAGTACTGAATGTATTACAAAGTGCTGAACAGTTTTCCAGTCTCTTCTCCATATTGAAGGAGAATTTAAGACTTCTGTTTTGGAACAGCACCCTCAGCAGGCTTATGAGAGTTTACTAACTATCCTGTTTTGGGCTAAATGACCTCTGGGAAAACGGGAAGCCACACTGGAGCCAATGCCAGAGAAAAGAGAAAAACTGTAAGATTGTAAACTGTGAGCATGAGATGTCACAGAAGGTCCTCATCAGGGAGTCCAGCGTACAGCCTGAGGTCATGCATCAGTCCACTTGAGTGAATGAGTGGGAAGCACCTCTCTTAGAAGAGAGGGGAGACAAACAGTGGGTCCTAGCCACTTGGCCCATCCCAAGGTCGAAGAGTGGCTGCTCTGTGGTTGGCGTTCAGGCTGCTGTCCCTGACCACCTCTCTCACCCTGGAGAAAAGGGAGCAGAAGACATTATAGCAACACTGCTTTTTTGCCCATGATAAGAATTACAGGCTCTGCCTGGCCAAACCCTTAGGGATCATTGCAGCCTCTTGTCCCTGTTTGTCCTTTTGCAGTTTCCCAAATGACAGAAAAGGGTGTGCAGCAAGTCCTATGAAGACACTGACATCCAAATATTTTTTATATAGGGGAAGACATGGGGCTAGGAATGGACCTAAAGTGGAGTACAGCATAAGTGCTTGATGGATTTCCCAGTGGAGCCACAAAGGCTTGTGCAGCGTGTATTGCACTAAGAGGGGCTGTGTGTTCAGTGTTTCAAACCTATTCCGTGAATATGTGATGTTGATGCAAGTGGAAAGGTCCAGACTGAGGTAACTACTGCTGTCTTTGGGAACGTCTTCACTCCCACATTCAGCTCTCTATATTTAAAATGGAGCTGGAATTTGTTCAGAGACCTCTTATGGTTCACTACATTTACTTAAAACTCCTTTGAGAGCTTCTGAATGGGAGAGGGGCTAGGGGACGATACCAGTATCCTTGTTTGTACACCCAAGAGGATGAAAGAATTTGATGGCAGAAATGTAGAACCAAGTATTCCCCATGTCAGCTAAGAGTAGGCAATCTCTGTTTACAAGAAAAAGATTCAGCCAAATCGTTATCACTCTCCATCAAGCACAGCATAACTCAGGATGTTCTTGGCCCAGTTAAGCAGTCATGCCTGCCCTAGATCAGTGGGAAGGCTGAAGCTATAATGAGTTTTCTCATTTTTATAATATTTAAAATAAGCTACATTTTGAAAAGAGGGGTTGTTGCACTTGTTGACAGGCTGCATTTGAACTGCTGAGAAGCAGCAGCCTTTTAATCCTTGTTCTCCTCATCTTTCCCTTGGAATTGTCAGCTAAGAACACACAACAAAGAGAAGATGTAAAACGTCCTTCAGCTTTTCTGTGAAGTGGTGGGATTGCCAAAAATTCATGCTCAATCCATCTCCAAATAATCTTCAGTAGAGCAATTTTATTATCACCTATACCTTAAGATAAGGTAGCTGGGAGTAAGGTAGCTACATGGTAGCTCTCCCTCCCTCAAGGTGTCTTTAGAAATCTGTAACTCAAGAGAACTAGGCCTGTGTGACCAGGGGATCAAGACAAAATACATGGTTTCATTGGGCTCCATGCTATGGATCTTCCTAGCCCCAGGATTTGTTCCACAGCCATTTAAATTAACATAGCATTAAAATACGACAGGATTATGTTCTACGGACTCATTAACACATTCCTCTGGTGCAGTGGGAAATGACGAGTGCTTGAACAGTCAACCACCCGAGGCATGTATTAATGTGACTGATACCCCCTGCAATGTCTCAATACATTAAAATAGAATTCCCATTGAATACAACTTTGCAATTTACATGCAATTTTTCAAATGTACTGTGAAAGTATTTATCTTTTCACTTCACCAAGTAATTCTCAGTTTTGTGAGGGGGAAGAAGCACTTTTTTCTATGAAGCTACTATTAGATTGTAATATTTTCCTCATTCATGCACCCTACTCTTCTGTCATAATTTTCTTGCCTAACTCCCATGAATTTAGCAAAATAAACTATGATACTTTGGGATTTTCATTTTTTCCCTTGATGCCTTTGCCTAGCTGCTGCGCTCAACAGCCCTTCAAAGGCAGGCTGAGATGCTTTCAAGCTTGTTTGTAGTTAGAAAGCTAAATGGAAAGCTGATCACTGTTCCCCATTCAGATTTTAAACAGAAACAGCTCTGTATTTGTGTTTGTAAATACAAACAACTGAAATCAACTAGCCACCTCTGAATCTCTATTAAGCCTACAGGCAGTGGAGGATGCTAAAAATTGGAACAAAAAGATATCAGCTGTAACCTGCACTTACCTACAGATCGTTAGGTGGCACTCTTCCCTCTGGCTTAGCACTATCCAGAAGGGCAGAAAATGCAGCCTGGTGTTGGAGCAGCCATACTTTTAAAAATACTAAGATACAAAACTGAGATTATAAAGACATGTAGTCATTAAAGATGACCAAACATTTTGAAAAGAATAAGGTTGTTGGGCACAGTATCTTGACCACATTCAATTAGGAAGTTTTTCTATGTCTGGACATACCATTTTGGCCTCAACTCTTGTGGATGCTACCACAGGTGATCACATAACAAACGAACAAATGAATATTGGAAATGTGAAAATGCATGGCTGTTACTTAAGTTACCAGTTGTTACCTATGCCTACTATGAGATTTGTATTCAATTTATATTGTTATAAACAGGCAAGAATCCCCCCCAAAACGGCTTCTTTCTAAAAACCCAATGACATTTGAAAACCAAAAAAGGGTTGAATGTATTTCAGAGAACAGTTAACACACTTGCATGTGCTTTTTTCTCTACACATATATGGATACACAGAGCAAATATATTACTATAAGTAATTTTTTTTTTTCTCAGCATAGTTTATTTTAAAGCCTAAGGAATGCATGAACCTATCTTCTCCCAGTCCTTAGGAGATAAGATGGATTATCCCCATTTTGTAGAATGTTTAAGCATTTTGCCAGTGGGCAATCAGATAGTTTGTAGCAAGACCAGGAGTTGAAGCAGGCCCAGATGTTCAGGTGTCCCCTTTCCTTATCTGTTACTCCCTATGACAAGAAAGCCTGCAATGCACTCTGTAAGATGTTATCCAAGTAGAACTTGATACTGCTTGGACTTTAAGTCTGTGTTTGAGCCCCTGGGTATCTACTGAGCTTTTTTATCCAAGATTGAGAAGGGGAGTGCTCTTGCTATCTTTTTTTCTGTAAATCCTGTCATTTACAACTGTGTCTTAAGTCTAAAATTCATCAATGGAAGCTGGGAAATGTTTATTTTGTTGGACTAAATCTTTTCCTGCATCATTACCTGTGACTGAAAAAGGCAGGAGACCTTGAGCCTTCTGGTAAATTCTAGTCCTATGTTTCTGTAAAAAAAGTTTTGCAAAAGGTTTGTCTTCCATAGTCACTTTTTATCCTGCTCTGCAACACAGTCTGCTTGCATCCAGAAGAGTGCGTGACAGACAGCATCATGCTTCGGTCTTCCTTTGGGTTGACTTTTACCTTTTCAACCTTGTCGGGCTCTAAATTACACTGGAGGGTTCATGGGTTGAGAACTGTCACCTGATAAAAACAAAGTATCTGGAACCTCTCTTTACAACACAGACAGAAAGCTGTGACTTAAGCTTCCCAGAGGGAAATTGGATAGAGCAGCAAAAATTAATTCAGTCCTATAGTATGAGTGAATAAAAAAATATATTTTTGCATTTGGTTTCCCTCATCCTACAGTATTACCTATCATACAAATACATAAAGAAACATAAGTCTGTGATATTGTCTCGGTCTGCTTTTGAAATTCTGATTCTGCCATGAGTACATTTTATTTTAAAATAACACCCATTGACTTCAGTCTGTGCATGAAGTAAAAAAGCTGTGGGATTGTTTGCAAGTTTGAGCCAAATGTAGAGCTTAAAGATTTCTAGCTTTTGTTACATGCTTAAAATTTTTACCCACCTCTCTCTAACATTTCAAAATAATGAAGGTGAGAACCTACCCTTTTGCCATCAACAGGTGCTAATTTTGCAAACAGCTGCTTCAGTTAAAGTCTTTAACACCATCCATATGCCTATCATCTTCAGCTGTGATGGTAGAATGATCACATGAGCAGTCTGTAACCTCATTTACATGAAGTCAGCCAGCTAAGTT
>NW_009269995.1:0-14221 GCF_000687185.1 Egretta garzetta
ACACACACACACATATATATATATATAAAATTACTGCTGCAGAGCTTAATAATTTGCCTATAGCATGATAATAATCCACTCTGGGAAGACAGGGTGGTTATTTAGGAAAAAGATGAGTGGGACTATAGACTCTGACACTTCAACTACTTATCTCAGGACAAATGAGCTAGACCTTCTCTCAGATGTCACTTTTACAAGGATTACCATCAATAGAATTTCAATGACTTTTTCATACAAATTTGATATTTTACTTTCACTTATATAGTAAGCAAATCTGAAACCTGAATATTAAACTGAATTGGAGGAATGAGTAAATGACTACGTGAGTATTCCATACAGAAAAGCTCTATAAACATTTATTCATTTATTTGTCTAGACTCTCTCTCCTATACTATGAACCAAAGTTTTTGTCATCCCAGCTATTAAAGACTTGGTTTTACATCTGTATGAATGCCAGTAATTTTTTATTGAAATTTTATTTGTCCTGACAGGATTTTCATAGTGTTAACAACTATGTTACACATTCAACAATATGTTTTACAAAAATATTTACTGATTTCTGATTTCTCCCGTGTTCTCCACATTTCCACAAAGCCTTTATTAAGTACATCATGGGCGCAGGCAACTTACAGCTTACTTGTTTCATCAGGTCGGTAGCTAGTTCAGTGGCAGTATTCCACTAAATGACAGAATAGGATGTATCGATGTCAAATTATTAGACTGGAAACAAGCCTGAAGATGCCTAGAGAGCATCTACTGCACTACATCTGGATAATTGCTCTGTTGAGAAGAGTTATTTGACAACCCTTTGGTAGAATGGTTGCTGAAAACAGCTCAAAGTTATTAAGCAGAACAAACACCAGCCAACACTCCATGGGACAGGGCTTTTTGTTTACTGTTTTCCCCTGCTCTGCAGATATGGGAAAAGAAGCTACAGCTTCTCAGGTGTAATACATGGCATACAGAAGAGAAAATATCTGCTTGATAGAGTTTTTATATATCTATACAAGATAGGTATCTATCTTGGCACAGGCATGGTTAATTTTACATGTAATAAGAACCCGTAGGAAAGAGGCAGAATGGACTCTGGCCAGTTTTGCAAGCACTGGCAAATATCAGTTTTATAGAAAGACAGATTTAAATTCACAAAGTGCACAAACCAGAATTAAGCAAAACTCTCCCTACAGCAAGCACATCCTTAACTTTCCTGAAGGAAGTGGATTTGTTTTAATTTTTCTTCAGTATTTTAGAAAGTAGGTTTGAGCTGAAGCAAAGTTGAAATACTTTCCTTTGTCTTACTGACTTTTTTCTTTTAATTTTCAAATTTTTTTTGAAAAAGGAAGTGAGAGAGTGATTAATGCATGAGCTTAATAGCACAGGGGCAAAAATGTTCATGCATGAATCAGACTGGTTTCTTCCATTGACAAAAATTATTAGAATCTTCATTTCCTCCTGAGGAAACTCTGCAGCTCATCTTTCCTGGCAATATGGTTCAATTTTGTATGAGCATCTGATCAATAATTAACTGGATATCCAAGCCTCCCTAAGAAGATACCCTAACCCATACTCATTTTTATCATTCAGATATAAGCATTTTATGATTAGCAAAAATCTAATAGGACAGGTTGAGAGAACTCCACTGAAAAACCAACAGAGCCAAAGCCAAGACAGAGGTATTCTTGTAGTCAGGATACTCTTTTCAGATGAGGTACATTGATACCTATAGAAAGAGAAGGAAATTTAAATTTAATCTCCCACATCTTGAATTAATCCTATAATTTCTGAGAATTTGAGAAGTGGCACAACATTTTTCTTGTACTCAAAACCTTTTGGAAAATTCAGTCCTAGCTTACATTTCGTTTCAGGATGACCAAAAACTCATGTTCTAGCAGCACTATCATTTACCACAGAGTAGTTGGTCATGTCCATTCTAGAGTTTATGAGGAAAGATGACTGCTGAGATGGGAGTCTTCTGCTTATTCAGTAATGCTTATAATCCCCCAGGGAATTAAAATGGAGATTCAGGTACCTCAGAACTCATCTTAGAGACTTCATAGCCAACTGAAGGATGAAAAGGTTTCAGACTTGAGGTACCTGACAACAAGCAAGTGGCATCTTGGAGCCCAGGTCTGTGCCTCAGGGAGGATAGTTGAGCCTGGGAATGTGCCTTCAGAACCCACTAGGAGCGACAATTCATCTTTAAACAGACTGAGTTGTCACAAACGTAACAGTGGCTCCAACAACTGGGTTCATTTGCAATAGCAATGACCATAGAGCACTGGGACAGTTGCTACTGTCACTAGCCATCTTTAATAAAACTTGTTCTAAGCAACTTTTCAACTCATGTGACTGTTTCCAGTCGTTTAGCTCTACCGAGCTGCCTACCTCAATGGCAATGAAAGCACTTGAAGGAAAATATGTTTGCTTCCCCTGATGCATGGCACACAAACACCTTTCATGCAAAAGTCATAGCTGAAGTCAATCAGAACACAGGAGTAATATACCAAATTCACAGTTTCTTTTCAGGTTTCATTTCCTACAGAAGGCTCCTATTCTGAAAGGCGTTCAGCCCATACTGTTTCAAAGATTTCAAAGACTTAAGTCAACCAGAAAAATAAGCAAAATAAACCACAGTGTTCACAAAGCATCTGGTCCTACTCTAAATGGATATTTTCCCATCTTTTTCTCATAGTATAATTTCAAACTGTTTGTAGGGCATCTTTATAAATAACCACCTTGGGCATTGCATAACTGAATGTAATTAACATCACAAAGAAGAAAACTCAAAAAATCAAGACACGTGCTATTCTGAAGGAAAAAATACTTTAATTACCTAGATTTTGAAGAAATGCATTTTACTTATTCCCACCTCTCACCATCAACACTGCTAAACAGCAGCATACAAAACATGACAAGAACCAAAAGAATATTCTATTGCTACCAAAATAACTAATTCTAGAGATCTGTGTTGAGTGATGATAATGGATTTAGAAGTGGAAAGAATGGTCCCAAGTAGATAAAAACTGCACAAGGTTATTAATCTTCTCTCTTGCAACGTATGAGTCCTTCCACCTTTAAAAGCAAAATGTTTTTTACACAATTGGTAAGGAATGTAAATATAGAAGACTTTAATTACTCACACTGCTATGAATTCTCAAAAGTTTGTGTTTAGATCTTAGAACGGCAGTAATCCTGATGGAACAGAATGGGATTTTGAATTCTATTCTGGTTAATGATACTAATTCTGTAATATCAGCTATACTTTTGTATGACTAATGGAAGCTTATTGTCAGTACAGGAGTGTAAATATTTAATGAAATAGAATGCTTTCTATTTTCTGTAACAGTTTACTTCAACTGCCTTTACAGTAGGATACATGGTGTCCATCTTTATTGTAGGACAGTTAACCTAAAATCCAAACCTAAAAATCTAGATCTAAAATGTAGTCTAGAATCTGCAAAACTCTTCTGAAGAAGATTGGATTTTCCCTGTTTGGCAACGAATGCTCAGTGAAATACCAAATTAATTTCCATTTAAAGTTCAACTAGAAAAACTACAAATTTTTAAAGACTCTGAAATAAGCAACAGAAGACAACCTTTTTTCCCCCAAGAACTATAGTTGCATATTTCTAGTAGATTCTTACAGATTCATGAAACAACTTGAAAAGCTTTCCACATCATGGGTAGTTTAAGAGTTTGCAAAGGATCGTTTCTCTGTTTTTCTGCCTTTGTCCTCATACAACCTCTCTTTTTTAAATGCAAGGATTTACAAACACAGTCAAAGGAATCACCATGGGCAAAATCTGTTCAAATTCAGAAAATAACACTTTAACTCAATTTGACAGGAAGTTCCAGCACTTTCTGGCATAAATTGTTGCATAGATACAACATGACATTACTCTCAGAAAACTTCGAATTTGTCCTTATTTAAGTGAAACATTATTGATTATAGTTTTGAAACTTAATTGGCAAACACACAACTTGTAGGGGACTATTACAAATATGTTGTGAGGGCTAAGAACACTATTGGCATTCCCATCAATGGAAAATCAGAGAACACAAAATATTCCGTATACCAATGTTGTTAGAGAAGATAAGAGGAGGGGAAAAAAACACAATCATCATTGACCCAAGTGCGACAGGGTAGCTTCCTGGTTGTTTAGTGAATTCCCTTGAATTTCAAAATCAATAGCAAAAGCATTTAAGAAAATAATATATTTTTAAAGGAAGAATTAGGAAGATTTATTCAAAATATATTACTTCTAAGTGGCTAAAAGTGAATATTTGTATTTCTGTAAAGTTGTATTAGGACCTCAGAATCTGTTCTATTGGTCAAATATTCCTAATTCATTACTTACTAAAGGCTACAATGAAAACCAGATTGTTTCTCTCCTACTAGTGCGATATAATCTCCACAGCAACCAAGTATGATGAATCATCAGCTACGTTTGCTTATAGAAGTTACTATTTAAGCAGGAAATTAAAAGTTATCTTTAGATTTGGTAAGGTATAAATTACAAGGAAAGTTAGAAAGAAGACAACCATAACTATGTTATTGTATGTAACCTCCTTCAAAGTTTTCAACATGAAGATGGAAGACAGTCTGTCAGCTGGCAGCCAGCTTTCCAGCTTTCCTTACCTACATTTTTTAATCTTTATTATAATAGCAATCAAAGGCTTTGTCAGTATAAGTACATTCACATACTAAAACAACTTCTTGGTGTTCCCATCTATGGTGTGTCTATATATGTTCTCTATCTTGGCAATGGAGAGATTCAATACACATGCACCGACACCAGTCAATTTCCACAAGGTGTTTTTAAGTTATTTCTAGGACAGCTGTCACAACACTGAATTCCCTGAGTCAGACATAGGCTGTGACTACAAGTACCAGTGTATTTTAACAAATGAACTGCCCAGAGTGTAGTGTGATAGCAAGGGAAGAGTATGGAGTAAAAGGGATATTGCCCTTTGTTAGGCAACAGAGAGAGAAAAACTGATAAAGCAGGAGACAGCATAATTAAATCTCAAAAAGTAAACAGGAAATTACGCTAATCCTATTCCTCTCGGTATTACTAGTGAAGGGAAAAAGAATTTGGGAGACATCTACATTACTACAAAATATATCTACATCTTGATTATGCATTGTTACCTGGTCATATCTCAGGATCCACTCCTCAGTAATATATAATACTGGTCAACATGCAATTCCTCATGGGAACCTGTTATTCCCTATGGACATTAGGCCCTTAGTATGTATTCCAAGGTCCCTCGTGTCTTGTTAAGTGGAGATATTTGGCCATTACTACTTAATACATTTTATCTGAACTCTGCCCATATCCATTGCAATTTGAGGTTAAGATAGGAGTGAACTGTTTCTGTTTGTGAAGTGTGAGTGCAAAAAGATTGGTTTTGAAACTGAAAGTGATGTCGTAAGCATCATTATCTGAATTGTAGAAGCTACCAGGGCTTGAAGTGTTACCTTTATAGCAAATGTAATATTCATAGGGAAATCATAACAGATTTTATAACAGGGTTTTGTAATGGAAAGTGAATAGTAACTAGTGTGAGTACCATCATGTTACTTTACAGTTGTCACATGAAAAAAAGAGGCTTTTAGGCCTTCCAAAGCCCTTTTCTACATTCTCCAGTAGCTTGCCACACAAAGGTGGTATTACAGTTCACAAAAAAAAATTCAAATGCATTCTGAAACCTGTTTATGATTGATTGTCATTAAACTGTGGCCTAATAGTACCTTGACTGTTTGCAATTCATTTTAATATTGTATTGATGGAAGTCTAGACTGATCAAGGATGTGGCTCACTCACACTCATAGAAGTTATGATTAATATAAATAGTAAAGCTGAAATAGCAGTTGGTTTTCCATCAAATAGGCTTTCCAAGCTATCCAGGAACCAATACCACTTTCTTTCACATGCTCTGCACATTAGAGTAAGAAAATGTCAACTTCCAAAGGTGCCCCTCCATTCTTTTAAAATTTGTGATTGACTAGAAGTAAGTTCACTGAAAAACTTCCATATAGAAAAAATAGGCAGCATAGTGACAATGAAATTTAGCAGCTATTTGGACAAGCAGAGGCTTCATCCTGCCCTGCAGAAATGTCTTAAGAAGTTGTTGGAGTCCAGTTACAGTCTTATCTCAAGAGTAAATCCTACTGTTAGGGAGCCAGGCAAAACATATGCTGTAACCTGACCAGCAGCAGCAGAGATCAAGGGAAGAATTTTTCATATTGCCCTAGGATGTTACCTGGGTTTTTTGTCAGTAGTGGGTGAAGTAGTAGTAATGGAAGTAAAATTCATATAATCATAAAAATATTTTTTGGAAGGCATCTCTGGAGTTTCTAGTCCAGCCTCTTGTGCAAAATTAGTCTATCAACAACTCAGGTCAGCTGGGGCTTTATTTAGCAAAATCCTGAAAAGCTCCAGGATCAATATACCACCACCTGCTCCACTGCAGCACTACTCTACTAGCATAAATATTTTCTCCTAATGACCAATGTGAACTTCCCAACGTCTAGCCTGAGGCTACTGTCTTTTGCTTATCTATCACTGAAGAGGAGAGTTTGTGTCCATCATCTTTGTCACACTTTCAAGTAGCTGTAGGCTGTCCTTCTAAGCTCCTCTTCTCTAGACTAAACAAGCCCACTTTCCTCAACCTCACCTCATAGGATATGTGTACCCCAAATCATTGTAGTAGCCCTCCAATGGACCCTCTCCAGCTACTCAACATTGTTCTTGAAGCAGGTAGCCAAACCTCGACACAGTAGTGTATGCGTGTCTTTACCAGTGCCCAAGTAGAGGAGAGTAACTTCCTTCCAATCTACTAGCCATGTTCACCCTAAGGAACTCCAGCGCATGGTTTCCTTCTTTAAGATGAGAAGACATTAATGCAGCTTGGCATCTACAAGGATATTCTGGTCATTTTCAGTAGGGCTGTTTCTCAGACAGTCAGTTCTCAGCCTGTAATGCATGGATTGTTCTACCCCTGGTACAGACCCTTGCATTTCTTCTGTGCTGAAATTAATAGGTTTCTGTTGGCCCAACCCTCAAGTTTCCCAAGGTCTCTCTAGATTGAAGTTGGACTGTTTGCTATGTCAGTCTTTTCATCCCATTTGTTGTCATCCACAGATCTGATAAAAGTGAAGTCTGTCTCATGACCCAGGTCAGTGATGAAGCTATTCAATGACCTGGGCTTCAGTATTGATCCCTGGAGCACTCTGCTTTTTACCAGAAACCAAATAGCTATTCATCCATTGATTACTACATTTTAAACATGAAGATCCAGCCAATGTTCAATCCACTTAATTATCCATATTTCCAGTCCATATTTCATGAGCTTCCAAGTGAAAATACTGTGGCAGATGGTGTAAAAATTCTACCTAAAATTAAGGTATATTGCATGCACCACACTTTCTGCTTCCCCTTCCTCATTTTAATGTAGAAAGCAATTACGTCAAGCATGATTTAGCCTTCATAAGTCCATGCTGACTATTCCTGACTAACTGTTTGCCCAGACAGCCAAAATTTAGACAGATATTAACAGGATGTGAAACTACTTCATGCAGAAACTTACTAAAACCAGGATGAGTTTGCCACTCACTGCCAAAGAGTGGACAATCCAGGCAGGTTCTAAACACTGAGAAGAGATAATTAAACTATGAAATCAGTAATGGACTTGTGGAATGTGACTATTAATACAGGACTGTTAAAATGTATATCACCTGAGAGAATACTTTAATGCTAATTAAGTTTTATAGCACACCATAATTCTAATGACTCATGGCTCTGTTACAAGAAGGAAGAGCATTTGCTAACACAGGCACTTATTCATGCTAACTCTGTCGGTCAGCTTAGGATCAGAAATCACTTACTGCTACCATTAATTATAAGCTCAATTCTATCTTTTCACCCTGAAACTCTCTCTTAAAACCCAGCTTCACACACATGGCTGTACGGAGGGAAAGTTTTTCTAGACAAACAATCAAGCTGCCATTCCCAGATGAAGTTATGCCATATGATTGCATGCATATTCTTATGCATAGAAAGCTATTTTTGTCTTAAACCAGGTGGTCTACCCTGTAAGGCTACCATTTCTCCTATAATAGTGAAGTTAATGAGCAACAATTAGAAAGCAGGTGTTCAAGTACAGCTTTACTAAGCTTGCTGACTTTGAACACAAAACTTGCTAGCTTATGCTGCTCCATGGACTGTTCCAGAGATTTTGTTTAGACTTCACAGTGCAGGCCCTGGAACACCTTCATTTTTTGCACTGCTCCATAGGTGAGACTGCATATGGCCAGGATTTCATCATAGGACAAAGTGATCTCCCCGGTAACTGCAGATACTGAGTTCTTTTCCAAACACCTTAGCTATTACTCTGATTATGCACACACTTCTCTACAGCCCATTGGTATAATTCTCTGGTAGCTCACAGAGGAGCTAACATTTTACTGATTGGTAGACCTAGGCAAAATCTGGGGGTGCCAACTTTGAAATAAGGGTGACAGCTTTCAGAACAAAAACATGAAGTGAAGTGAAAAATAATAGAACAAAGGCCTGCAGTGCAGAAGAACGGCATTCATGCAAAGCTATTTTTCTAAGGGTAAACCAAATTATTGAAATGAAGTGTATATTTTTCTCATTACAGAATAGGCCAGCGAGGTCAGAACACACGTAACAACAGAAACAGCAGCATGCTGTTCCAGAAGGAGAATTGATAACATCAAGACAACAAAGGACCTTATGGCAGAACCCTAGTTTTGACAATTTTTTGCTTGAATAATTTTAAGAATTTCAGACTTTTTTCCTGGTTGGCAGAGGAAAGAAACTATGGAAATTTTGACCAGAGCAATTTCCAGCACTAACAGAAAGCTTTGCAGAATGGAATGTGGGCGCTTAGGGAAGCAGGAAAACACTGTATTTCAGAAGCATTTGTACATTTGATCTTGAACCACCATATAACCTTTAAATTTCAGTTTTGTAATGATTTAAGAGGAAACTTTTACATGTCAAAATGTGATAGTTTCTATTTAAAAGTGATCCAGAAGTTTATTCATTTTTCTATCTATCCCCTCTATGAGTTTAAATATATAGTTTCACTGAGCAAGACTTTGGCATTCCAGTTGCAGTGATGTTACAAGATGTTCCTGTGAACAGGCTGTCAGAAAAAAAAAAAGGAAAGAAAAAAAAAAGTTCTAAAAAAATTGGAGGGATGAACAGTGACAAATACAGCTCCAGTAAGAGATTTAATGAAATGGTTTGAGACAGAAAATGGTCCAGAGGTGGAAAACGCCTTTCAAATATTTGTATTCTTTTCAAAGACAAGGAAGTGAATAAAAACCTAAGTGAAAGAGTGGAGGGGAAATAAGAGATTTCCACTCTTTGTAGGTAGAAAGAAGCAGTCTCAGGCAAAGACCTGTATGCTGCAGTTCATTTTGAAATGCAGAAACATGTCAAATTATGTACATTCTACCATCCGATTAAAGTAATGTTGAGCTGAGCATGAAACATGCTGTATTAATTGTTAGTTACACATTTAGATTTACATTTTTTACCTTTAGCAGAGACTCCAAATTACACTGGGAAATCAGAAAGATAACAGAAATTACCATTAAAAATTCAACTGTAATGGTAATAATATTTACAAACTTGGACAATAATAATGCAATCGATTGCTTTACTGATGCTAGCACACATATTTAATATAATTGCCACCACTTATATGACTCATCATCATTAGTTTACTAAATTTTCTAACAATCAAGTAATAAAAAGACACTATTGAATAAGTACTTTCATTTTCAAATGGAGAAGGACACGGATAGCTAGTCTGAATCAGATTCTCAAATTGAATATGTGATTTTGGACATTTTTTTCCCCAGATCCTCCATCCACATCATAATCTCTTCTCTCCTCTCTCAGAACTCTCTCCAAAAAATGAAGAGATAGATAGGCATGAAAAACTTAATGAGGAAAAATATATAATATTCCTTAAGAGTTTCTTTTACACCTTCTAACAGAATAGCTATACTCCATTGTAAGAGACTTTTGAAAAAGAGACTTACCCTACATTTTGTGGAAGAGATAAGACCATTGTTTTCTAGATGCCACCATACCAACTGCAATTCCTTCCACAGCATTGTTCTGCCCTTCTCTTCCACAATTTACAAGTGAACATGACACATACATAAGTACAACTTTGTATCGCCTCCCTTTCAATTACATTTGACAAATTCCTTACAATAGTACCATTCAAGTACAATTCTCAGCAGAAATTCACTTAACTGATAGTTCTGAAGAATTATTGCCATTCCATAGATACTTCTTCAGAGTAACCACAAGGTGTACCTGCACAGGCTTATGGTTTTTGTCTCAGAAACACGTGCTCTAGTCACACTAACCCTTTACATACTTCATTGCCATACAAATGACTTGTGCATTCATTTAGAAAAATCACTTTGTAAACATGGGTTTATAATTACTTAAGCTTTCAAGTTCATGACAAGTATGAATGACATAAGAATCTGAACTATTTAATCCTCTGTTCTGATATTAACCCATCACAAAAAAACATTACTGCTCAAACTGGTAAAATTCATCACATGCCTACTCCTTTTTAGGGACTATAGTGGTCAGATGGACCAGGACAAGACATTTTTATTACTCTTTTGTTAGAATTCTTTTTATTGCACATGTAGGTTCCTTACTTTCATTTCTACTTTTCTTCATTGTAACAAGATGAGCTTTTATACTAATTAAAAAAAAAAAAAAAAAAGACACTTCAGACACATAGAACAAGAACTTTTGAACAGTGATTTTTTTTTTAAACACAGAAATGTCTAATTTGTTAACATTTGTTTTTTCATTAAGGACATTGTTAAAGATGGTTTTCCCATAAACAAATGTTTTAAACACTTACACAGAAGATTATAGTTTTCCTTCATTAAGAGAAAGTTACAGATGAAGTGTGTAAATGCCTTACATAATCTTCCATACTGCTTACTATTGGTAAGCTCCCAGCAGGAGTACTGTGCCCAGTTCTGTGCATCATATGGAAAATACAGGCACGTAAGAAAAAATTAAAGATGTTAAATTTATCAGAAAAAGCGAAAACTTGATATAAAGTAAATATCTTCTATACTTAACAAGATAAGGGATATTCAAAATTAGATGTCAGTTCTTTGAGATTTTGAGTAAATTTATATATACACACTAACAACTGTAAAGAATATGGAGCACTGAAATAGATCCCTGGGTATCAGATAGCATTGTCTCCAAATGCTAGAGCTTTTTAAACATGTTAGCTAACATCTGCCAGGAGTATTGAGGTAGCTGATATGTCTTTAAGATCCTACTGGACCGGGGTTTTTTATTATTCCATTTCCTACTTTGTTGGCTGCATGAAAGAAGAAGAAACTCTCTTTATGTGGTTTTCATTTTCATGGGGTCAATTGATCTCTCAGTTCACCTCAGAGATTACTTTGTGACTCCAAAACCATCTAAATGAAAAAAATAAAAATAAAAAAAACCCCACAACACAGAATACCAACCAACAAAAAAACCCCACCACCTACAACCATTTTATCCAGACATAAAAGCCTACTTCTCCTAAGGTGACCAATTTAAAGTGTTAGGACATAGTAGAAAGACTATCATCAAATGCATCAAATGATCCCTTACTTTTGAAAAACCAGGTAAGTAACACTCCATGTACTTCTATCCCAAATAGTCTCCTGTGATTCCAGATGAGTACATCAAAGAATCACCTTCACAAAGTAATCAAACACCACCCTAGGATTTAATATTACACCTAATATTAGTTCATTCATTTCTTTTATTACAAACTGATGAGCTTCCACTTGGTAATGTGCACTGTAAGAGCTCAAACTTTACTTTTTATACTGTTAAGTTCCATTTCTTCTAGTATTCCAATACTTCATAAAAAATCTACTTCCTTCTCTATGAATTCCTAGCTTATTAATAAACCTTCCTTTCCTTCCAAGACAGGAAAGCAAGTACTAAATAAAATTATTCCCAGAATGACCACTGACAGATTTTACTAATCACATCTTTCAATTCTGATACTTCAAGTTTCAACACAACCTGTTATCTCCATTGTAGTCAATTCAGTACCCATTTTATGGCCAAAGCTGGGGAGCTCTATATTCAAGTATTAATTTGGAAGCTTCAGAGTCACCTGTGGGACACTATTCATTTTTCTAAATGTTGAAAGAAAATAGTAAAACTTAATTGTTCGTAGATTACCACATTTTGTCACAAATTTCTTCATTTTATATATATCCCACATGCTTCTTCTATGTTCTGTATAAAAACCAAAACATTATGGAAGCAAAACTGATGCAGCTCCTTTATAAAGCCTCACAGTATATTTATGATCATCTGAGGAAAATCTAGTTATTCTGCTGATAACCGCAGCTAAATCCATCTGAGGTAGCATCAAGTAACACAAAACCAGCCAGCTGTTGGGAAGATAACAAGCAAAATGGACAAATTTAAGTCTGAAGAAATTGTTTTCAAACATATATTTACTAAGTTCTACATACACTGCATAAAATGATAATTCAAATTTTTGTTAGAAAATAATTTTGGCAGCTACAATTCATACTGAGCAAAAATCTGTTACACCTTAAGATTGCTTGCAAAAGGGAATATAAGTAATTTATCAGTAGTTCAGACATTTCACCACTGGAGCAGATTATTTGTTTTATTCTCCTTCTAAATTTGTGCTCCAGTCTCGAGTCATTGTTAATAGGCCAATATAGTCCTGTACATTTTTTAAGACTTAATTATCTCAAATTATCCATCACTATCATGAAAGAAATAATATACAATGTAATTTTAACTTGTATGTATTATTATAAAACCCTCCAAAATAAGAGGCCCTGTGGTTCATCACATAAAATGCAGGAATTGTTAATTGCTTACATTTCTATAGTTTTATCAGACACATAAAAACCAGCAAGTCCAGGATAACGATGACACCAAATGAGTAACTCTTCACCCCATCTGTCCATGCTATTTTCCCCACACAATGGACGATATTCACTTCTTGCCCATTTTGTTCTAATAGAAGCAAACCATTTTGAAGCAGAAAGGCCAATTATTGTATCAAATATTTCAGTTATGATGTAACATTTCTATACCTGTAAACAATATGAAACATTTCTTTGCCAAACACTATTTTATCTTTTTTTATTCATTACTAAGTAAATCCATGGAATAAATCATCAGATTGATTAGCATATTATTTTTCCATGTCTTTCTGAACAATTTCCTTGTTAAGACAGGTAAAGTAAAAATTTAGGTAACAGTCCTAGTCCAAAGACACCCATATTATCTCTTATTTTGCTACTCAGCCCATTTCCAATTTTAGTGATTTTATTTTATTTTGAAGAAGCCATAGGTTGAAAAATGGAGTAAGTAAAGTGGCTGTTTTGCAACCTCCACACCGCACCAAAGTAGCTACAAAACTTGCTTTCAGAGTATCTCCGTCTCCATCCCTTTTTTTATCAGGAGAGTATCAAAGCTGCCATCAATTCACTTAATTCCATTAAATCTGTTAATCCATACTTCTATTAGATGGTATTTAAGAGTCTGTGTAGTTGTGCTTACATTGCTTCATTGATTTCCATTGGGTTTAAGAAAATAAAATTGTTAACCCTTACATTTGTAACATTTTCATTTTAAAATTAAACCTACTGTTTTGGTTAAAAGACTCAAGAAAACAATGCTACTATAACAAATGGGTAGTTACAGGAGCCCTTCTACCTCCACCAAAAAAAACCCCAAACAAACAAACAAAAAAATCCATGGAGAAAGAAACTGAAGAAATTTGTACGAGCAGACATAACTGATTAATTATAAAACAGAAGAGAGTGCTTGATCAACCTCATAGCCTTCTAAGCTGTAATGAACGGATTGGTGGATGAGGGGAGGGCAGTGGATATTGTTTATCCTGACTGCAGCAAGGCATTCATCACCGTCTCCCATAAAGTTCTCACTGAAAAAATGATGAAGTATAAACTGGATAAGCAAACGCTGAGGTGGATTGAAAATTGGCTGAACTGCCAAACCCAGAAGGTGGTGATCAGTGACACAAAGTCCAGCTGGAGGCCAGTCACTAGTTTTGTACTCCAGGAGTCATTAACGGGGCCAATACTGTTTAACCTCTTCATTAATGA
>NW_009269996.1:0-7572 GCF_000687185.1 Egretta garzetta
AAAAAACGCACTTGGTCACTTTCAAAGGGGCAAGATAAAAATTTTATATCCAGTTTTTATAGCCATTAACTGGTAACAAATTCAGGGAACTTGTATCTTACTGTATTTTATTTAACAGGTGGAAAATTTCACAGTGTGTTTCTCAGATGGTAGAGTATTATGTCATTTGATTCATCATTATCATCCGTGTTACGTGCCTTTGGAAGCTGTGTGTCAACGTACAACTCAAACAGTAGAATGCTCAAGAACCCATACAGTGGGACTAAACTCTTCCTCCTCATCCTCTTCAGAGTCTGATACTTCTCTAAATGTTAAGGAAGGAACGTTCGACCAAAGTGAGTTATTTGATGCACAAAAATTCATGTCAAATCCATTTCTTGTAGGCACAATTTGATTTGACAAACGTTTTCTCTTTGCAAAGCTGTAAATGTCTCCGCCCTATACAAGGAACTCTTGGACAATGAAAGGAAAAACTTCCAGCTGATCAATGCTGCAGTTTCTGACCTAGGCGGAATACCAGCAATGATTCATCACTCGGACATGTCAAATACAATTCCTGATGAGAAGGTAAGGTGCCTTTAGAGTTGATGTAAACATGTTCTGCTCTTGTGTGAATGTGTCCTGCTCTTCTGTATAACCCTTAACTTGTTGCGTTCTGTTTATTTAGGTTGTTATTACCTATGTATCATTTCTGTGTTCGCGGCTTCTAGATCTTCGGCAAGAAAGTCGAGCTGCTCAATTAATTCAGTCTGCCTGGAGGAATTACAGGCTGAAAAGGGAACTGAAACTTTCTCAGGTACTCTTTGTCTGCAAAATACTCAGTTTCTACTTTGAGAGATACTAAATAAAGAATATAAATTCACTTTTTTTGAGTATACACGCTTATTAAAGTAATAATGGCATTTAAATTAATGAATACCATTTGCATTATCAAAATATACAGCCTTCTTTGTGTAGTCTACTAGAACCACTTTTGTTTAAGACTACTCTGAAACAATTAGATGTGTTTAAAGGCTACTGTTTGTTCTTTTGTGTTCTGATTAGAGCAGGTCACCCCTTAAGCCCTTTTCCCAGTATTTCAAATATAAAATAGTTGCACTACTTCCTTAAAAGAAAAAGGGAGTAGTTAATTCCTATTAATGTCTGCAAGATGAAAAGAGTAATTAAACTTCTGTATGGATTTAATATTTTTGTTCAGGAGCTAAACTTCACCACTGTTTTGAGCGGAGTTGCGTGTGTTCTGCTATTTTGTTTCTTGGTTTTCTGGTAGTTATACCAGATCTTGTGATGGTTTTAAAACTATGACACTTAAGATTGCTAAATGCCACCGCTGCATCTGAGATACATATTATTCAATGCTGGAACAGTGTTGAACTGAAATATTCTAAGAATCTGTGGTATAGAAAGGGGCAGAGGTTATATTTATGTAGGTTTTTTTCATCAACAAGCCTAATTCTTATGAGATTGCTTTAGACAGTTTTTTAATACATCAAAAATTTTGAGTGAAAATTTCAATACTAACTGTTCAGTGGAAATTCACTCTTTGCAGGAGAGAGACAGAGCTGCTCGGATAATTCAAAAATCTGCAGTTAACTTCTTGTCTCGTCGACGCATCCTGAAGAAAGTGAATGCAGCAGTTTGCATCCAGAAGCACTGGAGAAGATACTTAGCCAGGACGAACTTTTTAAACTTGAAAAAGACAAAAATGGAGGAAGCCAGAAGTAAATCTGCCACAGTCATTCAGGTAATGTGATCTAAAGTGAGCTTACAGAGGAAGGAAGCCTTCTGAAACCTGTAAGAAAAAAGCTTGCTCACGGTCATTTGGTCTGCTGCTTGTAGCAACTGATGTCTTCATAAAAATGTAATACTTCCGCCTCCCCGCCCCGGCCTTTTGAAGTGTTTTGGTAGCTTTCTTCAGAGAGAAATGGTAATGAGCTATTAAATTGGCAAGTAGTGAAATTTTGGTATGCCATGAACGTTAAAACACTGGACTTCAAACCAAGTCAATGTAAGGACTGATCAGATTGTGTTGGTTTGCTGCTTTGCAGTTGCTGAACATTATTTAAGAAGCTTTAAATAAAAATAAAAATTACTGTCCTAGTGTTATGAAATCTGTGGTGGGTACGTTCAGAATGGCAGATATTAGTTACCGATTGGTAGTTGGGCAGTTAATTCAGTTTCTCAAGGTACTTTCCCCACTATTACCCAAAGCTAAATATTATGTTCTTAAGACTTTTTTGGAATGGAGATTAAAGAATCATTGATTTATCAAATAGTTCAAAAGGGAATATTTTGTTGCCAGGGCAAATTTAGCTTTTCCCTGGATTTTAAAATGCTTAAAAACCCAACGATTCAAGCTTTTGGGGTTTTTTTAATGTAGATAATCTGGTTTTATCTTCCTTAAGGATTAAGTAGGAACAAAGAAATCTTAAAAAGTCTGAAGTTGGTAAGTTTTCAAATTCAGGCTTAACTCGAGATACCGTGAAGAAAATAGTAAATTTTCTGCTTTTTCCTGCAGGCTTATTGGAGAAGATACTCCGCTAGGAAAAGATATTTACGACTAAGATACTATGTTATCTTTGTACAAGCAAGGATAAGGATGGTGAAGTCTGTTGCTGCATATAAACGAATCCTTTGGGCCACTGTTACAATTCAGTCTCATCTGCGTGCATCGAAGTTGGCAAAAAAAGACCGGCAAAGATATGAAATCTTAAAGTCTTCAGCACTTATTATTCAGTCTGCATTCAGAAGATGGAGAAAATACAAAATTCAACAGCAAATTAAAGCAACTTTAGTGCTTCAGACTTATTTCCGAAAGTGGCAGTCTTCAAAACTGGCTAAAAGAAAGAAGGCTACCCTTGTCATTCAGTCTTGGTATAGGATGCACAGAGAGCTGAAGCAGTATCTACGTATTAAGCAAAGTGTTATCAAGATTCAGGCTTGGTACAGGTGTCAGCTGGCTAGACATATTTACCAGGAACACAGGGCAAAAATAGTGGCAATCCAGCAGTATTACAGAGCTTATAAACTAGGAAAAATTGAGAGAGAGTACTATTTGCAAAAGCGTGCAGCAGTGATAGTTCTCCAAGCTGCTTTTAGAGGCATGAGGGCACGAAAACTATTCAGGCAAACAAAAGCAGCTTGTCTTGTTCAATCAATGTGGAGAATGAAAAAAGAGAAACTAAGATTCCTACGATTAAAAAACTCTGTTACTACATTGCAGTCACATGTGAGAAGATACCAACAAGTAAAAAGATACAAAGAGATTAAAAATGCAGCTTCTGTAATTCAAACTTGGTATAGGTCACATGTCGCTTCTAAAAAAGCAGCTGCTTCTTTCCAGAGGATGCGCCTGGCTGCTATTGTCCTACAGTCTGCCTACAGAGGGATGGAAGCTAGGAAAGAGGCTCGCATGTTGAGATCTGTGATAAAAATTCAGTCAAGTTACCGTGCTTATATTATCCAGAAGAGATTTAAAAACTTAAAAGATGCAACAGTGAAGATTCAAGCTTTTGTAAAGATGAGGCAAGCACATAAGCATTATTGTGCATTAAGAGAGGCAACACTTTATGTCCAGCGAAGGTATCGGTCTCGTAGATCTGCTCTTCAACTTAAAGAAGATTATAGGAAATTGAAGGGAGCTTGCATAAGAATTCAAGCTGCAGTTCGAGGCTATCTTGTCAGGAAACAAATACAAAGGTGGAGGGAGACTGCAGTCTTTCTCCAGGCACGCTACAGAATGAGAAGGGACAGGACATGCTATTTAAGCATCTATAGTGCTGCTGTTGTTATTCAAAAACATTATCGTGCATACAAAAAGCAGCTGTGTCAGAGGCAGGAGTTCTTACAAGTTAAAAAAGCAGCTGTGTGCTTACAAGCAGCCTACAGGGGTTATAAAGCACGCAAAAAGCTTGAACTTGAATATAGAGCTGCTATTAAAATTCAGACTGCTTTTAGAGCTCATGCTGCAAGAATGAAATATATGACAATGGTTCAGGCCTCCATTGTGATTCAGAGGTGGTACAGAGCTTCCAAGACTGGTAACAGGCAAAGACTGAACTTCTTAATGACAAGAGCGGCAGTGATTTCTTTACAAGCAGCTTTTCGTGGCTGGAAGGTACGAAAGCAGATTCAAAGACAGTGTGCTGCTGCTACTAAGATACAGTCTGCCTTCAGAAAATTCATGGCTCTGAAAAAATTCAGACTTATGAACCGTGCTGTGCTAACTATCCAAAAGCATTACAGAGCCAGTGTTATAGGCCAGAAACAACAGCAAGAATATGTTCGGCTGCGTAAGTCTGCAGTGCGTCTTCAGGCAATATGGAGGGGGAAAACTGTGAGAAAAACAATTCAAAAGAAACATAATCTTGCAACAATTATTCAGTCCTATTACAGAATGCATGTAAATCAACTAAAATATAAGAAACTGAGACAGGCTACTCTAGTGATTCAGAAATACTTCAGAGCTTACTGTACGAAAAAAAAGCAGCGTGCAATTTATCTAAAAGTAAAGGCAGCAGTCTTAGTCTTGCAGTCTGCTTATCGTGGGATGACTGTGAGGAAACAACTGAGCAAACTAAACAAAGCTGCTACAACTATACAAGCTGCTTTCAAATCTTACCTGATCAAAAAGGACTATGAAAGGCTTCGATCTGCAGCTACAGTAGTTCAAAGGCATTATCGTGCAATTAATCATGCTAAACATCAAAAGCAGAAATATTTGTCTTTAGAAAAAGCCACAGTCCAAATGCAGGCGACTTACAGAGGTGTAAGAGTCAGACGACAAATTCACTGTATGCATCAAGCAGCTATTTGTATCCAAGCCACATTTAAGATGCATCGCATGAACATAAAATACCAGGCAATGAGAATGGCAGCAATTATAATTCAAAGACAATATAGAGCATTTTGTTTAGGCAAAGAACAACGTAAAAAGTACTTGGAGCTAAAGAAGTCTATCATTATTCTTCAGGCTGCCTGTAGAGGCACGAAGGTCCGACAAGACTTAAAAACCATGCATCAATCAGCAGCAATAATACAGTCTTATTATCGCATGCACAAACAACAGAGGGATTTCAGAAAACTGTTGCTGGCAACTAGGCAGATTCAGCAGTGGTTCCGTGCTTGTAAGGCACGAGATACACAAGTTCACAACTATATGATTGTGAAAAATGCTACACTTTGTATCCAGGCTGCCTTCCGTGGTATGAAAACAAGAAGACTTCTAAGAACAATGAGTGAATCAGCTGAGTGTATTCAGAGAAGATTTAGAACTTTTCTCAAAAGAAAATATTTTCTTTCCGTTAGGGCAGCTGCTATTGTAATTCAGAGAAAATACAGAGCAACAAAACTAGCAAAAATTCAACGTCAGAAGTATCTCTCTCTCCTCAGTGCTGCTGTTACCATACAGTCTGTCTATAGAGGCTTTGTGGTAAGAAAAAAAATCCAGCAGATGCATCAAGCTGCTACAGTTATTCAAGCAACATTAAGAGCGCGTAACCTGAAGAAAATTGCAGTACAGCGTTACTCTTCATTAAAGAAAGCAGCAATTTGTATCCAGAAGGCGTTTCGAGACATGCAAGCAAAAAAACGACATCGAGAAATGCACTGCGCTGCTATTGTTGTTCAGAAAAACTTTAAGGCTTTTAGAGGACGTCAAAGATATCTCTCCCTTAAAGCAGCTACTCTTGTCTTTCAGAGAAGATACAGAGCTTTGGTTCTGTCAAGACAGCATACTTTGGAGTATCTTTCTCTTCGCAGAGCAACTATTCACATACAGGCTGTGTACAGAGGTATGAGAGTGCGGAAGAGTATTGAGTGTATGCATTTAGCTGCTAGTACAATACAGTCAGCCTACAAAATGCACAGGAACAGAAGGTCCTATCAGAATATGAGAATTGCAGCTATTGTTATACAGAACCACTATCGATCCTACGTTAAAGGAAAGAAACAACGGAAGAAATATCTGGCAATGAAGAATTCTGCTCTTGTTATTCAAGCATCATATAGAGGCATGAAGGAACGACAGAAGCTGAAAATCATGCATGTTTCAGCAATTGTAATACAGTCTAGTTATCGCACGTACATACAACGTAGATATTACAAACAGTTGTGCTGGGCTGTCAGAGTTACACAGCAAAGGTTCAGAGCCAAAATGGCAAAAGAAGCTGACATGGAAAACTATGCAAAAATAAAAAAGGCTGTCATTTGCCTTCAATCCTCTTTTCGTGCTAAAAAAGCTAGGCAGTTGTATAAAACCATGGTTGCTGCACGGTGCATACAATCGTTCTTACAAATGTGCATGGAGAGGAGGCGTTTTCTTGAAAAGAAAGCAGCAGCAATAGCGATCCAGTCTATGTTCCGATGCCAAAGAACAAGGACTCGCTATACATTGATTCGGAGTTCAGCAGTTGCTATTCAGAGGTGGTACAGAGCATGTCACAGGGCTCGTTTACAGAAAGCAGAGTATTCTGCTCGAAGACAAGCAGTAGTAATTATTCAGTCTGCCTTCCGTGGTATGAAAGCAAGAAAAATAGCGAGACGCATACGAGCTGCAAGAAAGATTCAGTCATTTCTTCAGATGGCTGTGCAGCGTAGAAAATTTATTCAAATTAGAACAGCAGCTATTACGTTACGAGCCTATTACTTAATGCGTAAAACTAAATCACAGTATACAAGCTATAAAAAAGCAGCAGTTGTCTTACAACGATGCTACCGATCCCACTTGGCTGTGAAATACCAAAGAATGACTTACTTGCAGACCCGGAGGAACATTATCATTGTGCAGGCTAGAGTCAGAGGATTCATCGAAAAGAAGAGGTTTCACAAAATTAAGGAAAGCACAATAAAAATTCAGGTACTTTTGAATGTATAGTAGTGGGGTTTGGGTGTGTGGGTTATTTTTTCTTTTGTGGGTCTTGTAAGATTACTGCTCTTGCAAACAACATTTTAAACTGTATGTTCAAGCAGAATCAATTTCTGAAGTATACTACATGGCAGGTGTATAAAGCTTACTACCGAGTGCACAGAAGTAGTCTCACTTTAGCTCTGCTTTGTGTTTCCTTGCTGAGGTGGTACTCTTAAAAAGTAACATTCCCATTTTCTTGTTATTTGAAGTAGTAAAATCCTAGGGGATAAATAAGTTCTGATACTTGCGTGTGTTTCCGTGCTTCTCTTAAGAATGTTTTTGTCCTAACTTTCATCTATATAAACATTAGTAGCTTATTGAATGTTTTCTTAGATTGGAATGTGAATGAAAGCTGTCTTGATGTGTTGAAATGAGCGGGCGCTGGTGTTGGGTATAAAGTGAAGTAAATGACAAAAAAGGCATGACTGCTGCATTCTTTAAGACTCGTATTTAGGAGGGTGTGAGTAAATCATGTTAGTTGTTTTATGTTTATTAAATGGCCCTAGTCTAATTTGAGTGCCTAGCTAATGTTTTGAAGGGGTATGTAAGGAGAGAAAATTGCATTCTTACACACATTTCAGTTGGTACCTTGAGTGGTGCCACATGAAACTTAGTGTGCAACTGTATCTGTGATACTTTGAGGGTGACAGAGCACTGGAACAGGC
>NW_009269997.1:0-69259 GCF_000687185.1 Egretta garzetta
GCATGGCTGAACAGAGAGCTTTGGCTGGATCTCCAAAACCAGAGGAAAGTCTATGAGCTTTGGAAGAAGGGCCAGCTATCTCAGGAGGACTATAAGATCATGCAAGGATACGAGGTCATGCAGAGAGAAAATGAGAAGGGCTAAGGCCCAGCTTGAACTTAAATTGGTCAATTCTGTGAAAGAAAATAAAAGGTGTTTCTATATACATATTAACAACAAAAGGAAAGCCAAGGAGAATCTCCATCCTCTACTGGATGCAGGGGGAACCACAGTAACAAAGGATGAGGATAAGGCTGAGGTACTTAATGTCATCTTTGACTCAGTCTTTAATAGTAAGGTCAGCTGTTCTTCAGGTACCCAGCCCCCTGAGCCAGAAGGCAGGGACAGGGAGCAGAACAAAGCTCCTATGATCCAAGAGGAAATGGTTAGTGACCTTCTTGGCCAGTTAGACACACACAAGTCTATGGGTCTGGATGGGATCCACACAAGGGTACTAAGGGAGCTGGCAAAAGTGCTCACCAAGCCCCTTTCCATCATCTATCAGCAGTCCTGGATGACTGGGGAAGTTCCACTTAACTGGAGGTTGGAAAATGTGACACCCATTTAAGAGAAGGGATGGAGGGAGGATCTGGGGAACTATAGGCCTGTCAGTCTGACCTTGGTGCCAGGGAAGGTCACGGAGCATCTTGAGTGCTATCACACAGCACATCCAGGGCAACCAGGTGATCAGGCCCAGTCAACATAGGTTCATGAAAGGCAGATCCTGCTTGACCAACCTGATCTCCTTCTATGACCAGGTGACCCGCATAGTGGAAGAGGGAAAGGCTGTGGATGTAGTGTACCTGGACTTTAGTAAAACCTCTGACACTGTTTCCCACAGCATTCTGCTTGAGAAACTGGCTGCCCATGGCCTGGAAAGGCATACTCTTTGCTGGGTAAAAAACTGGCTGGATGGCTGGGCCCAAAGAGGGGTGGTGAATGGAGTTAAATCCAGTTGGAGGCCGGTCACAAGCAGTGTTTCCCAGGGTTCAATGTTGGGGCCAGTTCTGTTTAATATTTTTATCAGTGACCTGGACAAGGGGATTGAATGTACCCTCAGCAAGACTGCAGATGATACTAAGCTGGGTGGAAGTGTTGATCTGCTTGAGGGGAGGAAAGCTTTGCAGATGGACCTGGATAGGCTGGATCAATGAGTTGTGGCCAATTGTATGAGGTTCAACAAGGCCAAATCCTGGGTCCAGCACTTGGGTCACAAGAACCCCATGCAATGCTACAGGCTTGGGGAAGAGTGGCTGGAAAGCTGCTTGGCAGAGAGGGATCTGAGGGTACTGGTCAACAGCTGACCTAATATGAGCCAGCAGTGTGCCCAGGTGGCCAAGAAGGCCAATGGCATAGAATCATAGAATCATAGAATGTTTAGGGTTGGAAGGGACCACTAGTGGTCATCTAGTCCAACCCCCCTGCAGTGAGCAGGGACACTGCTAACTAGATCAGATTGCTCAGAGCCCCATCCAACCTGGCCTTGAATGTTTCCAGGGATGGGGCCTCCACTACCTCTCTGGGCAACCTGTTCCAGTGTTTTACCACCCTCATTGTAAAAAATTTCTTCCTTACCTCTAGCCTGAACCTACCCTGTTCTAGTTTAAAACCATTTCCCCTTGTCCTAACACAGCTGGCCCTACTAAAAAGACGTTCCCCATCTTTCCTATAGGCCCCCTTTAGGTACTGGAAGGCCGCAATCAGGTCTCCCCGTAGCCTCCTTTTCTCCAGACTGAACAAGCCCAACTCTCTCAGCCTGTCCTCATAGGAGAGGTGCTCCAGCCCTCGGATCATTTTTGTAGCCCTCCTCTGGACCCGTTCCAACAGTTCCATGTCCTTCTTGTGCTGAGGGCTCCAGAGCTGGACGCAGTACTCCAGGTGATGGCCTTGAATGTTTCTAGGGATGGGGCCTCCACTACCTCTCTGGGCAACCTGTTCCAGTGAAGCATCCTGGCTTGTATCAGGAATAGTGTGACCAGCAGGAGCAGGGAAGTGATTGTGCCCCTGTACTTTGGCAGTGGTGAGGGCACACCTCAAATCCTGTGTTTGGTTTTGGGCCCCTTACTACAAGAAGGACATTGAGGCGCTGGAGCATTTCCAGAGAAGGGCAACAAAGCTGGTGAAGTGTCTGGAGCACAAGGCTGATGGGGAGCAGCTGAGGGAACTGGGTTGTTAAGCCTGGAGAAGAGGAGGCTGAGGGGAGACCTTATCGCCCTCTACAACTGCCTGACAGGAAGGTGTAGCGAGGTGGGGGTTGGTCTCTTGTCCCAAATAACAAGCAATAGGACAAGAGGAAATGGCCTCAATTTGTGTCAGGGGAGGTTTAGGTTAAACATTAGGCACTCCCCCCGACGGCTCTCAGGTGCCTATTATGGGGCAGGAAGCCCTACATACATAATGCCACAAATCAGATATTACTGAAATGCTGGCAAGACTCTCAGACATGATCAATAGGTAGAGGGTCCTGCTATTTAACGACAAAATCTTTTTCTTACTTCTTAGCATAAGATGTTGCTGTCTTTTGCTGAAGTCCTTCCCGAAATGCAATTCCTTTCATCCTGCCTCCTCACCAGACACAAACCTTCAGCTGTAAACATGCAGTATTTTCACTGTGCTGAAGGTAGTTATTCTGTACCCTGGCTAACTGCTACCAGCACTGTTATTAATTTGCATTACACGAGCATTCAGAGCTCTCTGGTCGCTCTCCTGAGCCAAGACACAGGCACACACTTAACCCCAAGTAGACTGCAAGCCCCACACAAATCAATGGGCCAAGACTTCTGCAGCCCTCAGCACCTGACATTTAACACTGAAAGCAGTATTAAAGCTCTTCCCTTGCCCACAGCATTCAGCCACATGAAAAGGCCATTCTTTTATCATTGGCAAAAATTCATGAACTCAGCAGGGGAATAGCGTTGCAAGTTTACCAGGGTGCCTGTATCTCTTTCTGTTGGATGCTGAAGGAAGCAATGATCCATGTTTTCTACCTGCTCCGTTCCCTGGGACAGCTCACAGCCTCCTCCTGCTTCCCATACTTGGACCCGTTGTTGCTTATTAGTTGCTACATTAGCACCTGTAGTGAAGATCAAGACATCATTGTGCTAGATGCTGTAAGCAAAAATAAAAAGGAAAACAATCCCTACTCCCATCTGAGCATGAGGGAAGGCAACAAATACAACAAGGTGTGAGGGTGATAAGTCTTGACTTATGGAAGATCACATGGAAAGAAAAAAATCCTTCTAGATTTTCATTACCAAATTCATTTGAGATAAACTGGAAGAATGATAATTTCTTGGAGAGGAAACGAACTTCGTACAGTTAAGCCTGTGCTGCCAAAAGCAAAAGATAAGAATGACCTTTGCTTTTAATGTATTTGTCTTTCCATATCCATTCATAGACAGTGAACCCAGCCTATTAGCACCACTGGTCTAACACTAAAAGTCAATTTGATTTAACCATACTTGCTGGCACTGCAAACTGCCTGACTATCACTCAATTAGAAAAGAGACATTAGCTCAGGTGTTGCCTAGAATCTAGCTGCTCCCTCCCCTTTGTAATGCACCCAGGATTCTGCTTTAATTCAAAGTTTTGTAATCACCTGGGTTTAAATCAATCCAGGGTTGTCAAAAGCATATGGGATCAAATGAAAATGTGAAACTTAAAATACAAATAACCACTGAAGGTAGATTTTAACTGCTAGAGCTGTATCATTACGGGAAAGTTGATGTCATTTACAGCAACATTAAAGCAAGTGTTATTAAGAGAAAATGAGGCATTTGTCAATGAGTGTTTTTAGTGTCATTGAAGGTCTCAGAATTAGCACACTTGCAATATTTTGACTAAAACAAGCTCATTCAAAGGCTCTTTCTAGCACATTAGCATCTCGTTAGACTTTGAGGATGTTTCAGATCTCTCTCCCTTCCTTAACTAGTAAAGGAAGAAATCAAATTCCAGTAAGAATGGTACAAAACTCTGCAAGTGTATTATTTGCTGTTCATGTACACTTTGAGATAAAAGTACTCAGAATAGAAAGATCAGCCTCTTTGCCAGAAAGTATAAAACTTAATTTCCATGGTCCCAAAAGGAAATATGAGCCAAATTCTGATATCCCCAGCCATTACTGAAGAATTTTTGATTATATTAATTACCCATTACCTTTTATAGGGCTATTTCTTCAGTGAGAATGCACCCGCTGAGATTAGAAGTCTGTCTCCAGCATCATAAAGTTAAAACAAGCTGCTAGTGAGTATCACAGATGGGTATACATTTATTGTGAGAGCATTTTTCGAATATTCAATTGCAGGAGGAAACTTCTGACAACCAATCTGGGTTGTTTGCAGAGTCCTTAAAAAATGTATTCCTCCATCTCTTATCCTCCAAATGCCTATATTGTCTCGTACATACGGATATCTCAGTATAGAAACACACACGGGAAACCCCACCTACTGCACAACATGCCAAGAAGGACAGGCAGATTTCCCCCTCCGTGGACAGACATCTGGATTTTGCTCCCAAATATTGCTGCATCACAGGCACCCTTCCTGGGCCCTCCTATTTTCTCCTTTACTGCCTCCCGTCTCCCTCCCAGCCCAAATCCTTGCGTTTTCCACCTTCTTTAATACAATGCTTCTGGATACGGCTGCCTCAAAAAGATGACATTTCTGCAGTACACTTCAAGGGGACTTTCTTACTACAGAAAAGCAGGTTTAAAAGTTTATGTCTAGTACTGGCTGCTTAACTTAGAGTGTTCCTAATAAAAGTTCATGTTACACCCAGACTACTTAAACCTTACCAATCGAAATGTGATTATGTCAGGGAAAGGCTCATGAGCGCATGAAAGATTTGGGGTACAGCTGTGGGCAGCCTGATCCAGAGCACAGCATGCTGCATCACATGAAAGGCCCATCTGACCCAGCATCTTGTCTTCAAAAGCATCCAGGAAGGATGACAGAGGAGGGACACAACGACAAAGAGATTGCATATGCCTCGGCAGGTGTATCATAGAATCGTTTAGGTTGGAAAAGACCTTTAAGATCATCAAGTCCAACCGCTAACCTGGCACTGCCATTCCACCACTGAAACATGTCCATAAGCACCTCGTCTACCCATCTTTTAAATACCTCCAGGGATGGGGACTCGACCACTTCCCTGGACAGCCCATTCCAATGCTTGACAACACTTTCAGTGAAGAACTTTTTTCCTAATATCTAATCTAAACTTGCCCTGGTGCAACTTGAGGCCATTTCCCCTTGTCCTATTGCCCATTACCTGGGAGAAAAGACCAACACCCACCTCACTACAACCTCCTTTCCGCATAGGCAGAAGCAGACAGGCTCAGTGTACCATGTAAATAGCCAAAGGCAAAATGTTTCTGAGGCAGAAAACATTTAAGAGCAATAGCACATATAACCAGGCAAATACACCCTGCTTAAAAGATCTGCACCTTGCAGGCTATGGTTGGCATACATCTGTCCAAACCAGAGCACAGCAAGAGAAACAAACCATGGTCTTACACCTATCTGTCTGGTCTTAACCAAGATATACACCCCTAACCATTGTATACATTCATTAGAATACAAAGCACTCCCTCTACTATGCTGATATGTGTGAAAAGGAACTACAGGTTTCTTTCCCAAATGGTCTGTGCTCAGACTAACTGTAATTACAGGTCCTAAGCAGCTCATGCCAAGTAGACAGAGCTGGCACCCTCATTTACTGAAGTCCACCTGTGGTGAGATCAGAGTGTCTATGAGAGCACCCTTCCAGTTGGCTCACAGGCAGAGTGAGATAAAAGAAAAATGCATGAAGCTCAGGCCATAAGAACAAATGCTTTAACTTATAAAAGACTATAAACACAATTGTGCTGAAATGCATGTTGAGAGCAGGATCTACCCTGCCTCTGCGAGTGCCATCCCTCTCGGCTGAGGAAGGTCTGGCTCTGTGGCTTATTGCTCAATTATAAAGTTAATCAAAGAACTAATTGAGCTTGGTCAGCTTGGTCTTTTTAGCCTTTTCTTATGGATTAACTTTTATTAGAGCTAACAGAGGACATGAGGAAGGCTGTAAAGGGCAAGGAGGTGATAAGCCTAGTATGTGAGAGGAATGATAGCTATATGGCATATTTATGAAGACAAAATTGGGATGATTTATTAAAGATGCCGTTAAAAGTGAACTTGCATTATTGGATGTGGGCTTTGAAATTAGGCACATGATTAAGTTATGTGGAAAACCAGCAATGAGTTACAGTTCCCGACACTTTCATGCTATTTTTTCTCTGAGACTAATATGGAGAAAAAAAATGTTCTATACTTCAGAGCAATTAGAATATTTTATCTTTTAAAATTGTTTTGGAAGGCACACATTCTGCAAATGTCTTAGCTCATACCAGATAATGATGAGCAAGCTAAACAGAATTTCATGCTTTCTAAAATGTGAATATAAGGAGGTGTTCTTGTCTCTTTCCGATGATCATCCTATGCAACAATTGCCTTCCTTTTGTCTAAATAATATTCTCTTGATGAAAAGGCAAGTGCTCATGGGAACTCCCATCACACAGTTACAGAGGAAGAAAGTATCTCATTTAATGCACAACAGCCAGGATTCAAAGGGAAAATATCAAAACTGAAGGTGCTCCCCGGCTATACAATTTTTGCTCATGTCTGGTATTAGATGAGAGCTACTGACTGGGAAATACATGGCTGATGTAAAGAGTCAGGTGTTTGGGTACACACATTTACTTCTGAAGGCTGATGCAAAATAGGCCACTTCGGTGACCCCAATTCCCTCCTCCCAGGAGAGAAGAGTATAATTTCCCACATAAGACAACCTGCGGAGACCTTGTCTGAAGTTCAGGGGACAGTTCTTGCCAGCTCTGTGCAAAAATATAACCCAACAGGGCATAGGTGCAGGATGATCAAAGAAACAATGAGTTTATCTCTTGAGAGTGAACTAAGAGTGTTTGTCTTTCTTAGCTTAGCAAAGCGAAGGCCAAGAGAGATCTGACTGAGCTCTATAAATACATCAGGGTAAGCATCAGGGAGCCAGAAGAGCAATTTAAGCTAAAGAACAATGTTGGCATGAGAACAAATGAGCATTAATTGGCATGAATAAATTTTGGCTGGAAAGCTGAGGGTGATTTCTAGCTATTTGAGGAGTGATTTCCTGGAAGAGCCTTCCAGTGGGGGAAGAAGAAGCAAAAATAAACAAAAAAAAAAAGCAACAAAAAGCAAACATCAAGGAGATTTAAGGTAGAGGCTGATGTATGCCTGACTGGGATGAGACAGCATGGCCATCTGTGATAGCAGCAGACAGAATTTAAGTGATCCTTTCCTGCCCTACTTTTCCATGTTCATTTTCTTGGTGGGATTACCATTTACAGAAACTACTCCACTTCGCAGTCTAGGATGCTATTGATGCTTTCAAAGAAATGTAAAAACATCCCAGGAGCGCAGATGCTTGCCTTGGTGATACAAAGCCTGTCTCTGGATCTTGGGCCAAATCACATGCTCCTGCACAGCATGAGAGTATGCCTACCACAACCTATATGATTCACTTGAAAGTTAAATCTCTGCACAGTACAAAGCAGTGGTCCTAAGATGCTAATGTCATGAACAGAAATATACAGCAGAAGGCACAGTCCTTTATTCTTTAATTAACTCATACAATTCTTCAGCCATATCGTACATCAAGCCTGGCCATAAAACCAGCAATTTTACAGTGTGTAAAAGAAGAATAAAATGATTCACAGAGATGGAAGATCCATTTACAGCAAATGTATATGCCTTTCTGAGTACAACAGATTCCAAACAGATATGTTACTGTGACCCATAAAACTACTTTGATAACTTATTTACTGTAACTTTGGGTGACATTGTCACACATTAATGGTTTTGTAAAAGGCACGGGCGCATCAGGTCATCATATTGTTCTTGAAGGGATTTTTTTGGTCAGATGTGTGATGTTGGTGTGTAGCGAACGGCCACCGCAATTGCTTGATGTCCATTATTTTGTCTACATATTGTTAGGACATAAAATGAGTGGATGAATACCAGAATAACCTGGACAATTTAAGGCAAACCTAATTAGAATATTTCTCGCCTAAACTTTTTACCCTGAAAACTTGAAAGACAAGATTTAACTGTAACGTAAATGTGACCAATTTAAAAAAAAAAGATAAAATTTAAAATGAAGATGGGAATAAGAACTTAAATGCTGTAATCTCTGAAGAGAACCAGCAATCAAAGTCTAATATCCTCATATTGTGCCAGATAATGAAACATTAAGCTGGAGATAATAAGATTTCTTTCCACTGGATAGTCTTCAGCATAGTTAAACCTATGAATGAACAGCTGAAGTGTTTTATACAAGCAAAAGGTTATATGTCAAGGATTCTGAGGGTGAAAAAAGAAATCCCAGCCCATTTACTACAAACTAGATAGAACCCACATTACTCATTCTCTTTTAAAATTGTGCCATAATTAGATGCTTTTTAAGAAAGACAGCTTCACCACCGCGCACTGATGGGGACTGGGGATGCAGTGGACATTTTACCTAGCTTCCCTAAGGAACCAAAAGCTAGGTAATCATACTGTATGTATGAGTACATCTTTGCCTTCATCCTCCCCAGTAAATGCAAAGATTTACATCAAATTTGACAAGAAGGCAGAGATCTTAAAGACGGAAAATTCCCCCAAACTTTCACAGAACTGGGAAAGCTTATAGAGGTATATTAGCAGCCTCCCACTGAAGGAACAGATGGGGATGAGTCACCCACATCAGCTTCTGAGAAGCCAACACTGGCATAAAAAGTCATAGGAAACCAAACTAAATTCATCCCACCACAGATGGAGCTGCCAGCTCTTTAACATGCCAGTGAGGAGCAACAACACTGGCAAAATCCTTACAGCCCTGACTGTCTATGGTACTGGATTTCTGTGGTCATTCATCTGAAGGTTTTTATATTTAGAGATGAAAGGAGGGGATAAGACCACCGTGCCCGCTATGGAGCAGAAAGAAAAAATGAGCCTTTGCTGTAAAGAGAAGTGCAGAACAAAAATATTCCAGCTGGGATCTTACAAAACCCCTATGGGACTGAGACAAGCACAATTCAGTGAAACACAGCTCCTGGCCTCACTGAACTTCACATGGAAATCCAAGACAATCATCTCAAGAAAAACTATAAAATGCAACATGGGAATTACATACACAGGCCCTGTGGATCAATTAAAATGTCCCTGGAGTGAGCTTCTACCTCTGGGCTTGACAGGAAGAGGCCCTTGTCGAAGAACACAGAGGAGTACACAGGCAGAGCACCCATTCCTCTGGGACTCCCTCCTACCTTCTTGCAGTATAGAGACTTGCATCCAACAGGTTATGAGTGGGCCACTGCCTATAATAGCTACCAATGGGCCTCTCTCCCGTCAATGTCTTTAATGCCTTCTTTTTGACAGATGTCTGCTCATTTTTACAAAACTGGTATAGATGTTTTGCCAATTTTCAAAAATGCCTTTGAAACAACAAATCATCAATGCTATAACACCATGCTCTATAATAGCAACCTGCTGTACAATGAATGAAAAAAAGAACAATCTTTCACACTATTTTTCGACGTGCATTAAATTGCTAACACAATGAGATGAGCAGTGCTTTCTCATGGAATAGGTTTTGAATGGGTGTTCTCTTTTACACGTTTATGAATGCCTATGCTGCCTTTAACTATCACAAATATTCACAGCACATCTCTGCTTCATCCCAAATTACAAAATCCCATCAATTAATCTCTTTCCTTCATCTGCATTTTTGCATGATCCCTTTTGTAAACAAATTATGGAGAGGCAGACTTGGTCATATAGCCAGCATAAATGTCAGGGACAATAGGAGCTAGGGGAATTTTTTATTTTCTAAAAAAAGAGGAAGATCATACAAGCTGGATGGGGAGACATCACTGAAATGCAGTTTGGGAGTTAACCCACTGAACCACTATAACATACAAGGTCAGACATGGAGTGTGGCAGCACTGAATGCACTGAATGCAACATCACGATTAGAGCATGGGATGCCAACATAAGTGGCATTCTATCACAGACAAATAAAATGCCATTCATGGATTGCTGCGTGGATTAACATAAAAGGCAGATTTTTTTCTTTTCTTTTTTTTTTTTCTACTTCTGCTAAACTTTTTGTTAAGCAGAGTCTCACAGAAGTACTATTCTTTAAAACATTAGCAAAATTGCTGTAGGAAATGTGTACAGAGAATATGAATTTACACTAGTATCTGAGCTACCTTTGCAGCAAAGGCAAAGCCAGGTTCTCTTGGGAGCGTGTTTGGTCTTTACAAAACAGTGAATATGTTAGGGTTTTTCTTCTCTTTCTAAAATAAACCACAGTAATGCACAAAGAAGGTGGCAGATGGTTGCTTCCTAATCTGCACATGAAATATCTTCCAATTACAGAATTTGTTGCTTAATGTCTCAAAGTCCATATTAATTATACACACTAACAGAGGGGCAGTACTGAAAATGACTGGATCTGGTTGTGAGGCTGAACAGTCTTCAGTGCGGAGTTTAATTGTTGTTCCTCATAAAGCAAGTAAAAAGCTCAGACAAAGAAATTCTGCCAGATGGCAGTTGATAACACAACATGTTGTCCTGCTTTCTCTGCTGCAAACTGCCAGGGGAAAAGCAGTCTGCAAAATCTCCCATGGGTTTGAGGATTTGAGATTCTTTTAAGCATGGGATAGAATTCATGCTTGCTTTTGAGATGACAACAAGGTCTACTAAGTACCTTGTGAAACTTCAAAATAAGCTATAGGCACTATTTGAATGCCATACAGGCCCTGTCCTGATCTTCTGCCAGGGTTAAATACTCAATAACTTACTATCAGTCACTGAACTGCAGGAAAATATATTTTCAATACACATATTAAGGACTCAGATTAATTACACACCCACACCCTTGTGAAGCTGCAAACCTGCAATAGAGAAACCAGTTATTTTATGATGCTGAAAGGAAGAAAAATACCATGGCAACTTTTCTGTGATATTTAATCACATTTACTGAAATTTTATTAGGTTCTTTTGAAGTAAAATGGCAGGAAATAATCTATAAAAAATAATGTTCTTTTAAATACAAAAGCCTTGAATTTGAGTATAAAAAGAAAACCAAATCTCTAATTTAGTGGAACCAGTATGATTAAAAATAATTACATTTGTAAAGTGAACATTTGGAGAAAAAAATATTAATGTGCTTAGTAATAACATCCATCTAATTTGTATAATGAGCATTTTCATTTAAAGCCATGTTTCCATTCAAAATATGAGGAGATTAAAAAGAAATAACTCAGAGTCGTTAGCATCATCTACCTATATTTACATCAGCATCCTGATTCTGGGTATGACATGGTTTTATGGCTCTGTTTGCCATTCAACCCACAAAAAAACAAGAACGACAACTTCTAATTAAATTTTTTAATTTATAAACTCACATACATGCCACGAAACATTAATTGTGGCAAATCAAAAGAAATACTAGACATTTAAATACTGATTGCTCGCCATGTCAGCAAAAGCACAGAAGTTAGCAATCTATATGGATATAAATTAATATTCATTAGAGCTCTATTAACTTTCCCTGATAACAACCTTGGAAAATATTATTTTGCCTTTCTGTGCATGGTTATAACTTCAGATTGTCAGTTTATTTTTCGCCCCATCCCAGACTGCCCCCTCTCTTTTTCTACAAAGGTCTTGGTCATTATTTTCATTGTAAGTAATAGATGATACTGGATCATGAACCAAACACTATAGCTCTTCGAGTTAGCCTCCTGACAGGTCTCAAAAGGAGAACTCAGTCAATCTAAAGAAAGTGAGAAGTTGTTGCTTAGAACGTGCCTCACAAAACCTGCAGGGTGTGAGACCTGCTGTCTCAGAGCCCACCCTGCTCCCATGGCACAGCAGGAGCATCTGTCTCTCCCTCTCCAGGACTCCACCCCCTTGGGTACTATGAAGAGATTGGTGTGGCCTGGCCAGTGGCTGGGCTAGCAAAGTGAGTCCTGCTGCAAGAGAAAAGAACTGGCTGATGCCACCCCAGAAAACATGTTGCTACAATCTGGGGAATGCCTGAATGCCCCTGCCAGGTGACTGATGCCATCTCCGTCTCATGTGCCTGTACCCAAGTCCCATAATCTCAGTGCCCTGTGTCTCCTACCAAAGATGAGTCCTGACTCTGCCTCAAAGACAGATAACAAACCTGCTCCTAGAAAAGGCATTTCACCGTCTTTCAACTTAGCAGGTTTCCACTGGCTTTGTAAGTGACCTGAAAACACTGTACGCTGCCAAGACGCCTGCACTGAGATGCCCTCTGAAGGTTCACAGTGCCTAGAAAGCCGTAAGGGCCCCATAGGTGGCTATGACAGACATCAGCCAGCACAGATGCTGCAGGGGGTCTCAGAGCCTCCTTGCTTTCCTGCCGAATCCCGAGATGTGCTACACGTGGCACACCAGTCTCAGAAATAGAGCACTGTGCTTCTTCATGCTTTACAGACACCCTGTACCTACATCTCACCCTTCTTCCTGCTGCAAATAGAGCAAGTGGTGTCTGAAGGAGTTTTCCAGTAAAGCAGCCACTTAACTCACTGAAGTTTGCCCTCATGAAGTCTTAGTGCTTCATTAGTTCCTGTGAGCTGCTTAAGTGAATAATTAACAATGTCCACTACAAATTCCAAATTTATCCAAGTCTGGTGGGCGGGAAGGGCAGATGATCCAGAGAACAGGCTCAGATCAGGCCTAGCTCTAACTTTTGCATTCCTTCCTATTCCCTATAATTTAACTAATCCTATAAGTGTGTGTCTGCTCTAGTTCATTGCATGTCAGGTCAAATTCAAGAGAAGTTCCACAGAAAAACTGAACCTCATTTATATTACTTCTCTCATGCAGTGGTTAGCTAGAATAACTTCATTCCCATACACTCCCTAAAGGTTTTTCAAGCAGAATGTGTTTTCCATTTGCTGGCTAAATGAATGGAGAGGAAAAGAAACTAGTTCACATTCAATCCAAATTACTGTAAGGCACCAAAAATGAGAATTCTGTTCTCAGTTCTCATTTTTCAAGGAGACTTCAACAGGAATTTTAAAAAAAGGAAAGGTAATGCCCACAAACTTTCTCTAAGTGTGTCACGTTCTGTTTTCTGAATGTTTAATAACACTTTCAAGCTTGCAGACTTATTAAACAAGACAAGGACATTGAATTTCTCCTGCGTCTCTAGCCTTGTCTATGCCAGAAAAGTTTAAGTGGTTTTTATGTTGGCTGACTGAGCCGGTTATAACTGTCTGTGCTCCCAGCACTGAAAGACTGAATGCTTACAAGAGAGTTGCAAAAACATAATCGGATAGTTTATGTGTTAGATGCCCAAGGTCAAGGGTGCAAATCCCTTAGTCTGAGTGGTGCATCAATGGAAAATTAATGGGGCCGTTAAATGTTAAGAGGAGCTTTAGTCATGTTATTGTGCTTGGTGCCGGGGCACAGGGCTGAGATGCTATGGAGGGCAAAGTGGATGATCTAATGTGTCCTCCTTGCCTTAAAATTTATGAAAATGAATAAAGCCTGAACTTAAACTCTCAGGTTGGTATAAAAGTGCCTTCTCCAGTTTGAATCAAGTTGTCTGGAAATATTGCTGAACTTATCTGAAATAAGAAGGCCCCAATTTCAGCTCAGCAATTTTTTAACCATGTCTTACTGAGACAAACTTAAGAAATTTCTCACACAGGCAAACCAGATAAATCTTTCCTTTAAAGAGTAGCCCTTTGCTCTTCAGGGTCTCTTCAGCAGGGGTCTGCCCCAGCTGCATGAGACCCAGTTTAATCAGCTGAGCATGTTGGCAGATGAGCTGGGGTGCTCTTCACCACAGTTCTGTGAGCTGCCACAGCCTGCTGTCCCCCCTAGGGTTGTGCCACCACTCCTCTCACTTCCTGTGGGATCATGACAAGTGGTGACCCTTGCTACAAGGACATTATCTCTGCCAAATATGAGAGGAGCAGCATCTCCAGCCAACATGAGCCTGTGAGACCCTGCAGGGTAGAGGGGGCAGATCCACTTCTGATGTCGGAGCTGATGGTACAACTGCCCTCTCCTTGCTGCCAACTCCCACTCCTCCATCCAGAAGGCATTGCTCTTAACTCAGACTGTTTCTGTGATCCTTTTCATAGAACAACCCTGCAAGGATTGTTGCCCTGAGCGGCAACAATCTGCCATGGCTGAGGTGGAGGAATTTCTTCCACCAGCTCTGCTGCTGCAGGGACTGTGTCCTTCATGTGCACTGTAAGATAAACAGGGGTGCTTATTGCTGCAGTACCCACTAAAGTTTCTTCTCCTTTTCCTCCCATTATCCTTTCACAAGGAGAGAGGAAAAAACCCAGCCCACACAAATCTCAGCTTCTGCTGCTGTTTTGCAAGTATAGTTCCCTTTAAGAAAAAAAGGTCAGCCAGGATGGGAAACTAGACTGTCATTTCTAAGGTAAGACAAGGAAGAATCTGTCATGGCCATTATTCAACTAATCAGGGATAACGTCAACGACCTCATTCTGTCAGAAAATATGTACAACAATGACCTCTTCCTTTATCAGGAGCAATGGGATACGACAGCACAGCCATTATTTCTGTGTAGATAAGAGAGCATCCTCCCGCCCTTCCCCGAACACTGATGCATGCCCATAGCTTTTTCTAATGTCTCCCATTTCTCATGTCTGGCATATTTTGAGTCTGATATTAATATTTTATTTGAATATCCTTGTAATAATTTACAGACATACCTCACTAATGAGAATTAATTGTTGATGGTGGGATATGGTGTTAATTTGGGGAGTGCTGGCAGCCCTGTTTACTTAGGAAGGGACAGATGGCGAGTGTGGCCTCACTGCAGTTTGGCTGGGAAACCTGCACACAGGGTAATCGAGCCACCCTGTTGTACAAACTCCTCAGATAATTGGTAGTGGCTTAAAGCTTTATTATTCTAGTTCAGAGTCCATGACCTGCATTTCCAAAGTCATTAATAAATTTTAAGCCATTTTAATAAATTTGCAAGAGCTGCTGTAATTTTACAGACCTATGCTCTGCATAAAGCCAGGCCGAAGATCAATACCAAATAATCTCTGCATCGACCCCATAATACCTGACTAAGTACTAACAGTTGCTTTAGAGAGATGTCACAGGAAGAGATGGATCATTCACCCAGCTTTTTTTTTTTTTTTTTTTTTTAAACCTTTAGTGGACAGGAAAAGTAGTAGAAGGCTGAGAAGCCAGAGTCACGTGCAAAGAATCACGCCACAGTTTTTACACTGAATTCCTTAATGCCATTCTCATTAAAAAGTTTTTTCTGGCAAATGCTGTTTGCTTGTGCCTTCAAACTGTCTGTATTAATGATTAGTAACACTTCTGCAAGGTATTTACATGTTGCCTTGTCACTGCCACAGAGGGCAATTTCCTAAAGTGGGAGAGAAGGAGGGAAAACTTGGGGAGTGAATTCACAAACTGGGCCTCTGTACTCACTGCAAATGACCACGCAATATCACAGGACAAATACTTTCAGCACATAGATCAGTAAAGCATCCCTGAGGGCCTATTATAACAGATTGGCACAGGTAGGTTTTTGCAGAAGTCATCGACTCACATTCTGTTGACTACTTCTCTTATGATGCTCAACACCATTCCTGAGACACCATTTTCTGAGATACTCAACACCATCTAAGTCAGGGAACTATAGCATGCATTCCTGGATGCATAATCTGGTGTTGACTATGCTAAAGAGGTAGTTCAAATCAAGCAATGGCACCACACAATCTCGCTTGCTCCATACAATTTGATTGTATTTTTCACACTACCAACTTTAGTTTTGTTTTGTTTTCCAGCAAACGCTGAATGGTTTCTTCCAAACCACAGGAACAGCTAACGTAGACTAATCAGTCCAAATGGGTTCCTGGGTGACCCATCAGATATGTGACCATTTTGTTGCTGACTTCCTGTTTACTAATGCTTTTGGGTAACTGTCAGTAAACACACTTGCAATTGGTTCAATAACAGAAAGTTGTGAGATGAATGAGATGAATGTCAGCATTTTGCATAAATCTACAGACATGCTGACATCAGCTATAAGCACGTTCAAGCTCACCGTCAAGGACAGACACATGCTTCTTTCCAATGCTAACAGTTAATTTCAGCCCAAAATCCAAAGATCTCTGAAGCGGGAGAGCCAAGGTCACACTGAGCTGGATGTGACCAAGCAAGGAACTGTACTTTGAACTACAACCCTGTTCAAACCAACAGTGTGAATGACAGTGTAAACCATGGGACTTCACGTGCCCATGCCCACTTCCACACCTGCAGCCTCCCAGACACCCAGACACACACATCCCTGATGTGCTCCTGCCTTCCCCTACCTCTCTCCTCCCTCCAGTGCCTGCCATCCCAACCCCCAACGTCTCAACAAAGGCAGCACGCAGGCATTTCCTTTTGCTTCTATTTCTAAGAGGTCTTCCAAGACCACAAATGCTCAGAAAGCACATCTACTGGTCAGTTCAGGCCTTGACTGTCCAAAAAAGCCTGCCCAGAGAGGATAAACTGTCAGTCACTTGTGAAATGAAAGATGCAGGTTCCATCTTACCTGCCTGCACTCTGGCTGTACTTTATATTAAAAGTCTACTAGATAAGCTACACAAAATTAAGCACTGCTTGGAAAACCACATATGAACAGGAATAAACGAAGCCACTAGACATGCCAAAATCAGTTTCTTTCACACCAATTATAATGCCAACGTGCAGTAACAACAGGTTGCCAATTACTCACATTTAAATACTGAGTAGGAACTGAAGCTTTGTATTTCACAAGCTGAGAGAGGAAAAAAAAAAAAAAGAATGGTGAATACACAGGCTGTGTGTGTTGCTGGCACAATTTGTTTTGAATAGTACATTAGATAGGTAATAGGTGTATTTATGGCAGTCACAGTGCTCCTTGCTGACCTGAAAAATCTGTGAGTCAATCCAACTGGACAGTGCTTCTTTGGTTGTTCACCATGGTTGCAACTTCAGTGTAGTTTCTGGAATATTTCTTGGCTAAACAGAGACAGGAAGCACCAGGTTTGGCAAGATGCACATACAGACCAGCCTGCTGGCGCTCATGCTGACCCCGCGCAATGTAGATTCCCCAGTCTGGGCAAAATGAGACCGATCTGGAAATAGCAGCAGCAGAGCTATATCCTGCATAGGCAGATTTTCTATATTGCACTATCTGAACAACACGCTTTTCAAGATGAAACGGGCTATGCCTGCAGGGTGCTGCATGGTAGTATAAGCATACTCAAAGCTTCATCAGGCTTTGCAATATGCTCTATTGAGTATGCACATGCTTAGGGTAGACAGAGCCCCTCTCCATAGAAAAGCAAGGGATAGATGGGAGCTGGGTGGGCACACAGAAAGAAAGCTGGCTGGAGAGGGAGTGCGCACTTGTGCAATGTGCATTTGTATATATGTTATTAATTTTACTGCTCCCCTTTAAAACTGAGTATGTTTGGAATACCAGCCATGTACCAGCAAGCCATGTGGAGTAAATTCTGAAGAAATGAATTAAAAATGCAGTTAATCTTTCCATGGGTTAGAGCTAGATTTTACTTGCTATACAGATTCCCAAGGAGACTCGTTTGAGAGAACTAATGAAACATTAATGCCTGCAAAATATTTTTAAGAGTGGTACTTTAGGAACTATTTGGCTTTGATGAAAGGTTTGACTGCCTGATAACCCCAGAGCCTGCAGTTATAGTACAATATTTATAAATGGAAGAGACATTTACAGCCCCATAAAAGCTTCTGTTTATTGTTATCAAATTGCAGTGTTGCACTGAAACATTAATATGTAGCTTAACCCAATTCTTGTAGCTTTGTTACGTGAACATATTAAGTAGCTGAGCAGACATAATGGGCAGAAAACCAGCAAATGCCAAGCGACAGGGATAATGCATGACAGTGAAAGAGGACAGTCCAAACACTGGTACCAAACCTGTAGCCTGCCTTTGACTCTTGGGATATCCAACTCAAGAGCATAGACAGGTCGCAACTCCAGTGCCATGTTTCCTGTGAACAAGAAATTGCTTTACGCTGACTGAATCCTGTGAGGCTCTAGGACACAGCACACATCACAAATCTCACTAAAACAGGTCTGGTCAGAGTTATGGGGAGTAACTAGGCCAATATGTTCCCCTGAACATCCTCTTGCTTGGCAGATGTCCATCCATTTCTCCCTTGGCCCCAGCACTGACTCATTCTGGCACCCTGCTCTGCTCCTGCTCCACCTTCCAGTAGGTACAGCTACAGGGACTGAACAAACCTACAAGAAACAGCACCTTATCTGACTGGGTAGACTTATATTTGGATCCTGTAACGGGGTGGGTTTGGTGTGGGAGCTGGGCAACGATCTGTCCTGGATGTCTTTGAAATTTTCCAGTGCTCAGGCAAGTTTTGGCTAGCAACCCAGTGCCTTGGAAATGCAGCAACCAATACAGCAGGACAGTGGAAGGAGGATGTGGATGTGGAAACCTTGTTTCCTCTGTTCCACCTGATTAAGTAGCAGATATGACATAGCCTCTGATTCTCTGTACAGCTGCTGGTGAATCAGAAACAGCGTGATACTTTATTTTCCTCTCTGATGTATGCATACCCATGGCAGTCTGAACAAATGCATTTAAATTTAAAACATTATGAGTTCATAAAGGAATGCAGAACTCACATTGATGCTTTTATTGTCAAATCAGCTCAACATATAACCTCTCTCCTTCAAGGAAAGTCTTGAGCAAATAGACCTTGCAATGTGACATGAAGGTTAATGAGCGTAGTCCTTGTCTGGCTAAAACTGGCAGGAAAACGCTATGGTGGCTGCTTCTTCCTTTGAGATCCCCAAGGTGTCTCGTGGAAGTTGTAGTTCTTTACCCTGCTTGGGTCCCAAACTCCTGCTATGAACTACATCTTCCCTAAAGCACTACGGCTATGCTGGCAGCAGGCTGTGCTGTACAGTTTGGTTACATATATTTTAGCATAGTGTCTCTCTGGAAATACCAGTACTTCAGGACACCCTGTCCAGATGAGATGGAAAGGGCTGGAAATACAGGTTACCTAAAGAATGCACATCTTAACATCTTATTGAATTAGCCTGGAATGAAACTCTATGGATCCCTACAATTTCAAATACTGAAAGTGACCTGAAATGGACTTTTCAGCTTTTTCACTGGGATAAAAAATGCCTTTAACAGTCTAGCAGAAATCATATTTTCTGCTGAAATATCTTTTGGATATCAATTTCCTGGCTAGCTCTATGAAATCCTAATGAATTCCTAAGAAACTGGTCTTCCTAAATCTCATAATTATTTTGGAAAGCGCTTTTTTTTTTTTTCCTACCCACTGAGAATGAAAATCTGGTGTTCCATAATTCAATTGCCTTCTTTGCTACAACGTGTTAGGCAAAACATCAGTGAGACACTATAAAGGTCCCATAAAAGTCTTTTCAGCATATAGATCTAAGGGCCTTTAATCCAGCTGGTGCACATGCTGTGGGAGAGCTTTACATCCCACATTCACCACTCTGGATTACAAGCAGCAGCGAGTCCTACAGACCAGAGGTGTAACACACTGCAGAAGTGCTCCTCATGGGCATATCTGTAAAGAGCTGAGCAAGGTAATTGTTGAAAATTGTATGCCTCAAACTCTTCCACAGGCTAAGGGCAAGAAAATAATGAACAGGAGAAGTCATTAAAAAAAAATGAACTGAGTTGAAATATTCAATTTTCTTTATGGAAGGACAGAGGTTTTAGGAACACTATGAATCCATATGAATATATAAAGCTAACTGCTGAGCTGCCTATTCCAAGATGGGTTAAACCTAGCTAAACCAGAAGGGCTTAATCACTGGTCTTCATTTACAGTAGAGAAGACAGCAATCCTCAAGTCATGCCCATGAACAAATACAGATGGACCCAGTCAGGAATGTACAGGAGCACACCTCCACTGCCACACATCATTGGGTCCCACCATGGATGTGAGTGATCAGAACAAGTTCTCAGATTTGTAGGACAACAGGAAATAAGGCCAGAAGAAACTCCCAATAATTGCCTATCCATCTTCCTTTCCATCCATGTTACAATCCTCCTTAACTATGAAATGTTTATGTGTCGTCCTTGCCTTTATATTTAAGGCTTAGTAGCTTTTCTTCCCTTCCTTAGGAATCTACAGACTTAATATGAGCCATTTAAAAAAAAAAAAAAAAAGAAAGATTCTTTTGGCAATGGTAATGCAGACACATAAATCTTAACTGCTTTTTCAATTCATGTACTGCATCCTTTTAGACTTGCTCCCTGCTGAAACCAGCGTGATAACTGCAAATTTGAAATCGGTTCTTAATTTGAAGACCTTTGAGTTTTGATACTCTAGACTTGCATTTTCAAACTTCGTGACATTTATACCAAGGCACCAGGGTTATTTGAATTTATTTTTCATTATCAGGAAAAGGGCCCTCAATATATTATGTCACGATTAATTTTAACACAAGTCCCTGAAACAAAAGAAAAGCAAGGAGAATGCTTCTAATTCTTAAGTTTTAGTACTAAGCAGCTTTTTGTAATGGAAATATCCTACCTTTGCTACGGCTTAGTTGAGAATTTTAGGAAGATGGAGATGAAGCTCTTAATGTCCTTGTCCATTTAAAAACTTCTCTGATCATCTCAACCCCCAAAAGGATAGGTTCTGAGTAGTTTGTTTCCTAGTGATCAAAACATTATAAAGCAAAGGTTTTACTAATGTCACACTGTCACCCCATTTCAATGCTGATATGACACTTTGTCCAAAACAGTCTGCAATGAAGACCAAACACATACAACTTCACTTCTAGCTGCAAGTACAGTTTCCATGTAGTGTAGAACATGACCTAAATGTGCTCACAGAGTGCCCAGAGATGCCCGCTTCCCATTCTGACTGTTAATGTGATGCTAGCTCACTTGTGTGTACGAAACGGCTGTCATGTGCATAGGTACATTTGCCAGCTGTATTGACTCTAATTGCATTCTGCAGTTTCCCTCCCTTGGCAGCTCTGGGGATGCCTTTCCTGCTGGAACACAGTCGTTTCCCCAGCACAGATATCCCATCACAGCAGAACACAGAAACCATCCCTGCTCTGGGACTCCTGGCTGAGGAAGCTGCAGCCCTTGGTGCTTGCCTCCTCCTGGGAATGAGCCCTATGGGGAGTGGTGAGATCACCAGCTTGGCCCAGGTGACAGCAGCAGGGACGCAAAAGCGTGACACCTGGCAGGTAGTTCCATCGCTGTGCTCATTTCAACAGCAATTGCTACCACCAGACTTGTGCCACATAAGCTGGCCCCAGCAAGCAGTACACACAACATGGGACAAAGCTTTGCTAGCAGCAGGGTGAGCCGAGGCCATGCCTGGGCCTTAGAGACAAAGAATAGAAACGAAAACATGATGGGACTGTAATAGGCTCCACCCTACAAATTCCTCCAGCAGAAGCCAGCAAACAATTACTGCAATTTACAGCTGCCAGCCCCAAACATATTTAATGTGCAAGTGCAGCCAGACGATCATCTTAAGGGAGAACGTGGTCTACTTAGCTCACTTACCCATAGTAAAAAGACTTTATTTTTAGGGATCACTGCTAACGGCAGACAGTTTCTTGGGGGCCATCAGGACTTAAGCAGATGTGGGAGCAGATGGCAGGACAATAATGCTTTTTTGGATGATTGACTAGTACCTTTTGCCAAATGCCAGTGGTAATAAAGATATTTTGCCCATCTTATATCAAGTGACAAGGAATTTTCATCCCAAGAGGTAACAGGAGTTGAATTTTACTTTTCTTTGTGTGTTTGTAAGCACCAAGAACTAGCCACGAACTGTATTCAACAACACTTTTTCTTTCTTTCCCTCCATCTAAGAAACTAGTGATCTCTATATTTTGAAAAGGTAATACAAATATTTAATCAGTTTTGTCATGTCTCGACTCTTGAAAGCAGGATGACATATACCACAAAGCAAGGGAGTAAAATCTGTCCGGCAAAAGGAAAAATTTACAGCTCCAGTTTTGCAGCGGGGTCCCTATGATGCAGTAAAGTGCAAGAATGAAGCATGAAGAGTTTATTAAAGCCATAAGAATCCTGAGATGAGATTACAGCCTTTATACTCTTCCACACTTCAGATTTGATAATGCATATGTCCCACTCCCTCCCCCTCCCCCTTCCAGCTCTCCTGGAAAGGCGGAGAGAGAAAAAAATCCACAGTAGATTGATTTTGATTTCACATGTAGCATTCTCATTAATTTTCAAGGCATCGGCTCACGCAGATCAAAGTGGCAGAAGATGCTGACATCAGCTTTCATATCTGAGAGCTTATCACTCCCTGATGATAAAATTGCAGGATTATCAAGGAGTGCATCTGTCTATAGCTACTGTAAAAAGCATTGTGACATATAAATGCACAACGTGACAACATTACTGTATCATCTTTACTGGAACACTTAGCAAAACATTTTCAGTGTCACCAAATGACAGTCATGCCTTTGATTTTATTTCTCAGTTTTGTAGCCTTGGAAATTATAATTTGGGGGTAGCACATTTTTTTATTTGTCCTGGCCACCCCCAGCTCTGACATGATCATCTGCAGTGCCATGAAAGATCTGGACTAGCATGGCCAAGGGATCCTTCACCTTTTTCAGATCTGCTGATGGAGTGTCATTGTGACAGCAAATGATCCCTTAAAACTACGATTACAAATGCTTATTTTATCATTCCAGGCTTTTTTTTTTACACTTGGTTTGCTCCTACATAGAACCTCAGGAGTAAGAGACATGATGTTCCCTGGACTTTACACAAGCTATGCCCTCTTGTTCGCTTGATTTGTTAGCAGGGAAGACAAGTCAAGGAAAAATCTGTATCTTTCTTTAGTCTTCCCCTTTAATGCAGAGGACTGATACAGTCCTAAGAGCTCTTTGGGAATTAAATAAATGGGAAAAGAATTTCCCAATAACCATGGAGCGTGACATCCCTGGTACTTGAGTTTTGACAGCAGAAAGAAGGGTTGCAATTTCTCTGTTATGCAGGGATAACAGTTACATTTGCAGGCTCTCCTCTTCCCTCTTCTGTCCTACCATTCAACAAAGCAGGCTTAGGGATGAGTTCACAACGGGAATACAGGGGAAGGGCTCTCTAAAGAAGCTTGGACATTTAGACAGATGTTTCACTAAAAGCCTGGTTGGTTGTACTGCTCTGAGTAAGTTTTAGAGAAAACAAACCTGTAATGTTTCTCCGCATTCCGGGGATCATACAGGAGGGCAGATCCATCCTTTCTTGATAATTGTGGTACCATCAAAACGTACCTCACCAAAAGTCAAAATGTGTTTACAGATTACAAAGACTGTAAAAGTAAGGGTAGAAACTACACTTGTGGCACACCTCGTGTAGGTTTGCTTCTCACCAGCCACTGGGAAGGCTACGGTCTTGTTTACCACAAACTCAAGTAAATCCAGAAATCTTCAGTCAGAAATACTACATGAAGACTAAACTTCAAAATGCAATACTAATATCAAGCTGTTCTGAAAGTTTTAATACATAGTGCCAACCCTCAAAAAGTTGTGCGTGAGCAGCCCTAATGTATTTTATTTTTATGGCTCTAGCCTTGGTCATGCCAGTCCACCAACTCCCACTTCGTGCCCTTCTGCCTACTACAGCTGCTTCTGCACAGCTGCATCATGTAAGGCATCGCATCTCCACTCTGTCTCAGTGTTTTTCTGAGTAGCTTTGATCTGAGAGCGTGCAAAAGACTTACTAGTACCGGTCAGGATGTAGATCACCTCATACTGAGAAACTGAAGACATTTGATTAGGTTTATCCAAGACAATGGTGTGACTCAAAGGCAAGAGGTTTGCAGTAGAAGCAAACTGGAATTAAGAGTCATGAACTCAGGGACAGGGCAAACATCACCTGCAAATGAAGGCCATACGCCACTCCAAACAATACAGTGTAGGATAAATTGCAGACCAGAAACAATAAAATCACAATCACCATCACAATAGTTCATCCTGATGTTACTTTGTGGGTAAGTCTTACCAAGCTCACTGTCCAGAAGCTACTTACACTGCTGGTAACAGTGTGTCTGAAGGCTTTGAGCTGACTGTAGGCTGCAGAACACACTCAGGGAGTGCACACACCCAGATGCCCTGGATGTTAGCCCAGACTGAACTCCAAAGCAGTTGGCTGTGCTGCCTAAACTTGCTTTGAACTAGCCCATTTTCCAGATCTACCTCAGGTATCCTAAGGAATCATTTAGATGAATGACAAAAACAAGCCCTATCCAAAGAAAGGGACTAACCTTAGCAATAAGAAACAAACAGAAAGTCCTGCTGCCTGATTAATGAGAGCAGCAGTTTGGTTCATGATTAGAAATAATAATATGTTGCCCAGAGGGAAAACAAACAACCAAAACCAACAAACAAACAACAGAAACCAGAGAGCAATGAGTGCTATGCTAGGATAACCTGACTAGGAATTGCATAAAATATCTTTTTGGCAAGTCATTGACCACCTCCTCTATATATGGTGTGCAGTCACGATCACCAAAACACTGAATAATTAATACCTCTTTTCTTTAAATGTAAAGAAAGAGCGTATGATACAAGACCAATATGATGACTACTTAAACACATTCCAGACAGATCTCAGACTGAAGACATAATGAAGAAATACCACTCAGAAGTAGTAACAATACATCCTGTCAGTACTTGTAACAGTCCAAAAGCAATTTATCCCCTAGAACTGGGAAGAAAATACTTCCGCTCAGTGGGATCTTCTGACATTTTGAAATGTATTTTTATTGTAAAAGAGCGCAAGAGTTAAGATTTCTTGTGAAACTTAAGAACTGGGGAAATACCAAAAGGCTGTGTTTTGATAATGCTGAATCTTTTAGTTTAAAAAGAGAAGAGGATGTTTTATATCAACATTGAAGCAGTGTAAAAGAAAATAAAGAGCATTTTAGCATAAAATGAATCTTATAGTACAACAGTCTCAATGGAACTAAATGAAATAGCATGAAAATTAAATGTTTTAACTCATTGAGACAAGCAATTCAGCATTATTTAAATGACATGAGCAAGGTATTTGTTTCCACCCCTTCCCATTGAAAATGGCATGAAAATGTAAATGTGCCCATGAAATTTTTGCTTTGCTGAAACCGCACTGTTCCAGTAGAAAAACCTCATTTTGCCACATTTTTATTTGCTCTTATTTCTACATATAGAATATGGAACCTGCTGCAAAAAAAACCAGGCTCCACTACCCTGCTCATGGGTAAGCAAACTTGCTATGATAGTAAGAGCCCCCTTTTTTGCAACTGTTATCTGAGCAGTGGAAGCTAGTAGATAGTAAGGTCTTTTGAAAATATACTTTAGCTTAAAGTATCAATATTTGCTAAGAAATCTTCAGATCATACCTGCGAAATTTCTCTATTAGTTGAATTTTGAGAGCTACAGCATGTTTGATTGGACCAGATGTAACTCAAATGTGTTGACCAGAACTTAGTAGCAGCAATCCTAGTAAATATTACTAAAAGTCCATATTGGATCGTGACCTTCCCAAGTTCAAACTATGACAACACAGCGTACTGTAACACTCTTTTACAACCTTCTACTTCCTTTTCCAACTTGTCAGCTCAGGTGAGACTTTTTACAGCTAGCCATTGGCATTCCACTGATAAATCCAAGTTTCTCACTGATGTTCTCAGGCTGCTTTTTCCTGCAGAGCTTCTGGCCACTTTGGCACACAAAGTGAGACCGTCTTCTCATTTGGCAAAAGGATTTCTTTATCAGCTAGAGTAGACGAGGATGTGCTAAGCTGAATGAAAAGTGGCCACTGAAGACACCACTTGGAATTTTAAAACCTAGATCCCAAGTCTCTTCTACCCATCAAAATGTTATTATTTAACCTGCAAAATGGTGTGTTATTAAAAGGTCAAGCTCTTAAAGGAGTGCACATTTTAATGCTATCACTAGTGAACCTGCTGAATTAATGCCCATATTAGGTCGCCAAGTCAAGTATTCTGGCCTATTAATATTTATAGCCAAGCAACTGAGTGAAGATATTTGGCACCTACACGGTGCACTACTTGAGTATACACTGTTTACTCAGGAGATGGCAAAATAGCATGACTTTCAATTTACAGATGAAAAATAAAACAAAGCACAGAGGGGGCTTGCTGCCACATGTTTGCCCAAGACAGCTCTGAATCTCATGATGCTGGGAACTTGACTCAGCAATCCTGGCAGCTGCCCCTTTCGAGACACAAGCTCTTAGCCAACATGCAGCCCTGACCTGAATGGCTGAAAGGGGCTTCCACATCTCCAGGCATGTTTTATGGAGAAGAGACAGGAGACCGGAGATGCTATGGCTTATGCCACTACCATGGACTGACTCCAGAAGAGCAAAGGGCAGTCAATACAGCAGACAAACATGATTACCAATACTGATCACTATTTTCAGATTATTTTTTTTTACACTGAGTTTTCACCCACGAAAGTGGTGTGTTTTTAAGAACACTAATAATATCTTGTTCTTGTAAAGAGTTTGCTACTATGTTAAGAGTAGAACAGGTCCATCCTGACAGTCATGAAAGTGATCCCAAACCAAAGATTTCAAACTCCATGTTGCAACTTTTGTGCCTTATGGGTAACCCATTCCTATTCTTTCTGTCCTCCTCTCCTGTTGGGTTTGTTTTTATAAGATCTTTCAGGTTTAAAAATGGATTAATGACTGAAGAACCTTCCTATTTTTTTACCCTGTGTGATTTTTCAATATAAGATGTTTGGCGACCTTAATTACTCTTGAAAGGATTTGTTACACATATCTGTTGAGATAATTCGGTTGCATTGTTTTAGGTGCTCTGTCTTCGTACCGCTCCTTCTAATTATGTCTGAAATCATAAATCTCTTGTAAAGCTGACTTTTGTTTTCATTTTGTTGCCTGTTTGAAAGCCATTCTCACTGAAATGATCTCATCAGCCTTTTTAAATTGAGAAAGAAAACATTGTTAAATGTATATTTCATCCTCCTCTTGATCAAAAAAATTATTTCTAAAAAGGTTCCATATTTTTATCTTTTTGCTCTGCAGTAGTGTCTTGTGAGCACCTACAGTCTGGTACAATACTAGAACTGCAGCCACTTTATATGGATTTCCAAACCATACTTTCTATAATATGGTCCTAAAATAGTTTTCTCAAGGTCCAGTGCAAATACAGAACATCACAGCTGAAAACTGTGAACAAGATTATATAGTGGCCTCAGAGTCACACACAAAGAATTACTCAATCCCCTCGAAAAGTGTGTGGAGGTATAGTGCAGAGTCACTCTGTCTTAGTGGATCCCTCCTCCAGCCTTTCTTAATTCAGCAGCCATGTGCCTCTGCAGCCTTTCCATGCAGAAGCTCCCTTCTCTCTTTGGGCTGATGCCACTGGATGGGGAAATCAAAATGACAGCTTGATTCCCATCTGCTGCAGAGACCCACCTTCCCTCCCAGCAGCCACCACATCTCGTCTTGCATCCTGAAACGGTGCTCCATGAAGGACGGTAAGGGATGTATCACTTCTCTGACCAGCTCACGCATAAAATAATAGAAATAATGCCATATATCCATACGCACCAAAAAGGTGGATCAAATTTGAAATGAAAACTGTTCAAGTCCCCCGTTTTTTTTTGGTCTAGAACTGCACATAAGTCTGTATTGAAGGTTGTTGGAACATGAGTTGGAACCAAACCAAGTCTACTGAGATGCAGCTGACCTGACTCCATAAGAGGCACACAGACATGGGCGTATAAATGAACCTGCACATGCTCCAGACCCAAACCTAGCCGGCACAGTCTGTACTGTATTTGTGGCTAGGCATTACACTATGAAATAAAAATAAAGAAAAAAGCCATTGGCTGCTTTTGATAATTTGGTTTTTATTTTTTCTATTTGAATGCATTCCTTCGTGGCACCTGACCTCCCCACAGACCCCAGAAGACACTGCTAGGAAATGCCACCTTCAGAGCCCATGCAGTGGGAGTGACAACAATAAACTCATTTTCCACAAGAGAAGGGCTATCGTGTGGCCACTGTCTTTGGACATACACAGTGGCAAGAGGAAAGAATTACCCTCACACTGACCTCACACCAGCCATTGCAGCAAACGGACCAGCAAGTGACAGCACAGAGCTGCTCCACCTCCCCTTTGCATTTATAGCCCCAGTGGTATCACAGCTCTGATGCAGGGTAAAGCAGCGTGTGGAATTTCTTGCAGAGAGCGAGCCAGGAGATCACAGTACACCTCCAGAGCCGGCAATCAGTGCACATAAGAGCTCCCTGTACAAAATCTCAGAAATCCCTTGTGCAGGCAAGCCTGTTGTATATGTTGTACAAACTTACAAGCATACACTTTAGGCCAACTGGGTTTCACACAGCAAATGTGTATGCACGCTCATTCACCTCAGTCTGATAGTCAACCCTTGAGCATGATGTCATAATCTTGCTTTTTCCAAGTAATTCTAAGGTACTGCCCCTCCAAGAAGATTTCCGTATCTACTTGATAGTGTTTATAGAAGGCATCTGACTATCCACAGGTATGCCTTAAATGCTGTGGATGACCTGCCACTGCAGTTCTGCCTGCTACGTAGCCATGGACTCACCAGGCCTTCTAGTCCTCCACACTGTCACTGGTATGCAAAGCGTGTGCTGTTTCATTGCAAGGCAGAACTGGTTGCATGAGTCTGACAGCTCCTTTCCTTTTCTGCACAGGTGAATGTGGCTTCACAATTAGCTCAAAAAAAATGGGGGGTGAAGGGGGACACGGAAAAAAAGAGAAAATAAATTGGTTCAATAAACAAGAAATGTATTTTCTGTTCAGTAACACTGTGATCTCTTAATAAGGATCTGATACTGCAGGAAACTGGTGTTGCCATCTTCAGTTTTGTGCTATTAGGTACCAGATGATTGCAAGCCTGTGCCTGCGTATATAACCCGTGCAGTCTGTACTGGAGAAAGGATGGTCCAAAAAGGAACATACTCGAGTTATTTACTGAATACAGTCAAACTGACAGCTCTGCCTACAACCACGGCTCCTCACAACCACCAATCCTCATTGCATCTCCTCCTGCTCTTTTTCTTTTTTTCTCTGGGAAGTTTTTCACAGAAGAATATTTCACCTAAATGGCTAATCTAGAACCTGCAAAATCTAGTAACACTGATGCCACTAAATTCCTGGAAGAAGCAGCATCAATCTTCTGGACCAGCCATCTTTTTAACTCTAACTGCACCCACACGACATTTCTCTAGAAAGGTCAGATTGAAAAGACAAATTTAAATGGGCACTTATTAATATGCTTTCCTAGGATGTACAATCTGTGGTAGCATTACAAGACTTATTTTATCACAGGGTTTAATGCCAATTAGTGATTTCCAGCCCGCTAGTTGTCACTTTTTCAAGTGCGCCCCCTTCTCACCACAAAGGATCTCCCATCCTTCAGTCACACACCAGGCTTGATAGCACTGAAAGATCCCACCTCTGCCAACAGCTGCTCAAGTTTACCCCTTGAAGCAATATAAACTAAGGGGTATGCCCACGCAAAATATTGTCCTCCTGCCCCGGAGCCCACATCGGTACGCTGAGGCAGACAGCAACCACTGTGATGGAAACAGCAAAATGCATCTTAGGCTCAGTGAAACAAGTTACCTTGTTGTCCCTAATCACACACCAATAGAGAAAATAGCTGATTGCTTGGGTTTCCTCCATGTAGCCAGCGACACTACAGCGGGATTACTTAGCTGTAAGGTGAGCTGAATGCATGCTGGAGAGAACTGCATGCTATTATTTAGCAGAGAATATAATTAACAACCACAACCTAATTAAGGGACAATATGGGATTCTTTGCCATTTGAAGCATTTAAATGAGGATCTGGTGACTCCTTTTACAAGAATCAGCATCATTATCAAAACTATGGCTCTGTGCAAGATTTATGAGCTCTGATCTATGAGTAATACTGAAGGTCAGAAAAGAATCATCTTATTTGGTTTTGAAATCTTGAATCTAGGAATAAATAATAGGTCCACATCATCATGTACGTTCTCAGTTCACCTCCATTATTTTTCCTCATACATTTTAACCCAGTGACCGCTCCTCCTTCACTGGCACACTGGCAGGTTCGGAGGCAAAGGAGAGTCAGTTTTGCTGCTTTTGCAACACAGAGTCAAGCCTATCATATTCAGATTTCAGTTGAATATGAGGAAAACCTTCTGTACTCTGAGGGTGATGGAGCACTGGAACAGGCTGCCCAGGGGGGTTGTGGAGTCTCCTTCTCTGGAGATATTCAAAGCCCGCCTGGACGATGTCCTGTGTAACGTGCTCTAGGAGAACCTGCTTTAGCAGGGGGGTTGGACTAGGTGATCTCCTGAGGTCCCTTCCAACCCATGCGATTCTGTGATTCTGTGATGCTATCAGCAGTTTCTCCATCCATTGGAAACCACTTGAAAATCTCCAAGCTTTAGCTAATATCACATGAAAAGAGGCAGAAAGGTGGTCCCAGCTGTGTAAGATTTATAGTTTGTCAGGAAAAGAAAGTTAAAGTCTAGGAGAATGGGACCACTTCTACCCAGACACAAGAAGAGGCAAAAGCTTCTCCCTACACTTGCACAGGAGTCCTTGACAGAGCCAAAATCTGAACTACCATGGTATTTTCAGGATACTATATCTGTGTGGTTAACAAACCTACAGCATTTCCTACCCAAGATAAAGAGGATCCCGAGCAGACGTATAAGATAAATTTATGCCTTAATCACTGATCCCTCTTTCCTTTCTTACTAAAGTTTTCACTGCAAGTGCTGAGCAAAAATGAAAGAACAACATGCCTTCAAGTGGTTATTGCAGAAAAAAGTTTTGCCTATTAAGCCTTAGCTAAAAGTATTTTAAAAAGAAGATTTTACATTGGAACAATAAAAATGAAGAAATTTATAGATATCGATTATGTGTTCTAGGCAGGAAAGGAAAGAAAGCAAAAGGAACAAAAAGAAGATGACTTTATTCCTGGAAGTAATGCTGATCCATCTGATACAAATCAAAAGAAAAGAACTTGACATATACTTCAAAGAGTAATTGATGAACAGATTAATCTATTAATTCTATCATGCTATTTTCTATCTTCCTGTATTAAGTCTTCATTCTCACTGGCTGTCATTTTGCAAAATTATTTTCTATTCAGTTGAAGAATTATCTCAAGTCTTTTGAGGAGCAGCTGAGGGAACTGGGGCTGTTTAGTCTGGAGAAGAGACGGCTGAGGGGAGACCTTATTGCCCTCTACAACTGCCTGACAGGAGGGTGTATTGAGGTGGGTGTTGGTCTCCCAGGTAATGGGTGATAGGACGAGGGGAAATGGCCTCAGGTTGCTCCAGGGGAGGTTTAGATTGGATACTAGGAAAAATTTTTTCACTGAAAGTGTTATCAGGCACTGGAATGGGCTGCCCATGGAAGTGGTCGAGTCCCCAATCCCTGGAGGTATTTAAAAGATGGGTGGACGAGGGGCTTAGGGAAACGGTTTAGTGGTCGGATGGCAGTGTTAGGTTAGTGGTTGGACTTGATGATCTTAAAGGTCTTTTCCAACCTAAAGGATTCTATGAGTCTATGATTTTTGCAGTCAGTGCATTCTTTGAATGGCCAAAGTCCACAGGCAGTCAGTATGCGTAAACTCTGCAGGAACCTGATGTACATGACATTTCAAATTTGTACCAGGATACCTGTTATGGTTTAACCCCAGCCGACAGCTCAACACCACACAGCTGCTCACTCACTCCCCCCGTCCCTTAGTGGGATGGGGGAGAGAACTGGAAAAAAAGTAAAAACCTTAGGTTGAGATAAAAACATTGTCTTTCATAAGACAGCAGAGGAAAAGAGTAATAGCAATTATAATACTAATGGTAAGGGAATATACTGAATATACAAAGCAAGTGTTGCACAATGCAATTGCTCACCACCTGCTGACCAATGCCCAGCCTGTGCCCAAGCAGCGATCACTCTTCCCCTGGCCAACTCCCCCTGAGCATGACGTCATATGGTCAGTTTGGGACAGCTGTGCCCCCTCCCAGCTTCTTGTGCCCCTGGCAGAGCAGGGGAAGCTGAAAAAGTCCTTGACTGGTGTAAGCACTACCCAGCAACGACTAAAACATCAGTGTGTTATCAACATTCTTCTCATACTAAATCCAAAACACAGCACTATGCCAGCTAGTAGAAAGAAAATTAACTCTACCCCAGCCAAAACCAGGACAACACCTCACTGACAACATATGAAGCCTGACTTGTAAAGACGTTTGGGACACACAAGTTGATCTCCATTGGGATTCCTGGAAATTGGGGCTTTTAAAGAGGCCTGTCCTTGGGGAACTGTGCTTGACAGTGCTAATGATGTGTCTTCAGTTATATGGCATGCTTCTCCCATCTCCTTGGCTGCTGCTAGGAGACGAACACTTTCAAGAATCAGGCCACATTAATCACCAAAGATTGAAGTTTTAAAATATTTTGTAGAAAAAATATGGAAGGAAAATGTAATATTTAAGGGTAGAAGCTATAATACCATTGTGCTATTCCAAAACATGGCATTGGTTTGCTATAAATGTCACTCAAAGCAACTATATCTGTAAGTTCGATTTCCCATCTAATCATGGACTAGAGGAGTCACTGCTTTCTCTTCAGGCTGCTGGATAACTTGGTGGCTACCAAGAACTGGTTTGGGATTTAAATAGACAGAACATGAGATCTAACCTTCATTAGAGACATTAAAGTTGTTATTTCTTCTCTATCAGCAGCACTGTGGCCACAAATGGAAACCTATACCATGAATATCATTAATATAACAGTATTGACCATCTTTCCCTGCCTGTGCTAATTCATAGTACCATCTCCCTGCTTTATTACTTGTCAAGTTCAGATGACATCCTGCAAATAATGACTGTGTACGTGTATTATAGTTTGTATCACCCACAACCACTCCCTCCCAAAAGTTTTCCAACATGTGATGCTCTTAGCTGGCCATCATGACATCCACTGATCAGTTACACATTCAGGACTGATGTTTGTTCCTCATGAACCAGCTGGAAATATTGCTGCTTTCAGCAGTAGTTGCAGTTGGTAAAATGGAAGACCCCATGGGACCCAAACCCAAGCCTTTACCCCAGCTGTATACAGACAAAAAAAATCACATATGTAACTTAAATCAGTGAAAAAACATTAAAGGACAGCCTTCAGCTTTTGTTAGATGAAAAGTGTTAATAGAAACTGCTGGGGATGAAACATCTTCACTCAGAAGTGACATGTACAAAATCTCATACTGGAATTAGAATATCAGATTATTCAGTGCGCTCAGCTGCTGGGGATGTGCAGGAGTAACAACACACATTTCGGAAAGATGCGTTTTGAATAGCAGTGGTGATTGGGTTTTTTTTAAAAAACAAAACACAAATCAGTGTTTCTGGAGTGCATTGTTCTTTGAACAAACACCTCAAACTAATAAGTAAAAGTGGGTTTAAAATAAAGATCTTTGACACATGAGGCAATCCCCTTTCCAAGGTTTATTCCATTTCAAAATAAATCAAGTTTTCTTAATCTATAGTTAGCATCTGCACTTCATGCATTTTTTTCCCCTAAACAAAGATAAAATGCTACATACAAACTAATGGTTTAGAAACAGCTTTCACATTAATCACCCAAGTACCAAACCAGTGCCAATCCATTTATTGTGACTGTGATACTTTGAGAAGAAGGACAGATAAGTAAACAGCCACAAAATAATGGAGGTGCTTAGCTCGAGTAGAATAGACTCCAGTGCTGGTGAAAAGGAAAATATGAAAGAGGCCATTAAACACATGCTCACACAAATTTATTTACATTTAAAGAACAAGGGGACCATTTGCTGTAACTAACTGTAGGATAATTAAAAGTGGGAATTACCAATTAGAATCTATATATTAGCGATAAGTACTCTTAAAAATACTGCAATGCTGAGTGCGCCAATACTATCAGTCCATTTTATTTTTCAAGCACTGTCATTTCTAAGAGCTCTACACAGAGTTTTCAGTACACAGCATAGTTCACTGATTTCTTATGAGGACAAAGCACACTGAATTTCCCCTTGAATTAAATGTCTAGTAACAGGCAGCACATACTAAGTAGCCTCCCTTCCAAATGCTGCTCACTCTCACTCTGTATTGACCTAAACTTGCATGCATACGAGTCCAAATTTTATGGTTGTTTGCACAGGTTGAGCACAACCTCTATCAGCAACTACAATGATACAGCAATATCCTGTTAAGAAACTACAGCGCACCTGCAGAAGCAGCCAGGTCTGATAGTTGCAGGCTGGTGCCCAAAAACATGGGTTCACTTTTATCTCTGTCCATGTTCTCCAGCAATATCTAAGCCTTCAAGATAGTTACACTTTTTCCCTGGATCTCTTTTTAGTCCTTAACATCAGGGGACACTTCCAGTGTAAAAACAAACTACCTGAAGACCCATACAGTTGTGCTAAGCACCACCCAGCTCATGGCACAGGCAGGGCCAGCTCTGAGTTTTAGGTATTGCCACCAACAGACTGATGAGGAAATCAGTGCCCCTATCAAAAGGAACCAAACCTGGGGAGCATCGGGAGCAGGAGTGAGACTGGATAAGTGACACATAGGCACCTTCCCAGTTATGACTGAAATTGTGGGATCTGTGAGTGCTTCTCGGGTAGGTAGGAACCATGGTGGGCTCAGCTCAGGAAGGTCTGGAGAAAACTGCATACCATTTACATGTTCCTCACCTAACTTTGCTGCTGCAAGCCTGCTGCATCAAGAGCTGCCCTCTAAACAATTACTCTGTGTTTTTGTACATCCTTCACTCCCCTGAAGCCTAACCAAAAGCAGAAAGAACAGTGGAAAATGCTGCCAAAGGCAAGGCTGTAGCTCAACACTGTCTATGCAGCTACCCACCGCCCGGAGGCTCACGGGGCTGAGAGGCAGCACAGTGACAGGACAGGGCAAGCACAAGTTATACCCAGAGACACCAGCCAAGTCTGCAGCCCAGTCAGGTCCCTGAGCTCTGCTCAGCAATAAACCGCAAGACTCCCTCCCCCCCAGTTCATAAGTAAATATTCTAAGTGGAGCCACCTTACTAAATAAATGGGGTCTCCTGTTCTTGTAGGGAGGAGAGAGATAAAAGAGCATCAGGTGCTGGCTCCTTTTTATACGAATGCAGCCACGTGTATCTTCCATTAGCGCAAAAGAGCTTTACACACTTACACACAGAGAAGATAGCCTGCACCCATACCTCTATTGAAAGGAGAACAAAAGTACTGAATGAATGGCAACCCTAAATACGGTGGTTAATAGAGTATCACGTGTAACTGACAAGCAAGATAATACGCCTGCAGCCAAAGAAACACATTTTTATTATCAGTAGGTAAAAGCAAGTGGATGTAGTGTTTCTTACAAACTCCTATTTACACATTTCATAAAACCTTGATTCCCTGTAGTCCTGTCCATGAAAGCACTTCAAATTAATTTCTGCTAGTAACCCAATTCACTGTTATGACAGCAGGCTTTAGTCCCTATAAAACAGTAAGACTGAGACTATTACAAGGTCTTTCTCAGGCAGACAAAGGAAATCTCATCCATGAAGATCTCCTGGATGACAGCCCCCATCATGACACAGATGCATATGAAGATGATGATGCAGGTCAAGGAGAAACACTGCAGTAAGACTGTTAGGAACAGCAGGAAATGTGTGAAACAGACACAAGGTGTTTTGCCAAGAAATTACAATTTAGCATCTTTCAAGAAATATAATGCCACCGTAGCAGCACTCCAAGGCCTCAGCAGAGGTATGTGCTACAGGTTAGGAGGTTTCTTGACCCCAAAGATCCTGTAATCTAAAGAGGCAAAATTAGGCAATGCTTGGCAGGGGGTAGATAGGCAAGAGGGGAAGCCAGTTGCTTATAGTTATTTTACATTTAGACCCAAGCTGCAAGGTGTCCTGAATGGAGGCTTAAACACTGGTGTTGTCTGCAAAATAGTAAATACCTGCTCCTGATACCCACAGACTCCTCGAGTAGTCCTGCCATGAGCCCATATGGGAGGCAATCTTCATAAAAAATAAGACCAGCTATATTTAACTAATTTAGTCCCATAAATTGTTCTCAGATCAATGGGAATCATTGTTTTAGTTTTAAACTCTCTGCTTTTGGTATCTCTGAACACCTATACCTTTCAGTCTAGGTTGGGGGACCATACTACCTCCTCTGTTAATCATTTTATAAAACTTTGTCCTGTATGTTTTTGTCAGGATAAAAGTCTTCTTACGAATGCTAAGCTTTCAAATTTCTCCAGAACCCTTTCTGTGGCCTCATATTTCTTCTCCTTACCTCTGAACTCCATTTATTTGCTCACAAACCAACTCATGACAACATTTGTCAATGAATTTAATGCTCTAGTTAGCAAGGAAGGAGCTTGTTCACTAACATTTATTATAAATAATCTTCACTCAGCGAGCAATGGACTATACAGACATTTGACTAAGAGATAAATTGCAGCAAACAATTTTAGATATTTTTTTGTCCACCAGAAGTAGTCAATCTGAATTGAATGCAACAGAATGATTTTCATGGCGACAGCTGTAGCAAAAAGGCTCCTATAAAAGATATGTCTGTACATAAAAAATAGTTAATAGAAAGTGCTGCCTAGAGACAGAAGGGAATACATAGTATTGTATAAAGCTCTTGTTTTGCCAGGCAAACGGCTGCTGGTCAGCAGCCCTGTGAAGACAGACCTAGGACCATCTGAAACATTCCAAACCGAGAAGGAAGAAAAACTAAGTTAGGCAGCTTATAGGGTTATAGAGTGTCTACGGAGATTTGGCCTCTAATTTATACTGAAATCAAGATGTTAGGCTACTAAAATACTTTTGAAAACCATATTAGGTATATATCTGCTTCACAAGGGACCCATATGGGCTATGGTGTCTGGCTCTCGAGTAGGGCTATAGTGCTCCTAAATCCATTAAGGAGTCCTGAAGACCTCAGAGTGTTTCTAAATTGCCATTTTCATAACACATTTCCTAGAGGAAGCTCTGAGTCAAAACAACTTCTGCTCGAAGCGCCAAAAGAAAAACATTACTATGATGCATGGAGCATTAGTCGCACTGCAAAAAGAAACAAAATAATGGAATCGCACTGTAATGATTTTCAAAACTATTAACTTTGTTAATGAGTCATTAAAAATTTACTCCCTGCACTGATTCAGTGAGAGAACACAGTCATTCATTAAAATCTCATCCAAAAGTTTTTAATCCAGCTGCCTCCTGAAATGTATGGACAATGCATATGTTTGGTTTTAAATTACAAAAGTTTGGAATGAGGAGAAAAATCTTTTTGGAAGGAATAATGTAAAAGTTTCCTCAAAGTATTTACTACAGTTTTATTGCAGATGTGTAACAGCACTTAAAAAACAACAATAGCAAACAAAACAAAAAAAGAGGTGGACTTATGTCAATGGGCCCATGATATACATTAAATACTCAGCTATTTATCATTGTTAAACAACTCTTGTCTGCTGCTAATCATATGTTTAATGCAAAATAATTAAACGTGAGCCCACAGAACAGAAGGAATGTATTAAAGGACAGTAACATTTAATTTTCCAGGAACACTAGTCCAATTTTAAAGGGTTTGGTTTTTAAGGAGTTGGCCAAGGACAGTAAGTTGGCAGTCCTGCCAGCTCCAATGATTTCATTACAAATCCAGTGACATTTCATGCTCAAGTTGTGGCTCCTGAAGCCCTCTAACATGAAGGGAATTCTCAGCTTTTCTTTTATTCATAAGCAACTTGCCTTTCAGCTGGCAGAGGAAAGCTTGAAAAAATAAACCCTAAAGAAATACCCAAGAGAAATACACATGCACACATCTTGGAGTCTCAGGATTTTAAGGCAATCTCATGACTTACGGAATCTTTGCTCACAGTTTCTTTACTTTGGCAAGTAGCAAACTGTTCTGAAGTAATCTATGAATATGAATACGCAACTACAGTATCAACACCAGGCACTATTGTATTTTAAATTAGAACATTTTCCTTTGAAATGCAGTGAACTAACACACAATGGTACTGTAAGAAAAGTCACTAGGGAATAAAAAGCAGACGCTTCTCACGAGCACATCAGAGGGAAGGCGGCCAAGCTTCAGGCTTACCATCCTCCATCAAGCTGCCAGTTATGTTTTGTTACAGTTTAGGATCCTAGATCAAAAGTCCTTCCCAAGATGGAAACAGGAGCATCTGCTGGAGTTGTCTAGTTAGACAAGTCAAAAGAGATAATTTGGAAGGAGAAAGAAACTGAGAGATATTTCAAGTCAAGGAATGGTAAAGACAAAGAAAATCTGTAAGTCATACTTAGCTGGTTTTACTGTTTCAGCACAAACAAGAGGATGACATGCAAGACTGCAGGAATGTGCTTTCCAGCATCAGTCTGGACTTGCAGTCACAAAAACCTCTCGCTACCCTCCACCATCCTAGTAGGCTTTTAAACTGGTTTGCTCAGGATCTTCTAGCAGCAAAAGTGCAGTTTTCAATGAAACCTCTGGGAGGAGGATCCCAAAAGAAATATCTTTGGCTTTGGTACAGAGAGAGACCATGAATTACTAAGAGGCAGGACAGGTTTATATATTAGTTTCAATAAAAGGGTTGTAGATCTGTAGAGAAGCTGATAAACTACAAGAACTGCCCACAATATTAAATATGAGTTTTCTTGTGGGCCCCAGAAATTCTTCCAATCCTAACAGGAATGATTCTATGTATTTTCCAGTCAAAAAAATCTTACTAGAAGAATACAAATATTCAGAAAAATGTAGAGGAAAATACTACTCGCAAAAGGCTGTACAAATCTTATGTAATGGTAGGCAACATTAAGTGAAGAGAGTAGTCCAGTTACCTGAAGGTCAAGCTGCACAGCTGAGCTGCTTTAATCATCCTGATAAATGGACAAAATATAATTAATTACCCATCTCATCAGCTCAGGCCAAAGATGAAGAAAATAATACACCTTGCTAAAGACCTTCTCAGTCAGATCACCAGTGAGGTTGATTAAGAAAGTCCTTCCCTTGTCTATTACTTATAAGGGCCTAAGAACATTTACAGCTGGAGGGTAAGGCATAAGCACTCCTGCTGCCATCATCTTTTGGGGCCAAGAAGGGGAAGACTTCACAATGGTTCAACACGTGTTCATGTCATGGGCCAGATCATATGACTGCTGTGCTCCTGATCTTCAAAAAGTGTTTACCTTTGCTAAATAGCAGCAAGTCAGAAGAAAAACAACAGCCTCATGAATTTCACCACAGTTTTCTCCTGCCATGAGAAGCAGCAGCTGTGCTAGCTCCCTTTCCCAGTACTTCTGGCCTCTCCCTTTGCTGCTGCAAGAGTTTGTAAATCAAAGGCCATGAAAGCAAACATCAACCTTTCTAAAGCTGTCATTAAAGTCAGGGCCATTAACTGACTATCTGTGTCAGTGTAAGGCAGTGTGAGACTACTGGATACTGGGTTGAGATGCAGATCAGACTCTGAGGTCCACTAACTTCAGTAAGGTGCAGATTTCACCTCCAGATGTATTCTTGCCTCTGACACTGGGGCCCTGGACAAGTCATTTCACTGCTCAGGTTTTACCTTGCTTGTGCAGCACCAGTGCCTATGCTGATAACCGTGTCAGCATAGGAAGGGACCATCTCTTAACTATGCTTGTACAACAGCTAGCACAACGAACACCTGAGCTCGACTCTTTTCTTATTGGCAGTGACTAAATATATTTAGTCTTTCTGTAGGGGCCTTCGAAGACAGCCACCCGCACACTCCTGTTTTATTTTCTATGTCCCTTTCTGGGAGTAGCTTATTGCGAGCAGGAGGACAAGGTTTCAAAGTCTCTCCACAATAACCTCCAACCACTCCTCACCAAAGTCAGGAGGACTTTTCCGCAGGAGATGCACACACTTTCCAGCATACCAGCAGCCTTCCAGCTGCTGAGCTGTTTTGTGGAGATCTCTCACGATAAACAAACACAAATGTATAAGCACATCCAAGGAGACATTTTTCCAAAACAGCAAATAATCATTGGAAACATGGCAACAACCATGCTAATAAATCATTATTAGATACCTTCATCTTTAGTTACCATGTTTTTCAACACATTTTATTTTCATTTATTGTGTTTCCAACTCCTTTGTGTTGTTCTCATTGCCAGTGCGTGAGCTGCTCTTGTCAATGACGAGTGGACTGATCCTGAAAGATGCTCAGGGCAGCCGCTGAGGTGCTGCGTGCCTCTAGTTTCCATTGACATTTCATGGGAACTGATCAAGCTGAGCATGATGTAGGATAAGGCCCAGAAAGCATTTTGAAAATAGATGTTTCTCCGCTGGCATCCAGCAGGGACAACATGCAATCGGCTAGCACACTGATAATTATTTTTCCATTACTCTGAGAGCAGTTTCATCCTTCTTTATTTTCCTCTAATTGCCTTGACAGTATTTCCTAATCTGATCAGAGTGGAGCAGATTTTAAAAATATGTGTTTTCCCTTCTACACGTATTGTTAGTTGTTGACAAGCCTTAAGAAGTTTTGTTATGCAAAATCAGCTGCTTGTCCTGGACCGTTTCAAAATGTGAGAAACACAATGATCCCCAATTTCTGTGTTTTGATTCCTGTACACATGAAGGACAACCACAAGATTTAAAGTATCATACCTGACACCAAGGTACTAGTGTCTGCCTCAGGGCTGAGCTTGCAACTCCATGGGTAATCAGAAAGTATCTCTTAACTTCTCCCCTATCTCCATGGGTTGACCAAATAAAAATAAAAAAAATGTTTTCTTTCCCTCAGTATTTTTGTCTTATCAACTTATCTTAGCACACCTTCTGGCAAGGGAATGTCTTGCACTGCGTGCACAAACAATACAGCATCACACAATATACCAGATCATGGCTCAGCTGGTAGCCTCTAGCTGCTACAGTAGTATAAAGAGTAAGAATTATTGGCCATATCTAAATGGCATTTGAAAACTGATCCTGCTGTAACTCTGCCGAAAACCCCTACTGCTTCTGCATTAGAATTAGTTAGTTCATCATCAGATATATTCCTCTTGAATTTTTCATCCCAAACCACAATACATAGTAATTTCTTATTGCTTTCTGCTATGAAGACTGCTACATTACCCCCAGCATAAACAGAACAAATGAGCTTCAGTCCATGTCCCAAAAAACATACTCCAGATGGACTCCCATTTTAAACGTGAGAAATGGATGTCCACCAAGGACAAAATGACAACTGCAAAGTCACACGAGAAGTGGAAGCAGAGAGTAGTTGCTTTGATCTGAGCTGAGCAGCATAACATTGCCTCTTCGCATTGAAATTCTTCCTTCCCATCCTTGCACACAACACTGCAGTTTGGTTTTAGCATAGGTTTAACCTTCAAAAATGGTACTTTCACATTTCCATAAACTTTATCTCAAGATATGATTTCTAAACAATCTAAATATTTTCTCTTTGAAAATGCCACCTTTATTTCAGCATTTTTAAGCAAAAGCAAAAGGGCAAGGCAGGAACAAATTATTTTCAGATTCAGGCTGCATTCAGTGGGTAGTTACAGTTAACAAAGCCCAGCATTTTTTCATCAGATAAACTATTCAACCAAAGCACTGTGCACATATCTGCTGTGAACACTTTAATTTGCTGCTTCTTTATTAGATTTTGGAAGGAGTTATTGAGTTTCCTTATTGATTTTTAGTGAGTGAAACAGTAGTTTTCATTGGGATCTTGACTGAGCTAATTGATAAGCTCTTGGTAATAAACAATAGCAGTGGCAAAAAGGTAAATGAAACGCAATCAATGCAAGTCAGAGCAAAAAAGCGCCTTCAGAAACTTGCAAAATGGTATCATTATAGCTACAAGCCAAGTGTTGCTGCAGAAACACTTGAGAGCTGTTGGAGTAATGAGTGCTACTGGAAATGTAATGACTGCACACTGAGTAATTAACATGTTACATGAATTACTGATACATCTAAGGACGCATGTTTATTTTAGCTTGCTGGGCAAGATTAAGTAAAATAAAATATTCTATAATTACCCAGTATGGAGTTTTATTTCCTACAGCTTAGTTATAACTTAAAATTGAAGATGCGATTGCAGACATATACTCTGCATGCACAGTTAAATCAGTAGGGTTCAACTTAAAAACCGTATCGAAGACCACAGCCTGATCTCTCATTGCAAACTATTAATAACTATTGACCCACTGTTCAAACAACTTGTGAATGGCATAATACAGTATAAGGCGCTATATTTCATTGGTCTAATGCCTTCTAAGTCACGCCTGATGCAATCTTAGTCAATTCACTCAACAAGCAAAAAAAAAAGCAATGGTTTGAGGGGAATATAGTCACTTTGCCCAGATAATAGAGATATAATGCAGCTGTTCAATCAACTAAAAGAGAGAGCTTGATTCCCTCCCTTCTCAATACGCATGTACTTTTAGACATTATTAATGGCCATTATGAAATCAGCTACAGGTGACAGTTCAAAACCTTAATCCATAAGGTCAAGGAGGAGAGGCTAATGCAGTTAGTGTGCAGCATGTCACGCAGGTAGAGAGGTCATACCTTCCACACTGTTGGATAATAAGGTTTAATTGTGCAAAAGGTTTGAAAGCCAGGCAAAGGCTTGAAAAAAACCTTCAGAGAAGCATTTTTCACTGACAGCAGAGTTTTTTTTATGGGAAGTTGAACACTGACAATTGTCAAGTGCCACTGACACTTAATTGGAAATACCACTGTGGCTCCTCATGGGTATTTCTCTGCCAGACCCTCTCTCCCTCCAAGCTGGGGGCTCCTGAGTGGACTACATTTCCCATGAGATGCTGAAAAGTTCCCCCTCCCAGAGTTGCTGTGGCCTTGGAGCATGAGACATGGTCCAGAGGGGAAGCTCTGTCCCTGAGAGGGAGGGAGAGGCTCACTGCCATCCTCCACAAGAGTTACAACAAACTGTCAGAAATAAACTTGTCCTGCCTCTCACCAAACCTCCATCCCTTTGCAACAAGGCTTGCCTCAGGCCCAAACTAACACTTTTGACCCTTTCCAGATTTTCAACTTTGCTGCTACTTCTGCTTTTCTGAGATCAATTAAAAGATTCAAATGGATGCTTCTCCTGAAACTTGAACACATTTCACACTCACCTTAAACGAGACTGCAAAAGGAGATGACAAATGAGCACAAAGGCAATGTGCATGACAGAAAGACCTTTTGCCCATCCCATTAATTGTACTATGCAAGGCATCAGGAAGCACCTCCTCCGAAGTCTGAGAACTGGGGAGTCCGGTCTTAATCTATCGAGTCAGATTACAAAATAAGAAGAAAATGCATGCAGGAATCCCTGGCAGTCTCATTCCTGAGCACAGCACACAATAACACCCTCATGCTTTCCATGGAGAAAGACAGCCAGTGGAATGCAGAGTATGCTGAAACCACTCAAACCCACCACACAGATCCTTACAGGCCAGGAAATTGAAACAAGGTGCTTTAGAAGGCAAAATTCCTCTTAACACCTGTTGGGCACCTGGCTAGGTCAGGCCCCTATGTTCACCACCCAGTTTGAGACAAGAGGGGCTGGAAATGGAAAAAGCAGAAAAAGAAACTATCATTGCTTGCTAACGGGAAGATGCAGAAGAAAAAAAAAGGATACAAATGAGGAGGGTTGAAATAGGACTTGGTATTAGAAGTGCCAGAGTAGGTTAGCAGCCATATTCCTTTCAGCTTTTTTTGTTTCATTTACAGAACAAGAGTCGAGGCTCTTCAGTCAAAAGTGATAAATGCCCTTGCTCTGGCTCTTACTCACGGCCTGTGCTATTATACACCTGCACGGTTCAGGTAGAGCATGGCTTCCTGACAGGGAGTGAAAGATGGCTCCATTTGCCCATATTTCAGAGGCAGCTGGAATCACAGCTCTGATCTCATGGAGAGAAGAGGCATTTCAGCCTTGCCAAGACAAGTCAATGGCAAGTCACCCTGATCCCAAACAGTGTCTCCACCCAGCTGTACATACAGAATCCAGGCTCCTGATCTGAAGAGGTTCCCAAGCATCATACTTATTCCCTTCCAGAAAGGCATATAAGAAACTGGTGCTTTACCTCATAGTCCTCTGTAGGGCTCAGCATGTCCCAAGCCTCCACAGAGTATTTGCTCAAGGAGCCCCTGGGATGGCAGTACCTGGGATTAAGGAGTGGGTAGATGTTTTGTTTCTACAAACAATGAAGGCTGCACCTACAGATGAAGCAGGATTAGACATGACTATAGTCAGAGCTGGCTTTTAAAGCAGCTGTTCAGCTACTTATATCCTTGGTGAGACTTTCAGGTTTTTGAAAATATTCTTAATGCGATTTGTCAACTTGCAGGGAGAAGGAGAATCAGACAACTGTAACTATGGCAATAAGATCATTACTGGTGCGGAAGAGCTAGCCTTTCCCAATGCTTCAGCCGCCTTCATGCATGATGCTAATTAGACAAATTCTTTGTGATTCCTTGAGACTTCTATGGTGTTGAACGCAGAGGCTCAGCCTCTAATGAACAAGATTCGCTTAAAATTATGTGACACAACCATTGTTGTAAAGTATGTTAAACAAATTTGGCCATTATTTTCCCAGGCTGGCTGCAAATCCTCTTCCATTTCAGCACCATCTTTAAGGACTTACAGCTAGTTACTGTAGGCTGAGACACGTACCTATGTTGTAGTGGGTCAGAGCATGCTCTGCCAGCTCACCCTGTGCATCTCTCTTCATGATGCTAGGGGAATAGATAGTTCCCAAAGAGTGGCAGGCCACTCAGAACTCTGGTCCCTTGGAGTGTAGAGCTCTTTAAACACTCATCCCTAGTGTGGGTGCTATAAATGTCTGAAAAACAGGCATACAAGGTGATTAAATGGATGTGTATTTGTTAATCCTATGGTCATATCTGCTCATTCAATCTTGCAAAGACTGAGTGTTCATTCAGTTTTCCTACCATGAATGACTTCAATGCTATTCTTTTGACTATTCCTTAGTGTGAAATAAAAAGCACGTGCAAACATCTCTGAGGGCTTATAGCTAACACTGGCTAGCTGTTTTCCGGCAGAACTGTTTCCATTAGAAACAGCTAATGGCCAGAATTGAATGGCTTTGTGGGACCATGTCCCTTCTGATGAAGGATGATCCCTTGTTTTTCCCTGCCTGGTAGGCTGGCTTACCTTGCCAGATGCTCAGCAGCCCTCCTGTGAGCGATTGGATTCCCCATTTCTCAGCTGGAGAACTTGGAGGACTTTCAAAGACCACGGATCCTAGCTGTGGTGCTTCTCATCCAATTAATCTGATGGCCATGAGAAAGTTAGCACCCCAAGACCCTTGGTTTTTCATAAGCTCGCCACAGTCCCAGACCCAACACTGATGTTCTCTAAGCCCAACAAGGTTTTCTGCAATCTCTGCTCAGTGCCTAATTCTTTATTTCCTCCAAAACTTTACAGATAAAATGAGACAGAGGTAAAAGAGAGGGAGGTCTCGATTGCCTGTGAAGCAAACAACTCTTACAGTCCTTTTTGTACATCAGCTTCCTCCCACAGTTTTAGCCAACCATAGCTCACCTTTTTAATTCTAGCCCAAGCTGTTGTGTTACCTTGCCCTGTACTGTTAAGAAGTAAGTTTCAACCATGAGCTATGCAAAACCTTTATCTCAAAATACCCCAGGACTACTGAGAAGGCTAAATAATCAAAGTTTATAAAATGCTTTGATGCTAATCATCACATGAAAGGTGCCTTAGAAACAGAAATATCATACAATAAATCAGAAACAACCTTTTAAACTGTTTGTTTTTGTAAAAAGGATTTCTCCTGAGTCCCTGCAGACAGAACTCGTGCAAGGGCCAGACACTCTGGATGGGGCAAAGTGAGGCACCACTTCACTGAAGAGATGACGGCACTCTCATGGCAGCTTAAAAAGTTATGAACAGAAGAGGCAGCAACCCCAAAAGCTGATATAAATCAACATCTTATTTGTAAAGACACTGCCCCCACTGTTTAACTCTTCAGAAAGAAAAGGGCAGCATTCAACAGGAAATGTTTTTGAGCAAAAGTGGACTAAGAGGGTGAAGTTGGTATGATTCAGCTACAGAACAGAAATCTAGCTCTCATCAGGCTTTCCTATGTCACTGTGCTGGAGTCAGGAGTAAAAAGTGAGAGGAACTTGCAAACAACCTATAATTTTGTTGTTAAAAAAAGCTGTATTTACTGCAAATCTCCTCGAAATGGCTTTATTATGTGCCTTGCACTGCCAGTTTCAACAGTTGTTCTTATTTACTGCCATCTACATTCCCCTTTTAAAGCAGATTATTACTCTTACTGATCAACTCGTCTTATTGTGCAAAAGTTCCCTGATGCAGGCAGACTTATTAGGTGGTTTTTGTAAAGGTTGTCTGCTTGTTACTGTTCGACAAGCAGCTGTTCATAATCCCAAAGCTTAACAATTACATTAATTTTAAACCAGCGGTTGGAGCCATAAATTTTCTCCAGTATTTCCTGCAGCTAAAGAAACTCAGTAATCAACAAAAAGAAAACACTAATGATATTTCACGACTTCTTTATTTGCTTGTCACACATGCTGCAGTAACGTACAGAGATAAACAAGTGCCTGCTTTCAGATTTAATTTTGAACACAGAAACCACTGTAGGGCACACAATAAAACTTGATTTTTAACTTATGCTCCACAATCAATAGTTAATCCTCAGCTGAACATTTGATGCAAGGTGCTCTGCTTAACCTTTTGTCTGCTGTCTCTCTCTTCTTTTTGCATGCTATTTGATTTCAATTAAGAATATATCACCTCTGGGCAGGATACCTTTCCTTAAATTAAACAGCACTTTGCCTCATGATCTTAATCGGGAGCAACTCGAGTAGAAGGCTCTGCTGTTGCAACTGGGCACCAAGTCCCCACCTCCCAAGCATCTCCGAATAGAGCAGTGTAGGTGATAGACCGGGGGAAGGGGAGCAGGGCTACCACATGCAGACGAGGTGATCAGTCATTGACAATGACGCGAATACTGATGCCAAGAATAACAACCTGTTCTAGGGGAGGATGGTAAAAATTCAGCTTTTCAAACAGCACAGTACTAGTAAGAGTTATTAAAAAGCTCATTTAAGATTAATTTGGCTGTCTGGTCTATCTTCTCAGGACAAAGCTTTCCTTTAGGGTCATCCCAAAATTTTCAGAAGCCAAGGCCAAATCATAAACTTGGTGCATCTGATATTTCAATTAAATAAATGCTAGGCAAAGCACCATGAATTTTCACTACTGTGAAAAATGTTCTACCTTCTACCAGTCCCCAAATTAGTATTTCTGTGATCCTGAAAAATTACTTTTCTATGGATTGTGAAGTGCCTGTGTGAGGCTCCCTACAAAGCAGAGATATTGCTGCTGTAACGTGACCACTTACTTTAATCATGTCCTTGGACATTTGCTTCTAACAGGACCTGCTGAAGATGCGCAGCTTGGATGGAAAGGTTACCCACCCATAATGAAAGCTCCCAATATTTTTGTTCACCCACTGTCATCCTTGCTCAGATCTGGTGCAGTCCAAGCAGCTTCACAGACCAGACAACCAGTGGGACAGACATAGCCAAACTGCCACTACAGCTGTTCTCCCCTTCCTCTATAACCGTGTAAAACTACAGTGTATTTCTGTTAAGGTATTCAGAGACACTCCCAATCTGAAATCCACTGAGTGCATGCTAAAGATTCCTCTAAAAATGCCATAATTAAGTAAGTACTCGATTTTAAGAGATGACAAGTGGCAGCAAAGGGGTATTCACACAGCCTGCATTAAGCAGTTATCTTCAGACACTTAAGCCGGGAGCCTGGTCTCTGCAGGCTCCCTTAACCATCAAAGGAGAGAAGCTTGGATGGCATGACAGTGCCACAGCTGTGGCAAGATTGAACAACACTTCATCTTATGTCTGTAGATTCAAAAGCCATAGCAGGTGACTAAGAAAAACAGCAAAGGAGCAAAATAAGTCTAAAATCAATGTTGCCTCACATACAATCATTAAAACTCCACAGACCAAATTGCAACGTCAAAATCACATCAAGTATTTTGAAAGCTGTTACTGCAGTAGAAGTTTCCAATTAAGAAACACAGTTCAATTTGGGAATATATATTCATTTTATGATTGATTTTGCCCTTTTTGGTTAAAATAAGGTTAAAAAGTCAGGTTTTAGCTAACTACTATGCAAGAAAGTGAATAATTCTTCCGCTGCCACGTAACTCCCGTGATTTGTAGCCAGTCATTCTCTGTGAGTTGCTGTAAAGGAGTGCTACAAAATACTGCAATCTCCACAAAAAACCTGGTGATGCTACAGACATGCAGTGATGCTATGTATTATGAACCTGCAGATCTGGCTTTTTATGCCCATTTCTATGCTTGCACAAACAAAAACCCCCAAGAATAAAAAGGCTTCCCTACCACTGGAAAGTGTCTGATTAAGGGAATGTGAGAGGTGTATGCTATGTGTTTATCTACCTGTCAAGCAATCCTCTTTTCCATGCTCCTTACAGATCATCAGGGCAAGACCATTTTCCTTCTAAAACAAATATTTTAAATTTACTGTATCCTTAATGATTTGACATTTCAGGGTCTCTGTGGGGACATGTAATGATGAACTTGTAAGTCAGTGCCCTTTCTGAGGTAGCACGGGATGCTCCCTCAGCAAATCCTGCCTCCATACGTAGAGAGCCTGGCTCCTTAATGGCACATTTAATAGGTGCACGCAGGCACAGGTAGGGGTTGTACCCCTATGCAGTGAAGCAGAAGTGGGGTTTCTCATGTCAAAAGAGATAGGGGAGAGCCAGGGCATCCCCAGAGGCTGTGATGCTCCTCTGTGGATCCTTTCAGCCTTTCCCGAGGAGAGTCTGCTCCCCAGATCGATACCTCGTCTTGTTACACAGTAATCTCCCAGTGCACCGGAATGTGAACACAGACACATGCAAGTAAGATTGCTCTCTTGTGCCTTTTTTTTTTTTTTTTTTTTTTTTATATAAATGCCATAGAAAGTTCACCTGCATTTCATGAGTAGCATAGAAAACACTGAACAGCTCTGGTCCTCAATACGATTTTGTTTGTTCTTGGAAAATATTGTCTTGCAGATGCCATCATTCAAACATGCATTCAGCATCCAATTTAAGGGTGCAAGTGTCAGGAATCGGGGAACAGTTTTGCCATATGGGCTTTGTGTAACCCTTTTTGCACATCTCCCTTCTCCAGAGCACATCATTTACAGCTGCCAGGCAAGAGGAAAGGCCTTGTAAACTTTTTGGTGCCACTTCCTTCTTTTCCAAAGTAAATGGCTAGCAGTAGACTACACATTTGGTTTCGTTAGCCTCTGTCTGAAGTAATATATTACATTTCGTGTGTGATCTTATTTTTGGCAGCAGAGATTAAATCTCCCTTCTGACAGAACCACACTGTGGAACCTTGGGTACATCTGGTGATTTTTGCACCAGTTCCTGGAGAGAAGGATAGCCATTTCCTGGCCTTTGTCCATCAGGAGTGTACACAGCTTAGGGAGAAAGGCTGTCTTTAATTATTAATGAACTTAGTGCCTCACACACAGAGAAACTGCTCTCATTTGGGATCTTAAGCATTATTATAAACAGCTGAGGCAGGAAAACAATCCATGCAAATAATTGGTTAAAAGATTCCAAATTATATGGGGTTTTTTATATTCTCCTGTATTAAGCCTTCTGACAGGAACAAGATGGTATTTCTGCCTGGAATGGTCTTCTGCCTTGAGTTCGAAGTGACAAAGCATTAATGTATGCAAATATGCAGCCTACAGCTTGTTCATTAGGAAACAGAAAAGTAGAGGAGAGTATGTAGGCTAAATGTCACTAAGACATATAAAACTCTTTGTGGCTATATAAAACTCTTCACCATACTAGAAATAGGAACGTGCAAAGTATAAAAAGGAGAGAATAAGCAACTGCTCCACTCCCAAATGCCTAACGATGGGTAGGCGCGACATAAGCCAGAAGCGCATGGAGACCGTAAACTTCTGTGAAGTTGCTCTATAGCAAACTCGAACATATGAAGAACTAAAATTGCCCACGAGATTTCCTTGTTTTGCACGGATTCTTGTCTTGCAAGTTTGTTCTACTTGGATGTATTTGTTGCACTTTGCAATGCCTTGACCTAGTCTTCCCCACTCTTCTTCTGTATAGGTTCAGGTCTGCTCACTGCTTGTAGCGCTAACAGCATTGGGGCTGTTGCTATAAAGCAGAGGCCGCATGGCCCAAAGGACTAAAAAGGTACAAGGAATAAGTGAATCCCAGTCCTGGATTACCACTTCCACACCACAACCTTGGGCTTCGTTTCTTCTCTCAGCATGTATCTGCTGAAGAAGCTGGATTTGGCTTTCCCCTCATCAGACTGGCTCAGTTTCCAACTCTGATCAGCACCTTACCTGTAATGGTTTTTCCAAGTCCATGGCCATATGCAATCCACAAAAGAAGTTCTGCAAGCTGAACAAAGAGCCACCAATTCTGCTAATTGCCAAATGGGGGTAAAGAATTATATATGTGAGCCACATTATTAAAATTCAAAGACATGTTTTTGAGTCTATCCAAACTGTCACAGAGTTTAAGTCAGGTTCAGAAGCCAGGGACAGGCAGAGGGCTTAATTTTAACATTTTTAAAACAAAACCTTTCAATTTGGAATGCATTTAAGCGATATGAACTAGCCCAAAGTTTCAGCAGTGCTTTTGTATTATTTCACAATGAGAAAACAGCAAAGAATCTAATTTTCAGCTGACCTTACACATGTCCATACTAATTCTCACTGCCCTACTTCCAGGCCCTCATGTTCACGTAAAGCCGATAGAGGTAGCACAGCTCACTGCCACAAGCCATTTTATTTTTCACCAAAAAGCTGTATCATCCATTTCCATCACTTATTTTGCTGAAAACGTGAAGCCAGGCCCACACTGTCTGAACAGAACAGCTTCATTTTTTTGAGTATTGCCCTATTTTTTTCTTTTTAAAAACATGTGATAAAAAAATCAAAACAAGAACTCTGCCAGATCTAACACTAATTTTTGATGAAAAATTCATTTCAGAATTCTTTTTGTTATCCCCCTTGGAATAAAAATAATTTCTGACTACAAGACAGCTTGTGTAACAGAAAACCCACACCCAATGCCTTCTTAATATAAGCAGAGACAAAAGCAATGAAGCAAGAATACACCCACCCTTAGTACTTAACTTTTAGCAAAATATGTTATTTGTGAAGAATTAGCTGCATGAGACACTCAATGAGTATTTCTCATTTTAGAGCTGGCTTGAAGCTTTTTTCGAGGGGTCACACTTTGAGAGTTATAAATCAGGAAGGCAGTGCAACTCAGGTACGATATTTGACCTTCCTCATAAAGCTTTACTTCCCGCTCTCATGAGATAAAGGGCTGAGGTAGAGGGAAATTTCATATAGATGTATAAATATATATATATATTTAAATATTTTTTTATTTCTCATGATTGAGGGAAAAAAAGCCCTGATCTCTAAAAGCATGAATTCCAGAAAATGCGAAACCCCAAAAAACAGAAATCAAAAGATAAGGGTCTTCTCTTATATACATCATATCTATCTCGAGGGAGCTGACACATGTCTCTCTGCCTGGTGCTAGTCTTGGTTTTTTTCACCAGACAAAAAGCAAAGCCACAGACAGGATGTACTTCAGCAATTTTGTCTTATTAATCCACAGAGCCACCAGATGGAGCTGAGGTTATGCTTTAAAAAAGGGAGAGCACAATTAATTTCTGGAAGGATTTCAGTGAACAATATGCATGTATATAATAAACAGACAAATGTGCGTAGACACTCTGCACTCTGTATAAATTAGGTACATTTAGAGTTTAAACAAATAATTTGAATGAGCCATAGGAACTAGTAAATCAGGTTCACAAGTCTCTCTTCTGCATGCTTTCCTGGTGTCTAATAAAGGGTTAGCTCTTCTTGACTGTGGTTTCTCTATGAGCCACTAATACCTTCATAACTTGTGGGAGTGCAGTCCTTTTGACACCTCTGCTTCTCTTCCAAATATAATTGAAATTGGCCAGCAGCTTCAAAACCTGTTAGACTTAACAGACGAATACACATGTCCAGACAACAGAATTATTTAAGCCCCACTACCTGCATTTAGCAACCAAGATGTAAAATACCTAAGAGACTTAGGCAGCAAAACCTGGACTTACATTTCACAATACTTTGCATATGGAAAAATACAAGCTTTTTCCCATATATACACGCACACATATACAGGGAGCAAGTACTGCAAAGATACAGCTAAAGCATCAGTGCGAGTCTAAGGAAACGGTACCACTTCCTCCACACACTCACGCAGTGTGCCAGAAGACCCAGACTAAATTACTGGGACAACAGCAAGTGATTCAAGTCAAAGGCATATATATGCCAACGCCATTTAAAACAGCTTGCTAACATTTTCTCCCACCATTTTAATGAAGTTGGCTTGAGTCCCTGGAGTTTAAGGTTGTTATAACTCAAATGTGTCTAACTTATTATATATACAGTTGTTGTTAATGCCTGCTACAAGATATATGGCCTGAATTAGTACTGTAGTAGACCCTGGAAAACTTGATGACAATTACTGCTCCTTTCTGCTTCACAGTTTACATAGGAAAAGGCAGTTCTTTTCTGAAGGGATTTCACCCCAACCAGAAAAGATTCAGGGTAGGAGGAAGACACTGCAGTCTGTTACGGAGTGACTCTACCACAGCCAGAAGTAGACCACCCAAAGAGAACTGTCCAAAAAATGCTGAACATTTGGTTTCATCAACAGCTTTGAGATTTCCAGTTTTGAATTCATTAGGAAGCAAAATTAAATGTGGCATTCTTGGAGAAAAAGTATTGCTTTGGACTGATCTAACATTGTGCTATGAAATAATTTAGACTACATTTACACATTGCATTATAACTTAAAGATGATGCCATTAAAAAAAAACTAAAAAAAACCCCAAAAAACCCTTCCCAGAGTCAAAATGGGATGTTTTGACATTGTTCAAGCTTTTCCTCCCCCATTTCTTCCAAAATAGCAGCACAGGAAGTATTTGGATTATGATGAAAACAAAATGAAAAAATCAGTTCCACCAAGGTTTCTCTAGCTCACCTCATCCTGTGGTCCAGTTCAGCCTTTGAACCTTCAAAACTCATTTAATGCACCAATAATTACATTTTACCAGGACTGAAAAAATCTCCCAGATGTTCTGAAGACTACTTGCATTGCTCCAGATGGCATAAACTCTGTGAGCAGAGTTTAAAGCATTCAGCCACACAGGGCTCATCACCCACGTCCCTCCTCCTACCCACCTTCAAGAATTCTCTTTGCTAATCTTCATGTCCTATGCTTCCTTTGCAATAACTGATTTTTTTTCTTGACCTCTTTGCCTGCAAAATCTTTCCTGATCATCCACCCAGAGCTCCACACCCAGTCAGACCTGCTCCCTTCCACAGTTTGTGTTGGGATGACAATACAAGCGCTGCTGATTGCAAAGGAGGGCCAGAACTGTGGCCTGTAACTGGAAAAACATAAAACAGCCAGCAGGAAACAGCATCTCCTGGAAAATCTTTCCTTCATTAGGCGAGACTGTCATATCCTTATTAACCTCCAAAACTGATGTGCAATTCCCATTCTGGGCTGGAGGCCCATAATGCCATGGCCTTTTGCTGTGCAGCAGAACCCGCTATTGAAGTGACTTCTTCCTCTGTACCAATGTATTCATGCTCCACATAAAAGGTAGATAAGGATGTGCTTCCAGGAGAAAATACACTTTTTTTTTTTTTTAGCTATTTTTCCCATAACCAGCACTGTAGATAAGCTTTGTCTTTTCCTGACTTGGGAGAGAACTGTTGGTGAAAAGCAGTTTTGCAGCTTGCATGGTCTGAAGCTGCTTCTCGCTGGCAGATGTCTGAGCTGCTGAGATAGAAGAGTCTTCCCCCCACATCTATTTCTCTGCCCAACGCTTTGACTACCATGGAGTGCAAAGTGCCTTCCTACACCATCCCACGCAGTCTATTAAATACCACAAGGGGGAAAGAGGTGTCTACTGTGCAACTTTCTGATACTTGCTATGTAAAGGAAACGCCTCCCCTACAGAACTGGATTTAATTGTGTCCTCCTGCCTCAGAGGTTACACCACAGCATCTATTTGCCATGCAGTTCTGACAGCTTATGAGAAGAGAGGCCCTGCTGCCAGTGGTATTCCATTGATTTAGGTGGCAATTCACTCCCAGCCTCAGGAGCCATGAGATTAGCAGCCAAGACAGGGCCTGCATTCCCAGACATCCCATGACTTGCCTGTGAAATACCAGAATCAAGTTGATATTTCCAAGGGCTTCAGCAAATCTACAGTCTACACTCTCATGGCTCAGATCTAAATTAAGGATGGAAGACCCTATGCTCTAATGCCATGGGTCTTTGGGAACAGCACAGCTGTCTGAAAGGAAAGTTAAGGGGCCTCCTATTCTCAACATGGGTTTCTAAGAGATCGCTTTGTTCCTTTTGTCAACACTTTGAGCATGAGATGGATGAGAATTGCAGAGCTCTAGACCCATCACCTCCTTTACCTTCTTCCTATGAGATTTTATCATTAACTGTACAAAGCGTGCAGTTTTCCCAGCTTTATAGCTGCTTTAATACAAAGAGTCTTCAGTATTCCACACCTAACTACCACTCAATAAACCATGACATCACTTGTATGAACAGGCAAAGGAGTAGATAAGAAATTGAGGATGAGGGTCAGGACACAGGGTAACATGTCAGTACATGTATTCAAAAGTCATGAGTCAGCAACGTTGGTGTTGGGTCCAGCCCTGGACTCATAAGGAACATAGACTTAGGCTAGAAGTTTCAGTGCCGGCTGAAATTTCAAGCACCATCAGCACTCTTTGGATATGCCAAAGCCCAGATGGGACTAAAATGCCTTGAAACAGTTTCCCATTGAAACAGTTCCCATTCTGAATGATGCAGAAACCCTAACAGAACAGACAGTTTGAGGTCAATGGAATTTGATTCTACATTAAAGTGGTTTCCTCAGCAACCAAAAGGCAAAGCAGCCTTCAAACAGTGCAAACACGCAAACCTTTCTCTCCTTACAACTTTTCAATTAAAGAGGGACAAACATACATTTAAATTATGAAGTGGTAAAAGCTTTTTAAAATGTCCAACCCAGCACAGCAAGCTCTGACTTCAATGTATCTCACTTAGATAACAACCCTGCCTGCAAAGTTTCAAGGACAACTGCAAGACATAGTACAAAAAGAAAAGGAGTAACACAACACGCTTTTACACTGCACTCAGTGCAAAAGTATCACAAGGTCTCTGTTCATGACTCCATGCCGCGAGCACCCAGTCCGGACACACCGAGCAGGATATAAAGCCAGTTTTTGAACTCTGCCGCTGTTGTGAAATCCAAGCTCCATTGCCTTTAGACAGATACTGGTCTGATACTGGGCATGGCAGTAGCTCTAGAGCGTCCTGCTTGTGCAGCCACAGCACCAAGGCCCCCAAAGGCAGGTGAGGCCATGCGTTGAGCTTTGAGGTGGAGCCTGTGCAGCAGTGGCAGGTGGGGCAGAGCTCGGTTCACTCCTTCCAGCAGGGCCCAAGCCAGCCGGGTAGTGCTTCAGGGTAGAAGCGTAAGTGGCAGGGCCATCTGCTGCCACGGAGTAAGGGTTCATTCCTCTATATCGCAATGCCTGGGGAACCGTGGGTTAGAAAGAAACACACTGTTGACAAAAACCTGCTGTGGCAACACAAGAAGTCCCCTTGGATGTAGCATTCGGGCTGGAAACCCCAAGACTCTAGGAGCAGAAAAGGCAAAGTTACGGCTGATGGCACAGCCTGAAAGGATGATAAGTGAACCTCCCGGATGTCAGACGAGTTACGCCTTTTTACACCAGGGAGAGGCTGAACAAGTGTCTTGTTACCACTATTACTTTACATTGCGGGGAGACACTATGAAATTGAGTCCTTTGCCTTAAATGACAGTGTGGTGTATATGGTTTTGTGCACCATGTCCCACCACCGCAGAAGATGGGACTTTGTGGTATGCAGATGGGTTTTCTCCAGGTGCATAGTCTTACATACCATGCCCGGTGGATAAGTTGGCTGGAAATGCGGATACCCATCCATGTAATAAAAAACAGGTGAGTTGCTAACAATGAGACCAAAAATACTCAGCTTCAGGCAGAGAACAACATTTCAGTCTAACATTTAAAGTTTATCATTAATAAACTGAGAGACATTAGTGGATTATAAGGAGTAGTAGCAGATATGCTTTAAGAATAAGGCTCACTGCCCGTGCTTAAAAGGTATTTGCCTGATTCCACGAAGACCTGTGCTCCTCTGTGTGTATGCATATGCATGCATATTCTCATTTTTATGGAAGATCACCCATCTTTCTCTTCCTAAGAATTTCATGGCTTTATGTACATTCTTGTTACATTGAGAATCTGCAGTAATGTTACCAGTGAAATTGTCTATGAATAATACATTACTGCATTGCATAAAATAGTCAATGATTTCTTGAGGGATAATGAAAACTACTAGTACTTACCGGGTGTTCAGGCCAGGGAGTACATTGCTAACTAATTTATTTTAGTCTTTGTTAAATAAAATATACAATTCATTCATCTCTAGTGTCATACATCATACAGCACCAGAGCAAACGGGAAGCTGATCTGAGCACCCCGAATGGTATCGACAGCCCATAGCTCAGCTCTGCTGCAGCACAATTACAAGGGGATGCTGAGGACACATTGGTATTCTGTGCTGGAAGGCAGGAGCCACTGCTCAGCTTTCAGCCTGACACTCATAAAACCTGAGTTTCGTGAGCAGTGCAGAGTCTAAAACAGCCACCACAGTGCCCATTAGTCAAGAGAAATAAGGAAACAGGCCTAATCACACAGATCTTCGCAGGTAGTGGACATATGTTCAAATGGTCCACAATGATTTAGAGGAAAGTGGTGGAAACCAGCTGGTGGATCCCACCCCATGTTTTGCTAGGACTGCCTTTTCCACCTCAGCCACCTGCTAGGACAAGATGTGTCAGCGAATGACTGTATTTGACCCCTGAAATGTTTAGATCACTTTCGGTTCAGTCTTTTTATGCTCAAGCACTTAACCCATTAACCTCTGCAAAGCCCACCCGGGGAAAAGCCCACTGTCAAGTGAGTGCATCAAGCCAGGCTGGCAAATGGTGAATTATATTTCCAAAATACAATTCTTGTTTTAAGTAATGACACTGCAAGGTGCAAGTAGAATTGTTGAGTATAAATCAACAAAATAAAAAGTCTGCTTTGGAGGGTTTATTTTCTTTTTCAAAAATAAAGACATACAGGAAGACATACAGGAAAACCTACTTTACTAAAACAGACCTGGCTTTCTGAAATATCTGCTTCTAATCTTTACTTGGCAAAATACTGCTTCTGAAAAGAGCATTTTCACGTATACCGCATATTCCAGAGTTCACTAAATTAATTAATATCCTAGTCTTGACAGCGGACCTTAGAGCTGTTACTGCCTTTCAGGTCCCAAAACAACAACAGCATGTGTTGCACGGGAGGGCCCAGCCAGAACCCAACAACACAGGTGCTATGCAAATACAGAACAAAATCCTACTCCAGACACTTAGTCCTGATCTGCCAATAGCACACCTAGAGAGATATTAAATCCTCAATATTTGACTGCCAGATACCTGAAAATACACAGACCTTTCCCCTATAACACTTGGGAAACAATATGCTACCAAACCAGATAATACCTACTTACTCATCAGGGAAAAACTGACATACACTCCAATGATAACCAGAATGAAAAGTGGTGATAATTATCCATACTCTTCACACACCATTCAATTTGCTTACAAAGGATCAGGGTGCTTTCTTATAAAATATATTACAGTGTAAGCAATGTTATCTTATTTCAAATATATCCAGCTGACACACACCCTCCTCATTTTGCTTCGCCAATAGGTAGAGTTCGCTAGAGTTATTTGCAGGTAAAACCTTCTGAGAACCAAAGTTTTTCAGTGGTAATATTTTCATTTTAAAAATGTTTTCTTGCATGTCAAGGATTTGTGTAACTTTAGCAAAATGTTTCAAATGAAAAGAAATACTATGCTTATGCAAATCAGAGAGGATAACTTAGGTTTTCAGTTTTTGCTCTTTTTTTTTTCCCCTTTCCCTGCCCTTTCCTTTTTATGATTACAAAAGTGGATTTAGATAAGAGATAAAAATTAGACACAAGGAATGACAATTGCAGGGGGAAAAAAGAAAACATTTCAGCCCTCTTTAAAAAGCACCTAAGTGAAAATGTTGCATTTCTATTTGATTCTAAAACAAGTTTTCAATTCATCCCTCAAAAAAACAAGGTAAAAGCATGACAAAACCTGAAACTTTTTTCATAGTGCTCATATTTTTTTCCACAACAGCTCAACCCACTTTTTCAGGAGGCCCTATTAAGTGTTTCATTTCTGTTTTAGTAAATGAATAAACTAATGCAGTGCCTTCAGCTGCTCCAAATGCACTTGCAAGTGAGCCACCTACAAAATGTGCTTATAGAGGACATAGAAAAATTTTGAGAGGACATAGAAAAATTTTGTAGCAAATGAATGCTTGATGCTGGTCCTTGAATGGCTCAGTTTTGGTTCAATAGCAACTGACCTTCAGATGCGCAATAATTGCTCAGGAGTGAGATCTACCTCAGAGCAGATTCCTAGGGAATCCAGTAACTCGAAGATGGATCTGTCCTGAAAGGCTAAAGCATTTGTAGAATTGGCTGGGGTTAACCGTGCCAGGACAGGAGTGAATGCACACACCTCTGGTCAGACCGCTTTGGTCACGCTTATGTTCTTACCCCTCCTGACTCTCGTCACAGAAGTAGAGTCTGTACAATTCCCTGTGAAGCTTTATATCACAATTCACATGAGATGTCCATGAGCTGCCACTTTCTGAGAAAAACTGGCCACTGTAGACAGCTGGTTGCATGGGTGGGGGGGAATCAATCTGAAAGAATGCAAAGTAGCTCTTAGCAGCATCCAGCAAGTCTGGGCTGTTTAGAAACCAAGATCCCCAAGCACAGGCATAAAGAAAGCTGTGTCCTTCCCATACCTTAAACAGATGACCTTACACAGATGACCTGCTGCCATTCCTCACCAGCTAGGCTAGAAGAATGTTGGCAAGCAAAATCCAACTTCTAATACACCAGCCCAGCTCTCGGTTTATAAAATAAATGTAGGAGACCTTTAGGCAAAGATAAAAGGTTATAATTTGACTAATGGAACAGCAAAGGGTTGTCTTCCTAAGAACAAGGGGGAAGAAGGAAGGGAAATATGTATCCAAATGGATGGTACACAGGCACCTGAATTGAGCAGTGTATTTTGAAGATACAGGAAATGCTTTCAAGCATTTCACTGTAGTAAAAAAAAAAAAAAAAAAAAAAAAACAAACAAAAACCACCAAAACAACCAACCAACACACACAGAGAAAAAAATGTTAAGTTGAACAGAAAATTAATCCCCCAAATAACGAACTCCAAAGCAGCAGCGAGTTCAGCAGCAGTGAACTGATATACAGGATTTCATCCATATGAAGACTGATTACAATCTTTCTTAAGAAACTGCAAAAGACTTACAACCTCTAACTTAGCAACTTACTAGACTCTGTCTGCCAGGGAAAATAACAGCAACTGCTTCTAACATTTTCTTCTGTAGACAGACTCTATGATTCAGGGGAGGAAGGGAAGAGCAGCAACCAGAAAACCTTCATGCTCATCTGCTCTATTTCCATTTTACATTATTATTCCTTCTTTGTATTGCGGTGTGCATGCAATCTCATTCCCTGGGAATATGAAATCTGCAGCCACTATTTCTTAAAAGGCAAGTTTCTAAACAGTTTAATCTTACTGCCCTTCTTTATAGATATAACCTCCATTTCTCTAGGTATTGCCTATCTGCCTGAAACCTCAACTGTGCTCTTTAAACCAACAGGCTTTGTCACAAAGTTGTGAGTTTACCAAAACTTTCTGCTTCTCATAAGAATCTCCTGGCCCTGTGGACAACTGGCTGTTGTACAAGTCCAAACCCAATGATCCCCAATACATTAAGAGGGACTTCTTGTGGCTGGTAACACTAATGTTGAAAAATAAATGATGGTGGTCTGCTTCATACCGCAATCCACAAATCCCCCAACTTCTTTCAGAAACTTGGTCCTTCCTGTATAAGCCTGAAGCTCAGAATAGCCAATGATACAGCATAGGAGCAGAAAAGTGTGTGTAGACTATTTGAGCCTTAAATACTTTGAACTAAAGTGTAACAATTGCAGCAGCAGCAAACAGCTAGCTGTTTTATCCTTTCTTCCTCAGGCACTTCTTTTTTTCACACCCCTGAGCAAAAGGACTCCGCTGTCCCCTTCTGCAGGTGGAGAAATGGGAGTGCATTAAAAAGGATGCGTCTCACCCCTGACGAAGCAGCAAACCAGGAGTTAAGCTGCGATCAGCACTGGGTGTCCTGGGCTCCAGCCTAACCTGCCATCTCAGGCAGACTGCACTAACGTACCAGAGCAACATCAAAGTACATTTAATCCAGTAAATCCTTCTGGGGCGGCACTGTGGTTGTGCACTGGTGGGAGCCCACGGAATGGATCAGCACTTTCTGAAGGAAGCCTTTGTCTGATATACAGCTCCTCGGGAATACATTTCCATGAGAAATTGATTTGAATGCTTTCCAAGGAAGTGTGACACTGCCTGGCTATACAAATTTCAGCATGGCCTCTTCACTGTCATCTTCTAAATCAATTTCTTTCACTTGGTGCCAATGCAGCATATTAGTTTTTAAGTTGCCTTCTCACTGAATAAGATATGGCAAACCTGTGAATTTTATTGGTTATAAGAAAGCTTTGAGAGGGAGAACAGTAGAGAGAAATATCAAAGCTAGACTTCAGACCATATATTGCTTTTTCTTTCAACAGCTGAGGGGAAAAATTCATTCTATATCTTGTAATGTGATTCATGGCTCTTTCCATAAGGCATTGATAATGCAATTCATGAATTTGGCATCAGTAATTTTCACCATTTCTCTCGTATGAGCCTGTCCACACATTAAAAATTGTCCTTCCCTAAATACATCAGCACAAGCGCAAACCTGAAGCAGTTGCATGGGACAGGGGTGTTTTTGTTAGGGGAAGTTACCCAACATTAGCAGATGTAAAGCTAGCCAGAAACTCAAGGAGATGAGTTCAGAATTTTGGGGTAGCTTTTTAATTCATTGTCTTCTTCTTATAAAGCCTCATCTTTCAAGAAAAAAAAAAAAGTGACTACTCCAATAATTTTTTTCCTCACCCCAAATTCACAAAGGTTGCATGGCTTTGGTTACAGATTTTGAGACAAGAAGCAAAAATAAAAATGTTAACCAATAGACCACTCCCAAAGCACTTCATGGAGAAGGCCAAAATCATTTCTCTCTCTTTGAAACACAGCCAGGTAACAGAAGCTGAAGTACAGAAAAATGAGTCACTCATGGCAGTCTAACAGCTAAGGCAGACCCCACATTTCCGTGCTGTGCCCACTAACCTGAAGTCATATTCTTGGGAGGTCTAAAACTGCCATTAGAAAGAAAAAAATAGCGAGCATCAGATTTACATTCCTGTTGCAGGAAAGGAAAATTAAGTTATTAACCTATAGAGCACTTGAGTGAAGTAGCTTATCACCATAAATTCAGGTTGTTGTAGAATTGTGTGGGATTATACCAGCCTATAAAATAGTCCTACAGAAAACGGCATGTCCAAAGCTACATGCCTCCAATCCTGCATTTTTAATTTATTCTATTTCCTAAAATAAAATATCTAGGTTGGATTTTCAAATGGCAGAAGACATTCAGGCACACGTTTCCAATCAAATTTCAACAGGAAGAGTTTGACCCATTTCTGCTTTGATTTTACTTTGAATGAGAACCACACTTCACATTTTGTGTGAACAGGCTTGACTGTTGATACAAAAGTCAGCCTTGTGATACTCCAAGCACATACAACCCTAGAGACCTATAAACATCATTTCATAATAATTTTCCCACTTATGTGGCAAACAAGAATTTTAACACAGGGAAGGAAATGTTTGTGCTGCACTGCCGCCTTTTCTGACCGGTGACTCGTGGCTGATGTGGGGCTGATATTAGCTGCAACGGATCATAATCTAAACTTTTATATTTTTAAATGCTTTGAGTATGCACAATGATGTGTAAATGCCAAATAACACTGTTTTATTTTAACAGCACTTAGCACTATTCATGCACAACTGAATCAACCTATAATCATTTGGACACAAAAGCACTCTGTACTGTAAGAAACAAAAGGGAGCAGTTAAACATCAGATTTCACAATAATTAATATTACCTAATTTCTAGCTAATTCTAGCAGAAATTCTAGCTTGTCCCTCTCTTGTAACAACAATTCATGCCTGACATAAACAAAATGCTCTCTAACACAAATGTATTGAGATAATGTACTGTAACAAAAATACTGTAATATCTAATGGCAGGTATTCAAAGCTTACCTTTATTTGCTGTTATTATCACGAGCATATATCCAATATCCATACAGTGTTCCTAAGCACTGCATTTGCTGTATGGTGTGTATTAAACTTCTTTGAGCTGTTCATAATGGATCAGTTAAATTTTATAGGACATAAACAACCCCCAAAGAAAATAGTGTTTTGGGAGAGATAACCTCCTTATCTTCTTAAGTAACCTACGCTCACTGCAACAGTGCCTAGAAAGCGCTATCACCAAGTACGAGCTGTGGTGCTAACTTACGTGGATAGAACTACTCCATCGTGTTTGCAACTGCCTATGCTACACTATCTGCTGTTCTGCACTTTTCCCCATGTTGCATCACCTGCTTGTTCACCTGCTGCAGGCTGCTGGGATGCTGGGGCATGAGCTGTTGGAGGAGGAAGACGCCTTTGCCCTGCCTGACTGCATGCCACCAGCTGCTTCAAAACCCTCGTGCCTGCCAGGGCTCACTGGGAGGCTGCAGCGCCCACAGAATGTAGATAGCAACAGCACTGCCACCTCACATCTGGGTACTGAGAACAGCTTCAATCAAATCCATGAAGCAAAACAGGGCTGCTCTCTGTGAATGCTGATTAAAACACCTGCAGGATCTTTGTTTGGATTTCCCTATGAGGCCTCCAGACAGAGGCAATTAGCAGCAGATTTTAGTGACTCATGAAGCATCAATGTAAAGCTCTTCTTCAGAGTCCCGTAGTCATGACAAGCTAAGGTACTTTGAATTGGTCAGAGAGCCGGTCATAGTCTCATAGTGTGTTTTGGGTTGGAAGGGACCCCTAGAGGTCATCTAGTCCAACCCCCCTGCAATGAGCAGGGACACCTTTAACTAGATCAGGTCGCTCAGAGCCCATCCAACCTGACCTTGAATGTTTCCAGGGATGAGGCCTCCACTACCTCCCTGGGCAACCTGTTCCAGTGTTTCACCACCCTCATTGTAAAGAATTTCTTCCTTATATCTAATCTAAAGCTACCCTGTTTTAGTTTAAAACCATTACCCCTTGTCCTGTCACAACCAGCCCTACTAAAAAGATTGTCCCCGTCTTTCCTATAGACTCCCTTTAAGTATTGAAAGGCTGTGATAAGGTCTCCCCATAGCATTCTCTTTGACAGGTACTGCTAATTATACAGAGACTATAACAGACCAACAGGACCAGTTCTTCCCACTTCAACATTAGCATTCACTTTTTTATTAAGCTCACATTTTCTAAGTCTCCTAGAAGACTAAGGCACATATATTTATATATACGCATATATAAATATATATATGTAAATATTTTTTTTTCTACCTGGTTAACTCACAGCTAAGCTGTAACATGAAAGCCAGCCCAGGTACTGGAGGCATTTGGTTTGCAACCAGTTCCATACTGTATTTATCTGAGCTACATAGGGTATACACATATTAAAAGGGAAGAGAAACCAGCTCACAATTTTACATTGCTGCAGCTGGTTCTGAGACAGCATGGGTATATCTGCTGTACAGCACCGGGCCACGTAGATGCACCCTAAGGGAGGTTAGTTAATGCTACTGATATATAAGAAATTTTCTTGTTCCTACAGACAGCTTCTGTCAAGAATTCTCCTTAGTGCAAAAGATTCATAATTTAAAGAGAAAAGGCACTAAATAATTTCTGAAGGTGATATTTATGAAGTGAAAGCATTTTTCACAGTAGAGCCCCAAACAAAGGATTATCTGTCAATAAATCTATCATGCACGACATCCGTGCTCCCATGGGGTCAACCCCACTGTAAACAAACAAAAGGCTCTTTTAATGATTCACCATTGCCTAGAGGGGAGGAGGAAGAAAGCATCCATTTTTCCTAAAACGTAGGCGTATGTTGATGAGACGTTTACATCAAAATGATATTTTCCTTATGCAGGGACACAGCTTGTTTCTATCATCCTCTTTCTATTAGGGAGCAGCAGGGAATACCCTATCTAAATCAAGAGCTCCTAAGTCGTGGGGCATAAACCACTGATTGTCCTTAAGTTTAAAACTAAAGAGTAGCAACGTTCCTCAGTAGTCTGTGAGATCTGTTAGTCTAAAACTTTGGAGAGTCATTAAAAAAAAACAAAAATGGCAATTTCCTGTCTCAACTTAAATGAGGAGGACTTGAAACCTGCTTTCCCCCTTCCATTGCCACTTACTGGTGGACAAAAAAACCATATAAATTTTTTCCACAGTCAGAGCAAGAACCTGACAGAGAAGCCCAAACTGAGTGAAATGAAACTCTTTTCACTCTTCTAAACAAGTCCCCAGTCTCTGTGGTCCTTTTACTTGAAGAAAAGCACTTGGGACTTTTTTTTTCCTTGTTTCTCTCTTGACCGTTGGACAAGACCTCACCATTCTCACTGTAAAGCACACACCAGTTAGGAGAGCTTTTCACTGGCTCAGAGGTGCCACCACAACTCTCTGGTTTGGCCCTGCGCATTTGGGGTGAGATAGATGCCACTAAGAAAGCCATGCTGTGGCCTTATACAGCCCTGAGTCTCTCTGGCATCATGAGAGAACATCAGGGAAGTGCTGAAGCTGGAAGCTAGGATGTGGCACTGAAGATGAGTCCAAAATTGTGGGCTTGCTCAGTCTTCCAGAGAGGAATTTGAGACAGAGTAGAAAAAGAGGCTCACAGGGACTTTGCATCAGCTTAGCTGGAAAAATACTAACAAACAGCTTGTGACATGCAGGACTTTAAAATTGAACTCCAGGTTGCTTGCATGAGCATAATGGTAACAAGAGTTTTGGAGAAGGCATGTGTATCAGAGAAGCTGTAATTAGATCTACATCCTCTGGACTCTGCTCAAAAGGGCTGAGGTGGGGAGCCTGCAGTCACCTTTAATTGAGCAATTCCTTCACGTCAACAAGGTCTCCCAAATTTTCTCTGCAAGTTCCTGTGAGGCACCTGAGCTCACATGCGCTGCTGTCTGCCAGTAATGAGCTTTCATTCATAAGAGACTGGAGAGCACTTTGTCATTCAGAATGTGACAGTCCGTTCTATCACACCACTTCCCCACCACTCCTACACCAAAGGCCATGGCCACGCTAGCGTAAAGGGGGATAATGCAGTGGAAAATGGGGTCTGTAAAGCACTACAGATGGTATTTCCTGAACTGAGCTGGGATTTGTCCTGTGGAAATACACTTGTGTCTAAATATACTGTTTTCAGCATTTATTACAACTGAAAACATATACATATTACTGCTAAAAATCATCCATTCCTGTCTAACAGGTCCCACTGGTGACTAATGCCATGCACAAGTTGCACTGCTGAAGATAAATGAGCTAGATTACCTAGGTAATATCTCATCCATCTGAGTAAAGGGTGCTAGACGGTGTATGAATATGTGTAAAGCCAAGTGACAGAAGTACATACTCATTTTTGAAAAAGGAAAAAGTAATAGAATAATGTTATACCCAGGCTTTCTAAACAGAGCTCAAATTAAGGGTGGAATTTCACTCTATCATTATTTTCATTATATGATTTTATTTGGAAAGGTTAAGAACTCAGCTATTAAAACGCACTCTTGGATGAAATTTCACAGGTAGAGCATTCCAGCGTGAAAAAATCAGCATTATATATCAGGAAGAGGAATTGTTTGTAATTTTTACATCAGAATTCAGCATGAAACAATTCTCAAATTTTTCCATTTCTTTCAGCTAAAGCGTCAGATGTCCATGTTCATAATAAAGCTCTTAATAAACTATAATCATCTAATGAAGTACACACCAGGGCAGACATTGCAATTACCACACGTGTTAAAAAATATTGTCTCTCCTCTACTACTCACACTGCTTAGTTATTCCAAATTTCAGGAGGCAAGATGAAAAATAAACCCCCAGAAGATATGAAGATGTGCTCTCTGGCCTGCAGATCAAGATTATGACATCTGTTGTCTTCTCTCCTGACAGAGCATGGGCACTTGGGAAAGTCTGAAGGCAGGGAGAAGCTAGAAGAATGCTGCACCTAGTCTATTTAAAGCCAGGTACCATTTCTTACTTATTTCTTAGCACAAGAATACTGCTACAGCTTCAGCCTTCACATAGAAAATGTCCTCAACCCTAGTGTAAAGACAACAACCACTGGACTGACAGACACAGCAAACCCCAGCCTGCACAGCACTGGCTGCTCAGCAGAGCTGCAGGGTGCTGACACCTGCAAAGGAAGTGCCCACCATATGGAGGTGATGTAAAGTGTGGGGAACTGCCTGAAAAGTTTGCTTCCAAATATTGGATCAGCTTTAGAAGATGACCTTTGATGATTTGAACTTGTACACTGTTGTCTTTTTAGTTAAACAATGGGAAATACTATTAAATACTTCTACTGTATCTTCCGATTAAAAATTTTATGGTCTGCTTATACTGCTATATTCCAAGCTATACAAGTAAGAGCAATAAAGACAAATTTCATGTTAGAGGTTTATAGCAAATTTTGTGGAAATGCTCTATTCAGTTCTATTTAGTCTTACTCCATCCTAGACAAATATCCCATAAAATATTTTAAAAGCCTACCATTATAGGAATGTGCTGTTCAACAAGTCGTACTACTGAGCTGGCAGTGTTCACACTCGGCAGAAATGTTGCCCGAACCACCACCACTTACAATTTACGGAAGAAGGAAAAGGCATATCTCCATCTGGAAGGTGCAATGTGTTAACTTAATGTGAGCTCATGCAGCTGAGGCCATTTGACCCATCTTGCAGGTTACGAGAAGTCCTGATGCCCAGCTAGTTTGTAGTGTATCTAAAGTCCAAATATCACACCAGCAGCCCCTTGTATGTAGGGGAAACAAAGGCAGGAGAGGTGAAATGGTATGACAGAGGTACCCAGGACATTTTTGTGGTAGAGTCTGGAATTGCAAGTCTAGTGGCCTGATCATCAAGATGAGTTAGATGAGCTTTCTCTAATAAAAGGTTTCTGTGAGAATGGGAAGAAGAGAAAAACACAGGCTGAGCTCCTAAAACTAAGGATGCTTCATGTTAGGGCCATTGATCTAGATAAATGCTGGTTTAGCCTCCAGTCTAACGATAAGTGCCGTGGGATCATTTACGCTCATTGGTGATAAGCTAATACCATGTGGATAGTGAAGAACAGCAAAGGCTGCAGCAGGAAAGAGAAGGATAAGACTTTCAAAAAGCAATGTACATTGTTATATTGTGTTTTATATATATATATAAAATTCAGGCCACTTATTTCAAAACGTAAATGCAGGTTTTAAAATCTCCCCAAAAGACAATCTCTGCTCCGTGAGAAGCGAAGTGATTGTTAAGCCTCACAGCGGTTATTTAATTTTCTCCCACCCTTGTCTTAAACAAAAGCAGTAAGAACAAAAGTGCCAATTCATAAAGTCTTAATTCTCAACCCACTGTGTCATGCCAAAATGTGCTTTGCGTTCCCAGGTAAAAAGGGACCAGAGTCCAGCGGGAACAGCATGTAAGCATCTGAGGACAAAGTTTGGCTCTGCAGATACATGTTTGCCTTAAAGCAGAAATATTTAGTTCTCAACTTTTATGGTTGATTTGAAGTGGTGTGTCTCTAGCACTCGAGAGGAATTGGGAGTGACTATAAAGTAATTGGATCTTACCTTCTAAAAATAAACTCCTTTCTCTATGCATCCTGACACTCAGCACAGAGATAATAATAAGCCATTCTTAGAAACAGCACTGTACAACGAGCTACACCAAACAACTTAGCATGGAAGAGTGCCTAAATATTACAGCCTGGAGTACTGAAAAAAAAAATTGCAGCGAGGGGAAAAAAGGATGGGAAAGGTGATGCCAAATGCTTTACAAAAGCGGTTTATTCACCCTTACAAGATGAGATAACCAACTGCTTGACATGCAAATGCTGATGTCCATCAAAATCATAACAATCAATATATATCATCTGGCTTTCTGGCAGCAACCTGAAAATAAATTTGCATAAAATCAGGACACAACTGGAAATCTACTCCGTGATGCCAAATTACAGCAGTAAATGGAAACAGAGATAAATAAATAAACCTGGGTCCAAGAATGAAACCCTGGAGGACACACAAATTAGACACTGTGGAAAGAGATGTAAAGTAGGTAAATTGAACAAACTTGGAGAGAAGTGTCTAACCAGGATGAAAAACAAAGCAAAGCTGTGCCTGTGATTCCAAGGCAGGAGGGAAAGGGGCGGTACTTTGCTTCACTGTTGACACCAACCAAGTACAGTGGTTTTTCTAAGCGCTTGCAGACCAGGCTTTCAATGTGAAACTGAGAAGCATGTCTGTCCAGTCTTTTTTACTTCTGAAGGCCACTACTGCTGCACAGGCCCAGTCTTGTTCAACTTGTTCATCAATGACCTGGACAAGGGGACAGAGTGTACTATCAGCAAGTTTGCTGATGACACAAAACTGGGAGGAGTGGCTGATACACTGGAAGGCTGCGCTGCCATTCAGCGGGAC
>NW_009269997.1:69347-125424 GCF_000687185.1 Egretta garzetta
CTCCTCTGCCCTGGTGAGACCCCACCTGGAGTACTGTGTCCAGTTCTGGGCTCCCCAGTTCAAGAAAGATGAGGAACTCCTAGAAAGAGTCCAGAGGAGGGCAACTAGGATGATAAAGGGACTGGAGCACCTCCCCTACGAGGAAAGGCTGAGAGAGTTGGGCTTGTTCAGCCTGAAGAAGAGAAGACTGAGAGGGGACCTTATCAACACGTACAAATATCTTAAGGGCAGAAGTCATGAGGATGGAAGCAGTCTGTTTGCAGTGGTGTCCTGCGACAGGACTAGGGACAATGGGTGCAAACTGAAACATAAGAGGTTTCAGTTGAATATGAGGAAAAAATTCTTTACTCTGAGGGTGACGGAGCACTGGAACAGGCTGCCCAGGGAGGTTGTGGAGTCTCCTTCTCTGGAGATATTCAAGGCCCACCTGGATGAAGTCCTGTGTAGAATGCTCTAGGAGAGCCTGCTTTAGCAGGGGGGTTGGACTAGATGATCTCCCGAGGTCCCTTCCAACCCTTGCGATTCTGTGATTCTGTGACTGAAGGGACAGCCGATGCGTTGAAGCGGGGACAAGAGGAGGACTGAGAGGCAGGTGTTAGTTGTGTTTGAAGGGAGTACTGTGGAGTTTCTCACTTGTCAGAAATTTAGCTTACAGAGAAGGCAACATCCGCACCATCCTGTCCCCTTTCAAAGAACAGCTGCAGAAAATTTGGACATAAAAACTATGCCCCTGCTTCTTAATAAAGCACTAAGAAGGGAAGTAGAAGTACTATTGTTTACATCCTACCACTTCTATTAAGTTTTCTGACAGTCCCACCTATGTCTTCTCTATTTAACACTGCTTTCTCAAGGATGTAATTCCTGTATTTCAAAATCCTGTGTCACTCCACCTTTCTGTCCCTAAATGCAGGTCCTGAAAATGACTCCTACATAACAACTCTTACTCCTTCATGTGTGCTACAGTCCTTATCGCACAGAGGTGAACTGAATTTTTTCATCTTCTGAATATAACAGTGTTTCTAAACATGCATACACAGATGGTACACTCAGTCATTTTCAATAAATGGCATTAAAGAAAACAGTTTGGCAGGAGCTACTGCCTTTAAAGGATAGCTTAAAAATATATTTATCTGCATCATTGTTCCTCAACAGTCATAAAACAAGCAAAATGACATAACACAACCAACCAGCCAGATTTAAAGCCCTCTCTTTTAAAACATTACTGTTTTTTAACAGTGCTATACTATGAAGGTTGACAGGGAGATAACAAAACCAGTTGTAGCAAAATCTAATCCAAAAGGTAGCTGATTAAAGAAATATATTGTGGGTCATTTGAAGACTGGCAATGACTGGTTTTGACAGGAAAGATCTCAGAGAGAAGTCGAGCTGTCTTATTTAAAGGCACAACCATGCTGTAAATCACTTACCTGAAAGTAGTGTCGAGTATTTGGCCCTAAGCCATCGCAGGAGAACTATATTACAGCTCTTGTGAAAAGCACAAAATTCATTGCAGAACTCCTAACTCTGAAACAAATAGTTTTTTAAGCCATAGCCCCTTCAAAATTATCTTTTCAATTACTTTGGACTCTTTCTTCAAAAGAATTTTAGACTTAAGCTTTTCGTGTCCAAAATTTTGAGCAGAACCAAATGGAGTTCTCTGTCTCACCATAAATCTTCTGGAACCACAAATCTCAAAGGAAAAATTCTGCAGCTTTATTACTAATCTGTCAGAACCACAGTGCCCAATATAAACGAGCCTTCTTTTTATAAGAGTTACAGTTTGTTTTCCACCAAAGAAGGAAAATACCGTCTTTTATGAATCTGTTTTCTCTTATGCTATTGTTAGTATGCTGCTAAATCATAATAAATACAAACACCAAGGAAGTTTACAGGTTTTTTTACAAGTGACAGTCTTTTCAAAGTAATGCTGAATATATCTCAATTTTTTCAAAATACCTTCCTCCTCCTTCCCTTCCTCCACCTAAAAAAACATGATTAATCAATATTTAGCAAAATGGAAGGGCAGGGAGATTGTCAAAACCCTAATGGCATGAACACAATCACTGCAATACAACTAAGAAACTCACTGAATGGTTTAGTAGAGCAAAGCTGAAGCAATGTTTTTCAAAATATGATACCCAAAGTCAACCTGCTACTCAAAGAATTTTGCATTCAATTTTCTATGGCATTTCTAGAAATCTACACTCTTGAAATTAGCAGGAGCTTTCAGGTACTCAGGATTTTTGAAGACTGAGGCAAATCAGTTAGTTGCCCAAAGATTTACTTAGTAACTTGAGTGTGGACACTCAATAACCACCTTACCTAGAGTGCCTTAAACCCCTCAGTATTTCCCAAGTGCACCAAGGTAAGATGTATGACTGTGAACCAGCTGTGTTATCTCAAAGAGTATAATGAAGCAGTCATTTATAAGCATTGTCCTTTTAATGGTAACCTCTATAAGCTGCATTTAAAATTATTATATACACCAAAAAACCCAGATAAAGCCTTGCAAGCACAAAGATGTTAGATCTTTGTCTGTAAGATGATGGATACTACTCTAGCACCAAGCACAGAGCTTTCCACTGCTTTCAGGCAGTCTATAAACACATAGTGAGGGACAATGTGTGCTTCAGCAAAAAGACAAGGTGTGAGAAGAGGAATCATGCCATGCAGGTAATTGGTTTAGGGCTGGACGGCAGGAACTGAAGAGAGAGCTGTGGTGGTCATAGTAAAGCCACTGAGTACTTCTTTCTCAAGGCTCCAGCCCTTCACAGCCATGATACTAAACACAGCCTGTCCCAAGGCAAGGACTGCAGGCATTTTGGATACCCGACCAGTGAGTGCAGAGGACGCACAACAGCAAATGACAGATATAAGAAGAAAACATAAACAACTGGAGTTCCTGCCTAGTGGTCTGTCTGTCTCTTAGGCATTTACCATGCATACATGCAATTTTCTTTCACATCAACATTACACTTCTGCTTGCTTTTTAAGTGATTTAAGCATTTACCCACTTGCATGACTGAAAATAACTTCCCAAGTTAATGCCAGAGAGTAAAAACAACTTGAGGCTTGACAAGAAAAGCAAAGCTCCAAAATCATGTATAACAGAGGCAATATGACTTCCTCAAGATTCTCTACAAGGTCACGTCAGAGCTGGAGTTAAAACTCGGGTCACTTCAGTAGCAATTCACTCTATGTACTTCCCAGTGTTTCTCTACAGGTAACTGTGTCCCTGAGTGAGTACAAGGTGGTTTCACAAGCAGCAATCCCAAGCAAACAGTGGGGCTGCAAGCTATTCAAAACACTACTGCAACCTAAAGTGGGTCTGGGACCCCAGTTCATATCCATCCACAATGCTGGAATAATTCACTGGATTTGAAGATCATTCACTGCCAACCTCTTCCCAAAGGAAGCCTTCAGTGGAGGTGGAGACCCGTCTGGGAGCTGTCTAGGTGCTCCTGCTCCATCACACGCTCAGCTTCACATAGGCTGATGCTCTCAGCTTGTGCAACTGTGGTGTGCGATCACGTGCTGGGGTCCATGTGTGTGTGTGCAAGCTGAAATCACATACCCGGTCGCAACGCACATGTCCAGCCACAGAATAAGAAGGGAGCCACTGTATGTAGACCTTTTATTCTGTCAAGGTAAACACCAGCACTGAAGGAATATTGCGCATTGCTGAGCTAAACCAAAGCGCAGCCCTTCCCTAGGCCTCATCTTCTTGAAATACACACATGCAAATAGGTTTGTACTGTGCTTTGCAGTGGTGTGTCTGGGAAAGGAATGGTTGCTGTGGAAATAATCAGCAGACTAAGGGAATACCAGTTCAATAAAAACACAAACACAGAGCTGGACCATGTTACCTTGCAAATGATGGGGGGAAGGGAGAAGAGGGGAGCTCACAAGGTGTGTCTACTTCAGTCACGCATGTGAAGTTGTCAGGTCTCTTGTTAAATGGATGTTTAAGGTGGTGGGAGAGGAGCAAAATAAACAGCCTAGTAGTCAGACCATGAACCTCCTGTCATGTCTGATGCTGTTCACTTGGAATGGTGCAGCATGCCAGTAAACACAATCACCAACTGGACAATCAACTGGAGTCGCCTCAGTGACATCAAGGACACAACCTGAAGTAATAGAGAGCATCGTTTGTAAATTTGTGTGCAATTGCATATGCTCACTGACTTTCTAACAAACTGTTGGCAGAAAGTAGCTCTCGTCTTTGTGCAAGCTGACATCCAGGTTATCTTTCTATGCCATGACCTTAACTGCATCATTTGTAACATCACTAAAAGACGTACAGTAGTAAAAAGAGCAGATGTCTTTGGACAGCTGCAACACCATTAGTGGTATAAATTTCTTTCGTGTGATGCTCTTGCATATTGCTACTACCTCAGGTTAACAGAAAAGGAATCTAACACTCACAGAGCTACATTTGGATACTGATATAAGAGACGTTCTATTTATATTAGGTAATTAAAATAATTTCTTTATCAGCATGTGAAATCAGCAGAAAACTTCTATTTGAGAAGGTCACATATCAAGTAACAGATGCAAACCCCAAATTACTTGTAACATACCTATGCTCTTGTGCTGTAGAGAGAGAATTTACATACTGACACTTGAAAATATAAGCAACTTTTTATTTTTTAAGTTCCTTTAATGTGACTTTTTCACCTCACGTCTGCTAAAGAAGGACAATGCCAGTCACCAGTCCCTGGTGAAAACAGATGTGTTGAACTACGGCTAACAGCTAGTACAGATATCCAGATATTCTGCTCTTCCCATTACAAGATCTCCATTTCCATGTAAATACCACAGGAATTTCGTATCGCTTGACCAAGAAATGCAGCCAGGAGCGGGAGGCTAAGATGCCCATGGCCTCTGATCACCTGCTAGTGACCCAGAGCTTGATACCCAGAGATGTGTGCAGAGACTGAAACAGTTCCTGGACCCTTTAGAGCACATCTCTGCACTACGGAACGTTCAGGGCAGACAGGCTAAGGCACACAAGTGGTTGTGTTTATCTGCAGGAGCCTTCTGTCTAGGCACAGGATGAAGACAAGCTGTCAGGCATATTCATAGCTAAATATTTATAAGTCAAGATGACAGAGAATGTAAAGAAAATGAAGTATAGTGAAAACAACACCCTCCTCCTCCAGGGCTGCCCTGCTTCCTCCCTGCCTTGGAAAGAAACAAGTCCAATCTGAAAACATTTCAAAAAAGAAACAAGCTTGAAGTAAAACTTTGCATCAGAACACCACATCTAGACTAAGCACCTTAGCTCAAAAGCAGCCAGATATTAATCTCTGTGTCCAGGTCTACACTTCTCCAAAATTCCAAAATTTAGATTTGACCTAAAACTGAGAAAAGTTCAGTACAGAAGCTTGGATCTAAACCCATCTAGGGACACAGTCCTTGTGCTTTTGAAGACTGAGCAAGAGACCTGAGCTAAGTGGTAACAGAGCAATGGGATCCTCCTCCACTGTTCTTTTTCTCCATTTCATCTTTTGAACTTTACCTGGTAACTCTTGAATTATACAACAGAGAAGAAAGAAATTCTGCTTCATGTTAACACCTAGTTAAACACTACTTACTGTAATTGCTTGGCAATAGACCAAAGTATCTCCCTTAAAGTCATAATTTATGCTAATACTACTATGCTAGCTGTTGCCATTCAATATCCAAACACCACTTCAGGTATATGAGATGGTTCAAGTAGCTTACACAGCCTCAGCAGCCCTGCAGAGACGCTCCCAAGTATTGCTTTCTCTACCCTGAATAGTCACCAGCTAATATCTAGGGTTACCAAGCTAAAGAGAACAGTCTTGGCATTGCTCATCCTGTGTAAGCACACGCTTGGTAATCCTGGGTTTGCCAGGATCATGTTATATGTAGGTATGCTCACACTGTCTGTGCTCAGCCAACACTTGCATGCAGGTGAAGATCTGTGTCTGTCAAGCCTGAGACGATCAGTGCTGGAGATGACCGGCAGCCCAGATCTCTCACACATCACATCACATCACTATGTAGTGGAGGGCTCCACACAGGGCACAGCTAAGTTACGTTTTCTAGGCTTAACAGAGCCCAGGCTTGAGCCAGGCTTTTTGTAAAATATATGAGTTACATTCATGTTATCAACAGAGCTGGACTTCAGTATCTCATCAGATGCTGCATCTAAAATATTTTGGGTCAGAAAATTAAAAGACCAAATTATTAGTCTCTCAAAACCTTAAAAGTAGTAGACAGGTCTCGAAAGAGCTGTGCACATCTAGGAACAACAGCAACTGCTTGCTCCTGAGCTTTCCTGGGAATTATGTTCTTAAACACTCTGGACTCTTCTAAACATTTGTCCTCCAGTGTTTGTGTTGCAAAAATAACCCAAAAACTCCAAGCAAACATACCTTAGTAAAAGACGTCTGTGTTTAACGATTTAGATGGGCATTATAACTGAGTGTAATGGTAATTCCAATTTCTTTTTCTTGCCACAGAGCATTCATTGCAATTCATCAGCAAGGCACGAGAGCCTAGACAGTAGACAGCCAAAGGAACTAACTAATTTTTCTTGGAATATACTAAATCTGTTACTTAAGCATAGTGGGTTTCTCACCCACTTCAAATCAACTCCCAGCTCCTAGAACAAGCTGCTCTGTAGTGATACTGAAGGCTCTCAGAAATTTAAGAAACATTTTTGGTAGGATCTAAAAGACACAAGAGTGCAAGGTGCCTCAAACCCAAAGTGTATTCTTGCTTTTCTCAGACACTTTGCAAAAATTTCCTCTTTCTAATGCATCATCAAGCAGCGATCCTATTTCTTGACTGAAAAATAGGTGGGTTTGCCTGTGCACATACATATTTTTGCAGCTGAAATGAAGATGCAAAAGTAGTTGTTAAAAATAGCTCTGTCAAAAATGTGTTAATATACATGAGACAGTCATCAGAAACTTGAGCCAGACACATGCATCAAGGGAAAGCCTCACAGTTTTCCACTTCCTGACTTTAGTGGGCTTGAAATTGGAACAACTTGTTTCTCCATCAGACACAACAGAATCTCTCCATGCAAAGGGCAAAGAGCTGCTCGCAGCTGCAGTTCTTTCCAATGCTTGTTGAAGCCCCTCTTTCCTAGCCACTGATTCTACAGGGTCGTAATTTTAATAGTAACACATATTTATTCAACTATAGCACTTGTGCTTTCATGTCTGAGCATATTTCCCTTTCCTTTTTCCAGTCAATATTTCATTCTAAAACATGCTATTAACAAGAGCAGAAAATCTAGCAGGCACTCATTTTTTTTTTTCCTCTAATAATAGATGATATCTATTTCAAAAGATAAAGATATTTTCTTGCTCTGGGATGTGTTCTTTTCTTTCCAGATAAACCACTATTTTGCACATTATGTTTGCTGCCTTCCAGAAACAGCAGATAACACTGAGGAGATTTAATTAATATGTACCACAGCATGACCTCAACGGATAGAATATCTACCCTAAAGGAGCAGAACTGTAGGAGGTAATTAGAGCACACCATGACATTTATTACTAATGCTCTTCCATTGACATTTGCTGTTGACAGGCTGCATATAAAATTTTCCTCTGTTTGCATTGACTTACAATGGTATAGACCTTCCCACATACGTAAGTGAGGAATGCTTTTGCTACTTACAGTAAATTAAACCATAAGAGACAGAACAAAATCTTGGCCTTTTTAGAGCAGTTAGCTAAACTCTCACCAACTTTCTGGACCCAGATTTCTTCTCCACACCTGTGCTATGAAGGACTGCTGGTATAAAATGCATCCTTTGAGAAGGGGAGAAATCCCATGTTCCTGTCGCTATTCTCTTCTACTGTGTGGATTTAAGAAAACAATAACTGTTTAGTGTAAAATGGATAAATGGAGAGCAAAAGAATCATGATCAAGGACCTCCTATTCCAACCTCTCCCCAGGCCTAGAAAACCTCTTCTATGAGGTTGCATTACAGATGGGATGTCTCAGTATCTTTACTAGCAGATGCATTTGGATAATGAAATAATACTTTCAGGGTTTAAAATACATCTCAGACTTAGTAAAATTTGGCAAAGGGCACACAAAAAGTGGAGGGAAAATTCCACTGATGTCAGCAGAAGTATCTAGAAACACTATAAGAGCCCTGGTAAAATTTGATAAATTTTACAATATATGAAACACTCAGTGGTAGAATGAAGATGGAAAGTTTTATTTTTTTAAAAAATCCTTTTCAACCAGGCTAAAGCAGCCTGATTAACTCAGCTAATTTAATTCAAAAACTCTTTTTAAGAAGTACTCCAGTTCCTCCCCTTTCCTTTCTCCCTTCCCTCTCCCACCACATTAAATCTTACAATATAAAAAAGCCTTTTTGTTTATGCTATTGGCTAATGGGAATATATTGGGAGGCATTACGTCCGCCTTAAATTATGTTCTGTCTCAGAATATAATCTATACATGTTTCCATTTTTGTGGATAAAGAAGATTTAGCAGCCTCATTCCCTCATAATAGTTATGTCTATGAGAATATCCTGGATGTTCTGTTCGATTAATTTCCTGGCATCCCACTGATTTCAAACACACCCTAATAGAAAGCAGCTAGGAGAGTACACACAAGTACACTGTAATTAAGGATTATTTACTAAGAGTGAAGAAAAGCAAACAATTTCAGATAAAAATCAAAAGAAAACCATGTTTCTGCTTAGGCACCTGCCACAGCTTTCCACATGATAGGAGAAAAATGCATTAGACTTCTTGGCACAGAGGAAACAACTGCTATGATTTGGCCAGGGTTTATTGTGCTAATCACATTGACCTCATTATCACCCTGTGCAATTCTCACTGCCCACCCTGGAGTACTCTCCCACTGTTGCTTATCTTACACTGAAGTTACAGGCTTTGGGTCTGGGATCCTTTTTGCTTGGGCTGGTTACCCAAGACCTTACCTCCAGAGGGGAGAAATAACAAGTACAACCACCAATCAATTAAGATTAATTTCACTTTTGGTTAAAATGAGAGAAAATTAACTACTGTGCCTGCAGTGCTGTTTAAGAAAGTTTCTGTGTTTGTTTTAAAAACACAGATGATTCCAAAAAATGGAATCACATTTCTTGGTACAGAAAAGAGTCACCTACAACTTATCATGCTTCTCCCCATTACTTGAAGTGACTGACTGCTATGTAAGATGTCCAATAGACAAAGGGCTTGAGAGAGCTGGGTGACCTGGGAAATTCAGGTAATTGAATTGGAGAGGCTGAATGAGGCTTATTAACTTGAGCACAGTCTTAGTCCAAAACTCGTTTGTCTCCAGCCAGGTCAGAAAAAAGGCAGAGTGAACTGAAGTCTGCCAGCACATGTCCACATCAATGTGCTTTCCTCATTTTCCCATGAAAAATGGCTGTACATAGAGCTGCTTCTTTCCTGTAGCCAGGCACAACTGGTCAGTTGGCCACAGGCTGTTAAAATAGTGCTTTAACATGCAAAACCAGTATTTTGACATGATTAATCTTCCACATTTTTTCATGCTCATTTGCAAATATTTTGAAAACAGCCTCTTGCCAGTCCAACGTGGTGTATGAAATATGGGAAGTTTCAAATGAAAAATTGCGTATCACCAAAGGGTTAAATGCTACACAGTGTGTGGTTATGCAGACATTCTTAACTGTAAAACATTAAAGCACTCATTGATGTTGTAATCTGAAATCACCAAAAATCCTAATGCTGCATTGTGAGCATATACATTTGTTGTTCAGTGATACAACTACAGCAGTCAAAACCCAGCAAAAGCAGAGATTTTCTTAGGTTTCTTAAAACAGTATGTGAAGAACAGACTTATTATCTCTGTCCCACAACTAACAGCATTTTTGAAGGACTTTGCTTTAACTATGTATGCATAATCAAGGCCCATGACACATCCCAACAACCTTAGGACCGTAAATATTATGGTCTAGGCATTGAAAGGAGAGTGAGCTTTGTAGGGTCTAGCTGTTATGGCTGGAAAAATCAGAATTGTTTCCTGATACACAGTCCTCTCACCACATATGGCCTGAAAGAATGGCCACACAGGCACTTTCCAGCAGTTTAACTCTGCTGTAAGAGCTTGGCAATGTATTGTAACAACAGTCCAAGAAAAGACATGCCTTACTAAATATCATATTTGAGGAAAGCATTATAAACCCTTGTAATAAATCCTTGACGGGCTATTTTCCAATTCCTTCACTTACATATTTATATAGAACCCTCTCCTTCCAAAATTTTAGCTCCTTTATTTTAGGTTATGAACACATTTTATGATTCAAATATAAAACTGTTACTGAAAGCAAAAAAAATTGAAGGAAGTGGGAAATCCTTTGAGCATTGTTAAGTTGGTTTCTGGTTATAGTGATGTCTTCCAATTCTTTCAGAAAGATCAGATCAGCTGAAACTCTGAAGACAATGTACATCACTTACAGCACGTTAAAATGAAGCAGTTAATATCCTGCTTTCAAAAAAGTGGTAACTCCATGGACATGACACTATTGCAGTTGTTTCTAAGGAACCCCATGTGGAAATGTGGATCAAATGCTAAGCACTTTAGAAAAATTTAAAATTTAGTCCTACATGTGCTTCAGTGAAAATATTTTGAGATCCCATCTCTACGGTTTGTTATATTAGCCTTAAAAAACCAAGACATACACATACACAACAGAAAATATGATTTTACACATTTTCCACAGGGGACCAAGTTGTGGATTTCCCTTCTAAATTAAGCAAATGTCGTAGAAGCTGAGTGAAAGCAAATAAGATATCATCACTTCTTTCTTATCCAACTCTAAATGGTAAAAAAAGAAAAAGAAACCCACAAAACAGACTCCACATCTCCAGTTTTCCACATTCTTTGCCAACTTTCTCACTGAAGCTCTGCCGGACCCTAGATATGCCTCTCCTGGAAATACAAAGCTAATGTTCATTCTGAAAATTCAGAATCAAGCTGACTATAGCTGGCTTGTCACAGTTTGTCCTTGTATTAGATTTCAACTAAATTCAATTACACAGTGTTCTCCTTGCTGCCATGGGATGAATGGCAGGATGAAGATGAATGAACACAACTGCTGAAACTGATTGATCCCAACATGCAGGCAGGTTGATTAAAGTGTCCAGAAGCAAAATGAGGAATAGTATTCATCTGTAACTACTGGTTGGGTCTTCAATTAAATGTTGTTTTCACCAAATGCCAAGAAACAATCTGATTCCTGTTGATTTTGCAAAAGCATGAGTGCAGCACCCAAACTGAAGCTTGATGAAGTGAAATAAAATTTACATCAGTCCATCTATAGTTTTCTTTTCAATGGCTACTTATCTGCCCCAAATATTTACTTGGATTAATTAAACAACCAAAAAGCATGTTAATAAAAGGCAAAGTTGAATTAGACACTTACTAATAGTCGTACAATTCACAGGTGAATAGACTGGAGTTTGCCTGGTGACTGCTCCATTTTTGCACAGCATTACTCCCTTAACTCACAGGGTAAAGTGGGGAAGTTTGAAAATACTCAGCTGCACATTGCTGAGTGGTTAGCTGCCTCTGGAAATAGTTCCTGGTCTGGAAATACTGCATCCTGGTGGTATGGAGGCAGGCACTGATTGGTGAGAAAAAAAATTATATACCTTCTACACGTTGTGGCAAGGGATCCCATGATCACTCTGAGCCAATGGCTGACAATTCAAATGCATCTTGATCCGCATGGAGATATACTTTGACTCTGACAGAGTGCAGAAAGGTAGAGGAAAAGTGTCTGAGCACATCTGCAAGGGGACAGGTGTGTAAATCTCCACTCCACTCTGTCAAACGGAGCATTTTCCATATGTAACCAAGGACTTGGTATGTTTTTAACCCAGGGATGATCTGTTCCCACATGCTATTACAAACTGTATCTATTTCACCTTGCTAGCTATACACCTGCTTCATGCATTTCCCAAGCAGAGGCCAGATCCAAGCTGTCAGCCTGGAGTTTTAACTTTTTTCTCTCAACCATCTGTGGTTTCTCTTGCAGTGCTAACACCACTGTTTCTGGCACCATGTTGGCTTCTGAACCTGCATCCAACTTCAAACTAATAAGTGTCCCTTTACTTTCAGGCTGACAGCTCATTTGTCTTGTCCTGGCACACCATCCCATTCTCTGAATAACCCTTCAAAATGCAGTGCTATCTTCTCCCTGGGTCTGAGCTTTGCACTAATGCTTGCAAAGTCACACAGAGCAAAGCCATCTGTGCAGGGCTTGGGCCTTCCCAAACCCCTCCAATACTAGATTTTACTAGGTTTTGTTGACTTAGCTTACGTAATTTGCCAGGATCCACTTTCTGCACTTCCCCTCCCTTCTGAAATCTCAAACAAAGCAAGTCTTAACTGCTCAGACCTGTGCTGTACCTGCAGAGACAATTTCTTTGGCATAGTAAAGATGAAGTAAAAGTCTTGGTTACAGTGGACTAAAAAAAACTACAAGAAAAAAAGAAATTCTAGTCTTGATGAATCTCAAGGTACTGGGTCTGAAACAGAGCAGGTGTAGGATATAATCCAATTTCCCACTTTGTGCAGGGGCACCTTCCTGTCCCTCCCATCTCAGGCAGCATGCTGTCTGCTCGTTTCCCAAACTCCAGACTCCGCCTCCACAAATAAAGAAAACACTCACAAACAGAAAGGGGCAAGTGGGTGCTTATTCACATGTAACAAGTCCACCGATTCCAAATAAAAGCAGGATTGCAGATGTTGCACTCCAGTTAGGGACTCTCTCCTGTATACGGCCAGTGTCAAGAAGGGTATGGTCACAGGACTAAGGGTTGCAAGAAGCATGCCATAAAAACATTAGGACCAACTCCTGAACCCACCTTAACCAGTGGCAGTGCTGCCACCAAGGTCAGAGTCAGGCTTGTTAGCCACAGGTCTTGATGAAGTGGAAACTGTTCTCCACATCCATCATCTGAAGTCAGAAGCAAGAAGCAAACACCAGTGACACAGAAATGGCTACATATAGTGCTGAAGAAATAACTAGTGACTGTGCACTGAACACCCACAGAGCAGATGCAGGATGGTATTGGATGCAGCAGGCATCAGTTAGGTGCAAATGATGACAGCTGGGGACTTTGTGCATGATGAGGCAGCAGCACATGCAGATCTGGCCTCCGGGGGACAAAGGCAACAGGGCACATGCAGAGCTCTTATGCTTTTCACGCTAAATATAATGTGAGGATGCCCCTTGATTTACAGTTAAAAGCCTTGGCTTGGGACCAACCACAAAATCTCAGATACATGAAAAACTGATGGCCACTCTTCTGAGAAACTGCTAATGGGTGCCTGACCCCATCGTTCTGGGATGAGGAAGAGAAGCCAGGGCAGCCCCCTCTCTCATTATGATCGGTGCTTGCACTTGAGCCTTCGGGAGAAGCTACCTGAAAAAGCAGTTTGACATGGCAGTAAAGCTAAACCAGAAGAACATTAAATATGCAGGTGATATTTTGCTGATGCAGTAAGATCCTTCAGTCTCAGTTCACTCCTTTATTGGGCCTTACAGCACAGACTTGCCAAATCTCTGGCTTTAAGATGAACAAGAAAGAAAATAAGTTTTAACTGCGTGAATCCCATCCTAGTACACTTTTCTACAAGGATTGAACAAGAGCACATCCTTAGCATTTTAGCATTCACACCAACTCTGGGCTAGACAAAATAATAAAAGTGTTAAAATAGTTAGGCAGATTATTATTTTTTTTTTAGAAAGCATAAATTGAGTCACCAAAACTTTTCATTATGGAGCAGATAGGGTTTTGTCAAAATAGTTAGTTGGAGAAATAAATTACATTCTGTATTCGTTTGCTCTAGAGATACCCAAGATTTATCTTCCCAGGCATGATTCAGTTTGTGAAAATGATCTTTTGGGAAAAGAAGAAAATTGCAGTACCCTTATATATCATGAATTATAGGAGCCTCTATAAAAAAGGAGACTGGCATTGTTTCCAAATCTGTGACTGTATGCAAGAATGAACACACTCCTGTAGAAAATGCATTTGCACGGTCACTTGTTAGAGTCTCATCTGGGCAGAACTGGAGTCGTCCTACCTGGGCACATCTGCCCTTGAGCACAGGAGGAACTTGAGGGCACCAGCAGCTATGAAGACCCTCACAAAACACAAGTAAACAAACACTAAATACAAACCTCCAGCTGAAATGGGTCTGTTCTATTTCAACACAGCCCCAAATGAAATACACATAGAGGGAAGTTATAATATTAGGATCAATGAGATGAAAAGATGATGTACGAGAGAGAATTTATATACTTTGAGTCCAAGGAATTGATCAGCTTTCAAGAGCTGGAAAAAAAATCAGTTAATAAGTTTAACTTGCTGAACAAATATTTCCAGAGAGGTGGATGTAGAAGAAATATCTGTGGATTAGGCAGCCTGTCATATCAATAGGTCAAATGCAGCTATACTCATCAGAAAAGTTTCACCTGGTTGCGAGGCTGATTAGAGTTTTCTGACAGCTAGCATATTAACAGAAAAACATGGGGTCGATCTCTCTCAATTTAGGTCAAAAGTTTAGCCCAAGTCAGACGTTTGTCTCCATGTTTTAAAATGGAGCTATTGACTTTTTACTTCACAATGACATTTTCTACTTTTTTTGCCCCCAAATCAGACAGTAAAATTTCATTCAAAATGAAAGAAATTATTTCGCACCTGCTGAGAAAACAAAACATTGAATTTGAGGTTGGTGCTAATTCTTTTTGAAATTTGTATTGCTTTGCAAATACCCAATTCACACACACACCCCCAAACCCAAGAAGAAAACCTCTTTCCTAAAGCTTTTTTCACAGAACAACAACTGCAATTTTTTAATTCAAATATGTCTGTTGGAAAAAATGAAAACCCCAACTCTTTACAGACAATGAAGCTCAACAGTTTCCATCCTGTGAAGACCTTGTTAAAAAAAAAAAACAAAAAAAACCCAAACTCGCAGTAGTCAGTCCCACTGAATTTTGCACGGCAACACTGGGTAGCCCACATATGTTACAATGAAGTTGCATACATCCACCAGAGCAGTTATCCAAGCAAAGTACACCATTAAATGCTGAATCTAATTAATTACAGTCTAGCAAAGTGTCAAAGGTCAATCACAGAATTTCTACTTCTATTCAGTTTGACAGAAGAGATAATTTAATAATTTCCACTTGTAACTCAGCTACAGTACAATGTATAAGCCCAAAATAATTTTGACTGGTTTCTGAATATCATGTATACAGTATATTTGCTTCAGTTCTTGTGTAACTGATATCAGTTGCATTTTCACACATTAAATTATTTGTTCTTATTGAGAATAGTGCAAAATTTTATTCACTATTCCTCAGCCATTAGGAAAAAATGAAAAAATTATATACCAAATTATGCAAATTGACATTGCTGATCTTTTAAAATATTACTGGAGGTTTTTGAGATATATTACCAGGATAACCTCTGTACATCAGAAAAACACCAGAGTGCTGGCTATCTCATTTCCATTTTATAGCCTGTGTTACAGACATGGGTACATTATATTTTAGAAATATATAGCAAGGAGGCTTATAATTTATCCTCATCTGTAGAATGTGAAGTAGGGTTTTAGAGACTCCTGCTTAGGGCTATTCTGCAGTGCAACTTTGATAAAATTGACAACCTATCTTTTTAGTCAAAGATTTATAGGACACATGACTGCTTCCAATTTGCTGTTTCAACCAGAAACAGCATTTCATGTTGAAGACTCTCAACAGCAACGCTTGCACCCAAAGTCTGCTGTGGGACTGAAGGGAAATGGCTTTTGCTGATGTAGAGTGATTTTTATACCTAGGTGAATGTCTCAGTCCCTGGGGCTGACCAGTGTAGGATCAGGGTGTCCAGCCCCCCCAGCTAAATTATGGGCAAGGAAGCTCAGGGGAAGGAGCGTGCTCTCATTATAAGCAAACAAGAGACCGGCAGGGGCATGATTTCCACTAAATTAAGAACATTTTATGTCACAGAAAAGGGTGCCATTACATTACCTAAACCTTAGAGGTCTAAGACAGAGATCACTGTCTCCATCTGCTGTCTGCAGTGACCCTGTTCTTTTGGGACATGTCTCCCTAAGGCTACCTCAGCTCTGCAGCCAGAGCCTCTATATTCCCCCAAGTAAATTACTGGAAATTGGAGAACCTGACTGCCTGAAATCCTCTGACATATTCCCAATACAGCGCCCATGTGGGAACTAACTGGGCACCTGGGTACAAGCACAGAGTCCTGCAGTTTATGCCAAATACAACTGTACCTGCTCAGTAAGGGTGTTATGATGATTAATTAATTCATCTTTGCAAAGCACTTTGAAAGATTAAGAGCTGCAATTAAAATGCTTGGCTTGTACAAAGCTGAGACAACAAAATACTTTGGAAGAAAACAATAACCAATAACTTTTAATATTAGTGCTGCCACTTAGAAAGAATGCACGGACAGTAGTAACTTAATGAACTGTTTTTTAATGAATACTATAACCTGAAGGGACGGAAAAAATGCAAAGACGTGCTGAAATATTCTGAATTGCTTAACAACTGTGGATAGTATCCAGAGGCTATACCTGGCCATAAATGAAGGATGAGGTACTAGTTTTGTATGCTGCTTAGCAAGTCTAGGAAAGTTTCTAGAAAGTCACTTATCTTTCCAGTATCTAAATATCAAAGAAAGTTAAATCATAATGCAGACACTACACTCTCTGTCATAAAAAAGCTGTAGCATAGTGGAAAAATCTGTCCTGCCTAGGAATTGTGTTGAAACAATCAATATAACTTCAGTTTCACGTTCTAAACCCTCATCAGTGCACAGCAAAGAAAAAGCCATCTTTTCATCTGATAACAGTAATGTGACTCCTGTTCTTTAATTCGTACTTGGAAAGAAAACAGATTTGTTCTCTTCAGGAAGAAAAATTCCCTACAGAGAAAGGGCCCTTGAGTAATTTCTTTTGCTACCAATGCTTTTATGTTTTGCAGCACAGGTTAGTATTGTGAACTTTGAATTCCACAGTGACTATAAAATTTAAAGAATGCAACTGCAAATCTATGTGCAAATATACTCTGACAGTGTTTTCCTTCCTTCCTTCCTGCAAAAAAATGCAGAAATTGCAGATCTCTAAGATTAATGGAAACTCGGCACTGAAATGAGCAGCATCAACTTGTCTTGCATATCTCAGTTCTCAGGGTACCCAGTTTCAGTCAGGCTTATGTGTGGGTATGACTCAGCGTTAGATAATTTGAAATTCATCCAAGGTAGCTCTGAAGAAACTTGTTATACCTCTCATTACACTATGGTGTTGCTTACATTTCGGGTTGGCTCCTTCACTGCTGTCAACTAGGCTAATGTTATGAAAGCAAAAGAAAACTGTGTGCAACTACAGCAATGAGGAAACTAGGAGCAGGTAAAGAGCAGCAGATGGAATAATGTAAGTGGCAGAAGTAGCACTGGTCCTCTCTGAAATGCCCATACCACACTAATGACATAATGCAAACCAACATGCAATTTAAAACTAGAGCCTGGAAACCTGTGCTGTCATGACTTTACGCACTGAAATGGACCTGAACCACATGTATTAGCACTGTCCAATGTTATAAATATTATCAAATCATTACACATATGTTCCATTACATTAGGTAATATTTTCAAATAGCTGTGTATATTATTATTAGTTGTTTATAATGCACAAATCGTCTATAGTTTATGGGGTCCAAGCATTGCTCAAGACTAGAGCATTCACTCCCTGATTTTATAGACCAAATTTATTGTTTAGTATTTGGCTGTCAGATTTATATGGACATGCAGTGGATTACAATCATATATCAGCTAGAGCAGAGGAGTCACTGTTGCTTCTTTTTCTTAATTAATCAAAGATAAAGATTATATTTCTCCAAGGACTGCAGGAGCAGCTACCACACACCTCTTTAGTGTCTCCAAGTCTTTGTACAGCTTGACCATTCTTGGCTATAGTACAAACATATAAGGGGTGCCTATGGCAGCAAGTCCCAATTCGGCCAGATGGCTGCAGCATTGGCTGGTCTTCTGAAGGAACATAGACATGGTGCCCACCCCACTCACCAACCTCATCATCAGAATTTCAGTCCCAGGAAAGTACTGAAGCCAAACACCTCTATGGCCTCGATGTGAGCAGTCCCCAGCAAATACCCTCCTAAGAGATTTTCCATTTGCCTGCCTGTTACCTTCCCCACCATCCACTTGGCTAAACCACAGTCTCACAGCCAGTGTTTCTGCTTCTCTTCCAAAATAGCATGCACACTATAAATATAAATAAAGTGCATATAGTACTCTCACAGCAAAGCAGCAAAACCTGAGCTAGAGTTTCAACTTTCTGCTCATTTCCTCAAAGCTCTGTTGATTCTACAGGGTGCTGCCATGCAGCAAAGGTGCCAGTAACTCCATTGCCATGCACAACTCACAGCTTATTTTGGAACAGCTGCACATCCTTCACATTTTTATTGACATAGCTATCACAGGCTAGTAAAGTTTCATTAGCTATATTTAAAGACATGATTATCATGTTGTGTGTTTATATTATACAGAAATAAATCTGGAAAGGATCTTGCATCATTTTCATCCATAAATGCATGGCCATTTGCAAATGGGTATGCAAGTAAGCAATATATTGTATGAAATGCAAACCTTAGGGATAAATTGCTTCTCCATTCTTAATCATTCATTGGCTATGTGTGAAAATACCAAGAAACCATCAGTGATAATAGCTTCTGATCTAGTTACCTGAATACTTAGCAAAAATCCTCAGCTGTGAAGGGATTTTCACTATTCCTGCACTTAATTCAGAATAAAAATGAACAGCCAACATTCAGAATATCCCTTAAATTATATATTTCTGCAAAGATTTCATCTCATCAATTAAAAGAGAACATCTTTTAAAATATCATATTGTAATTTCTCATCTAAATTTCAAAGCAAAAAATCAAAAAGCTATCTTTTAATGAGGTAAAAAGCTCCTACACTTTGATTTCTTTTATAAATGAAGTTTGATTGAAGTCTGTATGTTTCACAGAATGTTTTGATCTTGTTGAATAAGCAGTTTCTGTTGGAAAATTGTATTTTCATCATTTCTGTGCAGCTTGGAGAAATTGGTATTGCTCTATTAACTTCAGTGATTTACAGCAAGTGAGGACCTGGCTTGTAACAGCAGCAATCTTTGTCAGTATCTCACGGACACGTTTAAAGAGAAAAGGTATTGTACAATGACAGAGCATGCATTTTGGAAAGATTGAGAACAGTGGATGTGCAGTAAATTACTTTATATTAGTAAGCTTTGTTTCAATGTCAGTCTTGGCAAGCAGAGCAGAAGATGAGCCTTAGCAAAGGGTCTTTCCAATATATGCCCACAAATGGCTATTGTGCTATTTGCTTTACAAAACAGAATTCAAAATACTGCCTAAAGGCAGCCAGAGGGATCGACCAGGGTCACAACAAGTCAAGCTACAGCTGCTTGACAGAAAAAGCTGTATTTCCATAAGTGAGGGCTGACAGTGAGTCCTATCAACCACTAAAGAGTGGGGACAGAAACCTAGAAATTTTGTTCATACCTGTTTAGCATGCGTGTAAGCTGCAGCAAGTGTATATATATTATATGCAGGTACCAAAGGCATCTTTAATTAAAAAGAAACAAGACAAAACAACCACTAGCTTGCTGCTATCCTCAGCAGGGATTTATCAAAAGTCTTGGAAAATCTCCTCTCAGAGTGGCACCTCCTTATAGTATGTTATGGTCCTTTGTATTCACCTGCACTTCTGTGTATTTCTTTTGTCTTATTCTTGCATCAAAAGGAACATTTTTATTCTTTCTCTGCATACATAAAGGTATGCAAAAGGTTCTGTGGCTTTGGTATCATTAGGAAGAGAAATAACGAACAGCTCTGTCAGTCCTATTTAAGAGCCAAGAGCAAGTCTGAGCTGCTTCAGTAACATTTTTATTTTGATGGGTGGAAAATGAATTGCTTGATAATTATTAGAAACCATTCCTATGGAAGCATAAGCACTAACACACATAGGAAGAAGGAAGAAATGGGGGAAATATAAAAATTAAAAACCCCACAACTTATTTGTAACTAAGTTGCACAATTTCAAACAGGCACAACATTCATCTAGAGTTAAACAGAAGCAGGGAACCCCATTCTCAGAGTCAGGTGGTTTTATGCTTAATCACACACAGGGTTTGTTCTAGCATAGTAGTTTCGTTAAACAACTTGAATGATGCAACAGTGAGAAAAACTTAGAACTGAGGCTCATACTGAGCTAGCAGGGACATAATTCACATTGAAAAACAGCATTCAAGTCCAAAATGATTCTAGACTTATTCTAATTCTATACTGGATGGAAAAAAAATGGAGCAGCCAGACAAAATCTAGAAGGGAACAATATGAATAATAAGTATAGAAAACAGCACCTACCAACAAGATAGAATGAGTTTAGGGTTTGACCTAAAATGAAAGACCTTGAGGGGAAGCATAACTATTAAATGTAAAACATCCAAATATAGAACATGCCAAGGGGATGGGAATAATCTGTGTTCCATGCCCTTAAAGATGCAGACAAGTCATGGGAGTAAGCTGAAGCAATTCTGTCTCAGGAGATATAGGAAAAAATTTCTACATGATGCTCTCCAAAAAGCTGCCTGGGAAAGGTCAATAACTGCCACCACTGGAGGTCCCGAACAGAAGGATAGATGAACATCCTCTGTCACGAGCAGCAAACAGTAGATCCCAGATCTCTCCAGAGCCAGGTGACTTCTCTGCCCCAAACCTTGCAGCTCTCTGAACCGTAACTAATCCCACTGACACTACTGCAAACAGCGTACCAAACCATGGAAACCTCTTTGACAGCATGGAAAGATATGACAGCAATTCCAATAATATTCATGGGGCTGTTGGTCACCAAGTATAAAGAAAGGGATCTTTGCTGCAAAATATGTGCAAGAGAAAATGTTTATACACCTTTATTCCAAGCGACAGATTACTTTTTTTGGAATGAAATACAGCTTCACAGGGATCAAAAATGAACATGATTTAGATGGCTTACACAAAACAAGACAATATCTTTTAAAGACCATCACAAATTCAAAGGTTGCATTGCCACTGAAATTACACAGTAATAAAAAATTTGCTTCAGAACAGATTACAAGATATTCCAATGATATAAAATATCTTTGACACACATCAATGCTGCATTGCCAAGGCAGATATTTGAGCTAAATGCCCACAAGACGTTTTGCAACTTTGACTTGAGAAGTTCCCCGGAGTTCAATAAGACTGCTTATAAGGAGAACAAGCATGATCTTCCTCACGGGAAAAAAAGAAAAGCAATTTTTTTTTCCAGTTATAACCTTCCCTAGGAATTAGTGTGAGGACTGAAGCTTTCACATCTACTGTCTACCTAAAAGTAATTTTTCCTCTTTTTGAACTGGAAGGAAATCTGCTCAGTTACCAAGTTGCTAATGAGAAAGAACCCCCAGCTCCTAGCATTAGGTTATTAGTAATTTGAGATGTTGAACTCTAATTAAGAAAAAACAAACAAACAAACCCAACCACACTTCTCTTGTTCAGGTTGTTTCAGTGACTGAGAAATTTTAACCCCTGAGAAAGACATAATTTCACTCAGTAGCTAGAACGCAAAATAATACCTTGTTACTACATAGAACACACTTAGTTTGAATTACCAATTTTAAATGGACACAGGTCAAATACATACAGAAGCAGAGCACGCCATTCCCTCCCAGCTGCAGCACAGAGCAAAGCCCTTCCTTCCTCTCATTTTTCTTCCTTACCCCCACGCTCCTACCACTGCTCATGCCAATCGGAAACAGTCCACACAAAACAAGTCCAGGTCTTAATCTCCAAAACAACACAAGCAACTTAAAGCAATCCTAACGTGCCATTAACATTGATTAAATAATTCACAGGGTAAAATACTGGCAGCTCCAGTGTAAAGCAGTTGCTTCATAATGGCTAACACAACCCAGGCAAGTCACTTCATTAGCGCTAACAGTGTCTCTGTGAAATACAGACCTCAGTGTGGGAGATGTACTGTGTACAGGTCCTTACCTTCATGACAGAGATTTACCCTAACGGAAGTGAAAGCACACACAAAGCAAAACAAAAAAGTGAACAAGTATCTCCCTAACATGATTGTACTAATGGAGACACAAACGTTGACAAAGATTACACCTTATGGTTCAACGGAAAATATACTCTCTAGAACATTATATTGTGGAGATTTATTATAGATGAGTTACAGTGATTCATTTCTCTGAAGTAATTAAATTTCTGTTGACACAAAAACCTCATAACTCAAGAGGTTCAGCAATCCCTTGAGTTACTTTCAAGAGAAAATGAAATTAAGGTATGTTGGATATAGACAAAGAGAACAGACAAGGCTCATAAAAGCAAGCTAATAGAAAAATTGTTTGCCATAGACTCTCGCACACTCAACTACTTCTGTAGCCACTTGATTATTCTAATGTCATTCCTTTTATAGCTCATACCTGCATTAATTTATGGTCCAGTGCACCAAAGTGTCAACTGTATCAAATGTAAAATTTTATAGTGGAATAGGAAAGCATGATCGCACTCTGCCACTTCAGGCTAAAACAGAGGTGTTACATCAGCTGCTCTCCAAGGTAGAGATCACAAACTGAGAATAAACAAGCACTGGAGTTTTAAAACTACTTTTACGGTTTCAATTGTTTTTAACTAACATATACTACAACATGCTCCCTTCACAAAACCAATGCAGCCTGTTAAAGTGAAGTTAAGGTTGTGGCTGTCTACTAGACTGTGTCTGTAACCTTTCAGGAAATTAGAGCAAATCACAAGGGTTAGCATCCAAGTTCTACCCTGTTGGGTCCTCACTCATAAGAAGAAGGACCTTACTCCACAAATTGCTCAGCTTCCAATAATAAAGGTGTCCTGTGCAAAAAGGCAGGCACAGCAACACTGCCTGCTCCCAAGGGAAGGCAGAGCAGCAGCTCCACAACTCTTACAAGAACTTCCTCGCCAAACAGTCACAGATTCTGGGAACTAACAAACCTGCCACCCTCAGCTGCCCCTCTTCCCAACAAGCACCGGGAAGAATAATTTTTCTTTTTCAGCAAGCTTTCTGGATGATCCATGTTTCTGGTGTTTGTCTATGAAAGGACACAGCACAAGGCACCAACTTAGCATTCATAAAACTGCAGATCCAACCTTGGAAACTGTGTGCAACCCACTAATTTAACTGTGAACACCATTAAGACCGAGATCAATGTGTCTAATAATCCCCCTTCTTCAACTACTTGATCAAAGCCCACTAACAATGGAAATTTTACTTTTAACTTCAGTGGCTCTGCAGCCACACTGCAATTATGTTAGCTTCGCACATTAAACTAAAACTTCCAGACCTGGCTGTCTGCAGCAGCATTTCTAGTTTAGGCACTAAAATTTAATAAAACCTTGCTGCAAGATGATACCTTCTCTTTTCATTTGGTTCATTGAGGCATTGTTTTTCCCCTTATATGTAAGAGGAAAAAAAAAAAAAAAAGAGAACCAAAACCAGGAACATGCTAACAAGTAGTTTAAGGAAAATAATTAAAAACCCACCTCCATATATACTGAATTCTGGTCACTACTTCATGAGCAGATTCCTACATAGTATAAACTGGGATTAAAGTCAGGTCAGGGCTTCTAATTTACACATGTTGAAATTGTGGCCAACTGAACTCTAGATTTACTTGATATTACAAAAATTTCTTGAATACTAAAGAATGAACCCTAAAAATCACACTGCATTAAACTCAGCAGTATGTTAAAGGTGGTTAATTCCCACCATTCCAGCCTCAGAATATAGATTCAAAAAAACACGACAATTCTCTTCCAATCCCTCTCATGTACCTTCACTCCAAAGGCAAGGCTCCAAGTTTGACTTCCTTTTATCTACACATTACAGGATCCTCTAAAATGCCATGCAAAACCTGAAAAAATCTCAATGTAATCAGAAAGGAATGATTTTAAGTCACATCACCCAAAAGTAAGAGCAGCTAAATCCACAGCTACTATAAATCCACATAGTAGCAGGAGCAAATCTGATTTACCCTAGCTGACTAATAGTTTCATGTGTTTATTTTCCTTACAAAAAAAATTGTTACGTAGCAGTACTGCATAACTAATAGGATGCTCTAGCTTGATTTGTTCCCTAATTAGTTTTCAAACTTACATAGTTGCTAGTCCTGAACGTCTTTATGTCTTCACTCTGAATTCTTAAATTACATTTAAGCTGAAGATGAGCTTTAATCCAAATCCTTCAAGTTGAACACTCCACTTCAAGAAAAAAAGTCATCTAATTCAGCTTTGACTTTTTCAAAAAGCTCCTCTTAACAATAAAAAACTCACAATCCTTAAAACATATTTTAAAAACAAGTTCCTTTGTGAGTTTCAGATCGGAGCACTTGACATGTTTATAGACTCAGCTTCCTAAAAAGAGTTCCAAAGACTGCTACCAAATTAAAAATAGGTCTTAAATCTATAGTTTAAAGTGTCTCCCTAAAATTATATGGGCTTGTGAGAAATACCTAATAATGAGAAGCCAAACAAAATACAATACCAATCTGGGCAATTAAAATCAACTTTAACACCTGTCCGTCATGCAATGTTTTCCTAGTCCTGACCTTGTGTCCTTAAATTAAGATATTCCTACAGAAAACAACACAGCAGACAGACTCCTCTTGGCTATTCTCATGAGATGAGACAACACCATGAGATGCTCAGAGTGTGAGAGAGTGTGTACATCAGAAAAGATGGCCTCTGTCAGACTTCTGAGATCATAACAGCCAAATTTGGTTGATATTCAAGACATAACTCTTGGTACTTGGATGTTTCCTGTTGTGCCCTGACAGCATGGCAGGAATCAGACAGAGTTCATCCTACTTGCAATGGGAAGAGAACAAGGAGTAAAGACTACATGCAACACTGCTCAAATATCAGCATTTGTGTGCAATAAGAAAGTAAACCAAAGGACTTATCAGATGGGAAATGCAAGGCTATGGATCTGCCTGCTCCCTTTGTGCATTGAAGGGCTTGGGGAGGAACTGAAACAAATTTTGTTTTTAATTAGGCTACTTAGACTCTTGATATGGAGTAATTTAATGAAGGAAACAAACCAACCCCAAATCCACCAGAATAAACAGCTTCAAACAAATAACTGAAGTTCATTAATGACTGCTTTCTCTTGCTTATGCAAAATATTCCCAATATCCCAATGAAACTTAAAGAAAACTAAACTATGCATCTGTAACCCTTCAAAAAAGTCACATAGATTAAAAGAAAATCAACCTGCTGTCGCACAGTAGATTTGGTCACATTCTTACCCAGTATCTGGTACAGTCCCAAGAGGACCATTGTCCTCTAAGCAGCCAGAGGTCATGACTTTTCCCCATGCTTGAGCATCCTTTTGCTTGTGGGAACCTGAATGCACCACTTATTGACACCTCTGAAGGCAGTTTGTTCCTCTCTTCAGGGGGGATTGCCAAGAGCTGTCTCCGCTGATGCATTACCTTTACCCTATTGCTCCTACTGAGTAGAGAGCCAATTTCTCTCCCCATGGTGTTCCCCACATCCTCCCCATATCTATTTAATAGATACATTCACCACAGTGAAGGTCCTAATCCTATTGACTGCATCAAATTTAAGAACTGAGGAGGCTTGGGCCTTTTTTTTTCCCCCCTCACCCTGAGTTTCCTTGGCAAATCAAAGGTTTGTATGTAAAGCTTGCTGAATCAAACAGCCAGAAATCCATGCCACTCAATTTGCCATGCTGGGTGGAAAAAAAGAAAACTGAAAAACCTGTTCCTGCAAGAAACAGAAATTAAAGCCCAGAAGAAAACCAAAGAAGCTCAGCTCAGTCTCAAAAGGCGCTCAATCTCAAGAAAAGAAAAAAAAAAGTTAGTGCTCAGTGTGAGGAAGTTCCCCTAAACATGCAGTTCTTCATGGCTTTGATTCTCTTCTCTCAAGTAGGTGTACACAAATTTCTCTCCTAGAGTGCCAGCACCATTGCATGGAATCCATGGCAGAAACAGGTGAGAGCAGTTTTCTGAAAGTTCTTGCACATTACCACAGCTGACTTCAACAATAACTTCTAAACGAAATGTAGATAAACCCTCTTAATTCCAATTACCCTTTATTTTAAAACTTAATTACAGTACTACAAGACTGTCATGTAACAATAATTACTATTTATTTAAACATCGATAAGTAAACATTAGGTTTTATTTTCCTACTGTGAAATGTATCTAACCTAATGGGCTGATAATGCCATTTAATTGTGCGCAATCAAAGAAACTGGGTAATTTCCGTCAGGTATCATAAAATGGCAGTGGCTGCTTTATCACAAGATATTAACATTTTCCAAAACCAACTGTTCTTTTTATGAATCAGCAGTTCCACTCAGCTTTATTTAGTTCTCAATAAAAGGATAAAAGAGAAAGTTGGAGTCTTGTGCAGTCAGAACAAGGGCCCCTTCAGGCCTAGCCAGTAGAAATGTAAATTAAATTGTGGCAGAACTGATCTTACACCATTCAGGCCTCAGGAGAATTGTAGTGACTGCCGCAAGGCTGTGAAAGCCCTACCTTGAGACCTAAGGTATCTACATCACATTAATCAGTCAAGTCCTTCAAGCTACGTCCATTCATATTAGCTAAAATCTGACCTGCATCTAGTTATGGCCTTGGTCCTGAGTCAGGCTGTAAATCAGGAGCCATTCACTAATAAACCTGAAGTTGGGTTTTAAAAACATTCCCAAGATGAGAATCTTCCTAAATGGGCCTTGTTTTCCAAACATACCAATTGTATACCAGCGCTACTTTCTGATTACCTAAATAAAGTAAAAGAATCAGTAGCAGATTGGCCTGCTTAATACTTCTAGCCAGGTGCTGAAGACAGTAAGAAGGCCTCAGTTTAGACTTCAGAGCATCATCAAAAGGTAACAGAACAGTTGGATCAAGCCCTCAGGCACTTTTAATTTTTTTCCATTCCAGAAAAATTAATAAGGGAGACTTTCTCTGAATCTCACCTACCAGACGGTGGTTCTTCTTCTGCAAACACTCTTGGGTCTATTTCAGGATATGAAATAAAGACTTTAATTGGGAAGAGGTTGAGGGGTGGAAGACATGATAGTATGGGTACTGAAGCTAAGGATTCAAATAAAGAACATGGAAACTTGGTTCTTCACTCAAAGCTTTCCCTTCAAATCTCAGAAGAATTTTAATAGCTGCAAGTCCACACATCCAGAGCCTCTACATTTGAGGCAGTTACATGTGATATCCCACACCACATCAAATCATCTTTCCCAATCTTTGTAGAGCTGCACAACATAGAGCCTGACTGCTGGGAGGACTTTGCCTTATTTTAACACCAAAGAAACTAGTGTCTACTTGGAAAAACAACTCTAGTGATCCAGCATAGCACTCACTCTGCTCTTTACTACTACAGCCACAGCTCAGACTGAAAGCAGCTCAACTTCTTCCTCCGACGTCAGAAGGAAAACAAAGCAAACCAGATGCTGAGGAAAAAAAGTATTTGCTTCTTGGGAGGATGGACTTCCCCCTTTGCCTTCTCTGTGCTCAAATTTCCCTACCCACCTTTCCAAATGCAGCATCAGCAGAAGGAGAACCCAGTTCCATTCCTCAGACCTTCCCCAAAGGAATATGTTTTTTGTAAAGGGATATAGCATTTCTGACAGTTCCCTCTGTAATGTCAATCTGGCCACACTGATTTACAAAGTCTAGTGCTGGTCTGCAGACAGCCAGACACCATTACATTGTTTTTGCTTTCCCAGAAGACCATTCCATGATGGGATTGTGCCCAGCATCCATCTGTCAGTAAGTCAGAGACCTGGGCTACACAACACTATATCCATCTTCTCCCACTATCAACCACTTGCTACTCTTCAGCCCAGAAGCATCAAGTGGGCAGGAATCCTTTCAAAGTGCTCTGCTCAGATAAAGATAAGCAACTCCTTGAGATGTGTGCAAGTAGCTCAGAACAGCATTTGCATGCTAACTAACATCAGTTCCACTTTATCAGCTTGTGTCATGATGAGAAAGTTGAAGCATCTGAACATTTTACAGACAGAAAGACCAATTTGTAATGCCCTTCATTTTACTGAAAGAGAATTTTCCTTATCTCTGCACTAAACGTCTGCCAATGCTTCAAGAAGGTACTATGTCCTGCTGCATCAAAGTGAATACTGTTTGACCTAGGATATTAACAAAAAAAGAAGGGAAAAGTTGCAGATGGGATATCCCTGTCCTCAAAATGTGGTGTCATTTTATTAATAAGTACAAGTCTACACAGTTTTCACTTGTGGATTAAGCTGGCAACAGTCTAGCAATGTAATTGTCACAGAGTTGTGCTGGTAATTTTCAGATTTGTTCTGCATCGGTAATAATTTTGATTATATTGAAGAGGAGAAAACATGAGAAGGGGGAAAATATCATAGAGAAAGAACTATAATTTTATTATTGCTGCATCTAAAATCATTAAGTTTATGGCACTACTGAATGCAGAGGCCTCCACATGCAAATTATCCTGATATCTAGGTCACAACATGCTTCAATGTGATTTCTAATTAACAAGCACAAATTACCATTCCAATCAAACATTTCATAAAATTGATAACAGTGAACTTAACTAACCTTTACCAATATGGTAAGTATTTCCAAAGATGAAATCTGGATATTTATGTTTCACAAACCATGTTAACAAGAGGAGTCATTCCTCACACCTAACACACTCACAACCTCATTCAGTTGCAGCTCTTTGGCTTGGATGAGGCTTATAATTATCATGCAGATGGAGATCAGATTCGGGTAAGCAGGCTGCTTGGATTAGATATATTTCTATAATGGTGGAGTGACTGCATTGAAATAAATAGATTTGCATCAAGCAAGAGTAGACTCTTATTTTTTACCCCTAACATGCTGACATAAGGCAAGAATTGCAAAAAAAAAAAAAAAAAACCCCAATGCTTCTTTTTTTTTTACTGATGCAACAGGACAGATCTTTGTGTGGCCTAAATTAAGTCCAGCTACATCAATAATTTTTTCAGATTGGTTTTCCCCTATAAAATCATATGGGTTATTTTACCCTTTTCTCTTCCAAGTGAGATGGTTAGGGATTGTTTGCCTGACTCAAACAGATTTTTAACAATGTCATGGATGTGCCTACCCCTTCATTTCTAAAGGCGAATTTACTGTGAGGCAGATTCCTTTCCTTTTGAGAGCCATAGAATTTCCACCAATGACTAGAGTCGCAGTATGGCTGATTCTACATTATAATCTCCATAAATTAAGAGATATTACAATCAAGTACAAAAATGGCATGCATTATTTGGTGTGCATGTGAAATTAGCATAAATGAATAATTTAATTTACTTAGCTTCACCATATCTCTGCAAATTAAAAAAAAGCATCAGCTAGTCTTCTCATGCATATCTTGTTTATGAGCCTGTCTCTGTGGCTTAGAGTCATTTACAATCAATGTCATTATGGACTATGAACAGCACCAGTTAAGCAAAATGCATCCCCTTCATTAGGATAAGTAAGTAATAGTGCCAAAGTCAGGAATTAACTCCCAGAATGGTCTAACTTGGGCCAGGTATAAATGCTCCTAAACAAAACTAAGAGCATCAAAATAACATTCTCCAGTACCACAGTCATGGGATTGCTGCCTTGATAGCAAAATTAAGGGAAGAAGTCCTTTCTCTGTTGAAGGCAACAGAAAATGGATGTGGATATTACTCAAAACACCTAATCAATATTAATAAGCACAAGGTAAGGAAACATGCAGACAGAACAACAGTAGTGAGGTAGAAACATTCAGAGAATAACAGGATGAAAACACTGAGTATCTGCATTTTAGCTCATTTTTCCTCACTCAAGGAAGAAGCTTTCCCAGTACTCTCTTTTTGCACGCATTCATTATGGGGTCTCATTTTATGCAAGGAGAAGGTGAGGTGGGGCCCCTATTTCCCCTGAAATCGCTCTAAAATACACATCCATGAAAGTCAGGCTCCTGGTTCTTTCAATACAGATTCTATGCAGCTATCGGTAACTCCACAAGACAAAAAAAAGTGGCGAATCCAACCAGTCCAACTTTTCCTCACTTTCTTCCCATATATTAAACACACTCAGTCCTAGCTCAGCCATGAACCAATTAATTGTCATACCACAGCAAGAAACCTTCATTCATCCCCAACACTTTGACATTTCTGTCCCTGCTAGCTAGGAATAACTAAGCTGTGAAACTTCTACTAAGAGACCTCACCCCAGCAACTTGGTAATTTACCCTGTATTTCATGACATATCTAAAAAGATAAGTGAAGCCTGAAAACTTAAACCAACACCCCACCCTGGTGACTAGACTGGAAGGTGGGACGTACTGATAGCCCTGCAGCACAACAAAGCTGGTGAGGGGTCTGGAGTACAAGTCTTATGAGGAGTGGCTGAGGGAACTGGGGTTTTTTAGCCCGGAGAAGAGAAGGCTGAGGGGAGACCTTATCGCCCTCTACAACTGCCTGACAGGAGGGTGTAGCGAGGTGGGTGTCAATATCTTCTCACAAGTAACAAGAGAAATGGCCTCAAGTTGTGCCAGGGCAGGTTTAGTTTAGACACTGGGAAAAATTTCTTCCCTGAAAGGGTTGTCAAGCATTGGAATGGGCTTCCCAGGGAGGTGGTCGAGTCCCCATCCCTGGAGATATTTAAAAGATGGGTAGATGAGGTGCTTATGGACATGGTTTAGTGGTGGAATGGCAGTGTTGGGTTAATGGTTGGACTTGATGATCTTAAAGGTCTTTTCCAACCTAAACGATTCTACAAGTCTATGTTGCTCTTGCAGCAAGACTGATGCAGAAGCACATGCTCCAAACAAGTGCGTTTTAAGAGTTTTGCATCCTCGGAGGTAAAATAATTTTCAATGTTAAATGACATTCAGAAGAGCTGAAGGAGCATGGGATAGTGTTGCTCACTTAACATTTTGCCTCCACTGACAACTTCTTCCATCTACAACTCTCAAAACAGCCCTAATTTGCTTTAGTGCACGTGGCATTGAGAGGCCTAACAAGGATTTGCAACAATTTCCCGGGACAAGGGAATGTTATAGTTAATTATAAGTGCTATAGTTAGAATTTTGGTGGGCTTAAAGAAACCATGCCCTGAGCAGCTCCAGAAAAGAAAAGGATTATGATAAAAAAAAGCAAGAACCAGGCAGTACTTGGAGGAGCTAACTGAAGGGGTCTACAAGTTTAAGATCTCTAGACAGCTAGGGGTCTCCAGAGAGCAGATCACAGAACCTGAGCAAAGCACTGGGACACTCTGAATTATCCTCCAAGCTTCCCTGACCAACACGAGGCAGGCTCTGGCACAGAGCTCAGGTAGCTCTTCCTTCAGGCTCCCAAGTTTGATGGTGCAAATACAGTTCTCCCTCTCCACCCTTTGAAAAGAAGGTGCTGTGGAACACCGAGCCGAGACAAATACACCCTCCCTGTGGAGTTTCATATTTAAATGTCACTCCTTGAAGCTTTCTCTGCAGATACTGCTCCTGGTATCACTCAGGCCTGACCAACTCTGAAAGGGTCCAGGAGCCATCCCTTGTCTTCCTATTTATCTACTAGGTGCACAACCGATGGTCCGGGCTTTATCTTGCTCAGCACATATAGCATCTTGGATCAGCAGGAGTTGCTGCTTTTGTTCCCACACTGCATACTATCTCCTCGTCACCCACCCAGTACCATATTAAATTATTCATGAATGAAATAACAGTTTTCAGCATTAATAATTTACTGCTACACCAAGGGGATGTATAAGGTAAAATGTAACTGATATGGGAGTCTGAGCTTTGGCAGCTTTTATAATACTCATTCATCTACTATTTTCCATCATTAATCTTTGTGCTTTGCTGACTAGAACATTTGCTCAATGACAGGCATATTTCCCCACTGACATGGATCTGGTACATAGGTTCAGTACCTGCAAACAGGAAGCACATTTTTGTTTGTGGGACTTAATTTATTAAAGTGCTGACATGATATTTTGCTAAGTCTTACTCTCAGGAGAAGTCACATGGACCTAAGTAGGTCTACTTGCTTAAAAAAAGTCTGCTGACATCAGTACGAGCTAGTGAGAATGGGCCCCAGGTATGCATGTAATAATAATGTAATTAATAATAATTAATGATTTATTACCTAGCTTCACAGACAGTCCCTCTTCCTTTCTCTGTCAGAAAAATGATGTAGCCTTTCACTTTGGGGAGACCTGAACTAATTATTTTTACTGAGAGCCTCATCAGAAAGCTCTAATTCACTGTGGCAACGTGCAGGCACTGGAGTGGTGCAGGCGTGGGGAATTCCGCTGGACAGGCGCAGGGGTGTTCACTGCACTCCTCCATTAAGGCATAAGGCATACATTTGGCATTTCCTTGACCTGATCCCTTTAGCCACCCATGAGATGAAAGTAACAAGATCATGAGCAACGTACCTCTGAGCAAATTCTTGAAGACCAGGAAATCCAAGTGCTCATTTCAAATTAAGCCATTAATTCAAAGAAAAAAGTTCCCTTTCTCACTGCTTCTTCCTCACAACAAGAAAAACTTAACAAAAAATACACCGATAAACTTAAGCTGCTGCTTCACCTAAGCATCAGTGCAAGGTAGGCTGCAAAATGTGCAATTCCCTCTACTTATAACTCACCACCACTGAAAAAAAATAAAGCTCAAGCTCTGCCTGTACTTCCTCAACAGTAACTCCTGCTGTCCAGATCGAGTTCACCGAGGTACAGACCAAAACATAGAATTCCCATTGCCTTGCTGTGGCACCGTGTCTACCTCTGCAGTTATATATTAGAGATTTGATTTTCAATCAACAGAGACACAGTGGTTCATATAACAAGCCATCTAACTCAGGGTGCATGTCAGAGTTGAATTGAACTTCAAGGGAGGTTTTCTATTGCAGGAAATTTTCACTCGTGTGAGACAAAAATTACTACTTAAAAATCTTTATTTTTTTGAGGTCATGTTTAAAGTCATAGTTGGCTGAACTCCAAAACTAATAATTGCTTTTCTCAGAGAATTCACATGTATTCCAACAATTCTGAAATTATTTTGTGTAAAAAAAATTATCAAAATTTGTTTCAAAATTGACTCCCACACAAATTACAATTAAACCTCTTGCTGAAAAATTCTCAGTCACAGGAAATATAGGAAAGTCAGTATTCCCACTTAAAATCAACAACATGGTGATTTATTTATTTAATTTACCAAGTGAAGACCTGAATATCAGAATGCATGTGAAGACCAGGTTCATCGTTATTGGACCTCTACTTTCTGGTAGCAGCCATATTATTTGGAAAATGTTAAGCAACAAATTGAACACATGTTTTTTCTATTGAAATCTGGGCAAAGTCCTAATGAGTTTTATTAACTTGGCATACTGAGCCCTCTCACAGACTTAAAACATGCCAGAAAACATGTCACGATTTTCATTCATTTGCTTTCATTTGCAATGATTTGGCTGAGTTTTCATGCAAAAACAGTGCTCAACCTCCAGCTTGCTCCAGACTCATTCCTGGATGAAAACTCACAAGTTTGTTCATTTCCCTACCCTTGCCTGTTCATTTTACTGGGTCATCCGCAACAGACCACAGTCTTCAAAAGCAGAAGACCGAATGAGAAGCCAGAAGCTAATTGCTTTCCAAGACACCCGTACACTTGTACTGGCTTTGCTAGTTGCCTGTTGCATCTTGTTGGTCAAGCCACTGCTTTGGTTCCCCCATCCTGGGAGCAAGCTGGCTGAGGCCCTGTCCCTTACGATGCACTTAGACAATCAATAGCATAATAGGACCTTGGATTGATTGGAGCTGCCAGCTGCTATGCTTAAGTACATCTTAACAGCAATAATCAGAACAAGTAAGAAATGCTACATGAGGTTTCTGGTAAAGGGAAGGCATTGTCTGTATTGCACAGTTTGTCAGCATCAGTGCAGTAACCAACTGTACTTAGAGGCACAGAAGGAACACATTCATTAAGCACATCCCACTTGATGCAGTTGCTCTTTTTACTGTAATCACAATTTAATGATATTGAGGCTTTTAGAGCACGTTACTGGGATGAACGAACAAACAAACAACAAATAACACGACTGTTCTGACTCTCAGTGGAAAATTGCTGCCGTTCCGCAATGAAACCGCAAGCGCTAATAACGTGGTTGGCTCAATTGCACGTTCCTTGCTGCACTACTACCGCGCGGTATTCCTCCCCTGGGTGGTAACTGCGTAGCTTCTTCTTGAACCTTACATCACTCTGCAGGTTTCCCACCGGTGCAGCCAGACACAGACGTTTTGCAAAAAAAAAAAAAAAAAAAAAAAAAATCCTCCCCTGGGTGGTAACTGCGTAGCTTCTTCTTGAACCTTACATCACTCTGCAGGTTTCCCACCGGTGCAGCCAGACACAGACGTTTTGCAAAAAAAAAAAAAAAAAAAAAGTACACATTTTCTTAAAGACATGCTAAGGGGTCCAGACTTTTTTAGAGCCTATGATGCTTATAGCTTATAACTAAATAATGCATTTCTTTCTGCAAGCTTTTTCCCAGGGAAGGAAAGCTGAACTACCTATTGCTTAACACATGTAAACAACAAACCAATAATCTACCTGGAGGAACATGCACTTAGCTAACTGGGAACTAAGTAATGAAATAGAGACCTGGATCCCAATTCAGTCATACGCTTAAGCTTGACAATATCATCACTTACCACCCACAACTTCCTCTTTGACTGACATATTAAATCAAGTTGAAAATTGCTTCCTCAACGCAACACGCTTAAATAATCGAGACAATCTTAATGTTATGGACAGGCTATTTCCTTCTGGTTCTAGCTAAACAGTTCCCATTTTGCACAGTCAAGTTTTCTCAAGGCTTGTGATTCAATCTTTTGGTCAAATGCATACAGAAGCCTGACCAAAGAAAAATATTAACCCACATTTGCACTAAGGCCTTGCTACAATATTCTTAGCCATGAAATGCTGCTCCTAGGATGCATTAGCCATGCTGCAGACCCATGTGTCCTCAGGATGTGTATTCCAGCCCTTCAGCGGCCAGTACGTGCACTTGGGACTTGATATCCACACCAGAGCTCAGTACTGGCTAGGCAACCAGACACTATAAATTAGTTTTCTGGAGCATTAAATCCAGGTTTGAATAAAGAGGATCAGGGGAATCTGTGAAGCCAAACAAACTGTTGTGTAAATGTAGGAACACACAAACCTCACCAATGTGGCGTTAATGCAGATGCCAGGGTCCCCTTATGCACAGGTTGGTAAGGCTAGTGTATCCACGCTGGAAGCCGAGCTGAAATTCCCAAGGTGATACATCATCTCTTCCCAAACAGTTAGTTTAAAACAAATTTGGATGTGTCTATATGAGCTAAGAGGAGGTGTCTATACGGAAAACAAAGCAGAACTGGTATACTGAGATGCCAAGTAGCTTAGTGGGCCTATGGCAGATGCTCCAGAAAAATACATCAAGTCCCTCAGAAAGAAACCACAATTAGTTACAGTGTTTAAGGGATGGTTCCCCAGTATCACTAGCACCAAGCCTACGTGGTGCTGCAGAGGGATCTATCAGCACAAACAACAGATCAGGCAAACGCATTACAAAATGTTGCAAGCAGCTGACAGAAGGTTTTATGAAGATGTATCACAGCATCACAGTCGTGCATCCTTTTGCTTGTTAACGTGGCTGTGTTCTTAGGAAAGCTCCTTTTTTCCTGCTAGGTGCTCACAGCTTACAAACACCTACCTGACAGCTGCACCAGAGGCCAAACCTTACTTAAATTTGTCCTCTTAACCCTTGTTTAAGAGGAAATAGCTTCCTTGGGTTAATTGCTAGGGGCTGTAGATTCTGCATTAACAGAGTGGACCCTTTGAGGCTGTGAAAACCCCCTGCTCAGAAAGGATCTGACTTATCTCAAGACTTGTGCCAGAGCTTGATCTAATCGCATTTATCCTTGCTATATCTTTGTACCTCTTCAACTTTAAGCCTTTCTTAACTTAATTCCCTCGGGAAACATTAATCCACTTACATTTTTGACCAGTTTCTCCTGTTTGTTTCCCCCCTCACCAGCCATGGAAGATGTTATAACTATCAGCTGACAGTCTGTAGAACAAAGGTGTATCCAGCCCTGCTGTGTGATCCAAAGGAGACTCTGGGACCCATCTATCTTTGAAAATACAGAAGAATAATCTCCTCCCAGTGCAAAAAATTGCCAAGATATACAGTTTTTAAAAAGCACTATGATACAATTCTCTCCACTTAAAAGAAAAATTAAAAAAGGAAATGATTTTCTAGAATTCACTCCCACACGGATCTAAAGCTCTGGGATGCTGCAGAGTGCAATATGCACCTACAAGGGATATTTGAAAGATAAGGAAATAAATTCTGCCTTCAGCTGACAGAGACAGACTCTAGGAACCATTAAAAGGTTCGTCAATCCATTCTGCAAATAGATACCCTATACTGGCAGTTCTCTTCATCAAGCACATTTCAGGAATAATAAACTGGTAAAATACCAGATAGTATCTAAAGTGAATTGATCATGATGCCTGAGTGCCAATATAGGAAGCAAATAACGTGAAATAGAAGAGTTTTTTAATCCCTCATAACATCATCTGTAACTGCAACTGAAGTGAGAAGAACAGAAAGTAAAATAAGGTCAATTTTAGGTGCATATATTTAGCAGATGTAATTTTAGGTACATATATCTAGCAGATGGGACAATTAATCTTCAGAATCAGCATGGCAAAACAGTTTGGGTGGGGTTACAGTTTTACATGCTCCTAAACACTGTTGCTGTGCGGGCAAGGCAGCGACTGGAAAAGCTTCAGACAGCTACAGTAAGACAACGACAGCTACTCCTTGCTGGATGCTTGCGCGGGAGACTCAGTATGTGACTGACCAGGACAGCCTCTGCAAAACAATTTCAGTTGTGGTTTGTGATAATCTCACCATAACTGAGATGGGTTAGGTGCCTCAGAAAGTCCTATAACCCCCAAAACTGTAAGCTGTCCTCATACGGATGATGGACTATTTACCTTCTGCTTTTCCTCGTTATTCCCCATTTGGCTTCATTCATCTTCCTGGGGAATCAGCTACCCACTTCTAGAATTACCGTGACCAATCCTGCCTGAGGGACAGCTGGATACCTGCAGTGTGTGATGAGGTGTGATGGAGCACCCTACAAAAGGCACCATAAACTTTGCCCAAAAGAGTTCTGCCTAATTAGATGAGAGGATTAGGTGCTGGGGGGAAATCCCAAGCAGAAAGAGGTTAAAGTAGCTTGCTCAGGCTTATGCAACAGAGAAAAACAGGGTAGATTCTGCCCAATTCACTTTTGGCTTCACTTCTCATCTGCTGGATCAGAGAAACATTTCTCAATAAAAGGTTCGTTTAAAATTATTTTAGTATAAAGACTAAACTAGGGACAAGAGAAACAGCTGGAGTTCTGACACCTTATCTCAGCTGACAATCTGACCTGTTCATCTCCTGTAGCACGGGTAATCAATTTTTCCCACATCAAAATGTGTTGGCAGTTAATAGCAGCCACTCTCGGGTTTTTTCGTTAATTAAGAATGAAGTGTTCCATAGATCATAATTATTTTGGAAAAACGTCTATGATAATTCAGCATATGAACAGACAGAACATTTTATCATCCTTTTAAGAAAAAATACACCTAGTGTTCTTGAAGAAAACTATCTTCTAAGATTTTAAAAGCAAAGAAAGAGAAGATCAAATCCAACAACTGTATGGTGTTTTAGGAGAGATGAGTAAAAGGGCCTTTTTTGTTAATTCATTAAAATCTGGCCTGTGACCCTGTCTCAGTACACCGAAGCCTGAAGTGCAGAGGTAGTGTAATAATTGGGTTGTGTGTGCAGCATATGCTTTTTAATGAATCTATGATGCACGTGTTTCACTGCAGCCAGAGCAGGAGTGTGCTACTTCAACAGATTTTGCTATTTTGTTTTTTTAACATCATCTAGATATTTACAAAAGTATGCAACAAGGTGCTACATTTGCCAGAGGATAAAAATCGGTGCAAGCTCTCTTGCATTCCATGTTTCTGTTAAGGGCTTGATCTAGAAAATCTGGCGGTTGCATGAACATGGCCTCATCCCTCTCAACCCACCTCAGCAGAGATCCATCCTGCTCACTGCAGGATTGAACTCCAACTAGCTGCAACAAATACCTCCCCGTTCATCTGCTTAATCCCCAAAGAGCAGCAGCCTGGTTACGACAAACAGGCACTCCTCCCTCCCAACTACTCGTTATTTTTTGTATGACCTTTAAAAGCAAAACAACGTGACACAGTGCACGCACAGAGCAAACTCTGAAACACACACGTAAGCCCATCCTCCCCACTCCAAGCCCCAACATACGAGGGCCAGATCTCCCTCTGGAGCTTTGCAGACCACCTGAATAAAAACAAGCCCCTCAGACTGCCAGGCAGATGCTCTCAGCTGCTCTAACTCCCCCGGGAAAGGAGAACCACTAAAGTAAGAACCAGAATGCCAAAAAGCCAACCTGAAAAAAGAAGGGAAGGGCAGGTCTTCTGTAAGTGCTCTCTGGAAAGTGCTCACATATCTAACACTGGTGACAGAACGGTTTGGATATCTCCATTTAGTCTACGCTAGTAATGACTCCAGGAATATATTTATAGCATTATAACTCAGCTAGCTCCCTTAAATTCTGTGCATGAATCTATAGATCATACAATTCTAGATGTTTGTAATAGTAGATTACCTTTTTATTCCCATAGCTCTAATTCTTGAGGTGAAGAGTTGTTACAAAACCCACAAAATAATCCAGATTCATCAACAATTTGCATTTGCTAATGATGTTTAACAGACTACATGATTGCTGTCCAGAATTCTTCTAAAAGGCAAAACAAACATCTAAATTATAACTTTCTAACATCTGCTTCCTCTAGGGGAGGATTTGTATGAGGTTTGACAGATGCGAGAGCTCCGATGAATGGCTGTTACAAATGAGCCAGCTAGCAGAGTCTTGGAAAATGCAGCCAATCTCAGCTTATTGAAATGAGCTCCAACCCGCGGCAGAAATAACACGCAGCTGTTCCTTCCGACTGCTGTTCAGGAGAGAGATGGTATCTCGTGATGGTATTAATAGATCTCTTTTACTCCGCATACCACCTGGAAAATGAGAGCCTACCATTTCATCTCGTTTGATGTTATTTATAGTGTATTAAATTAAAAAAAAAACGCGCAAAAACAAACAAAAAAAGAGAGCCAGTGCAGCAACGACAGTGCTGAATAAAACAGTCAACAACTACCAAAGTCATTAACTTTTCACTCAAAACATGAATTTGAGCACACCGCAGTAGGAGCTTTTAGGGTCATTCTGTCTTCAGAGAAGTGAACGACAATTCTGTGAATAATTCTTACTACAACCTACTGTGCATTTTATTTACTAAGCCCAACACAAAGAAAATTGGATATAACATACCAGAAGTCCCTTTTAACAGAAATTTAAAAACTGCCTAGACACCCTATTCCCAAGACACACCTCTGACTCAAGAAATAGCTCCCTTCTAGAGAAACTGCAGGAAAGAGGAAATTCTATGCTTACAAGTCCTGCAAAAAAGGAGGAACAGCACAGATTAGACACCTTCTTTAAATTTGTTGAGCTTTGGGGATTTTCTGTTTGTTTTGACAGAACTACTGAAAAAGTGTAACAGGGGTCCTGTTGGTCCATCCTGCCAAGCAAATATCATGACCAGAAACAACGCTGCAGTGAGGCTTACAGCTGGGAAAGAAAACAGGAAGAACAGATACTCGTTACGGCCAAAGAAGCCCCATGAAACCAGTGAAAGACATGGACTAGGGGCCTTCATTAATGCTGCGCAGAAACCCCTCTCAAACCTGTGCAGTTTCTTTACAGTTTTGGGCCTGATCCAGTGCCCATGGGAGGACAAGGAGCTGCAACTTGGGCTGAGTTGTGCAGACTATGTCTCCAGGGCCAGCTGGTGACTCCTTCCTTGGAAGAGGTGCACAAGGGCTGGGCCAATCTGTTCTACCAGTTTCCTATCAAATGGTGAGCAGAGTTAACTTTCTCAGGCAGCAGGAGCGAGGGCGTATGGCTGGCTGTGCGCTGAGCTATGTGTTTTAACACTGCTGCTGAACAGGCGAGCGGATGTTTGACCACACAGCCCTTTTTCCCCTGTGCAAGGAAGCCTACCTGTACAATTGCTTCCATTCAGTTTCAGAACAAGCTACGCACGGGCTGTCCACACCACACGCAGGGTAGGAAACCACAACCACATCTGTTTCTCATATGGTGATTCCACACGACTCTGCACCCTTCCAGTCTCGCAGTCCATAATCCCCATTTAAATTCTGTCTTTATCTGACCGCATAAATCTTTGTTAGCATCTCGTGCTTTGCCTTCTGAGATCTCATAGGGAATAACATACATAACTTCCCAGACTAAATGGTACCTTTCCCTGTGCCCAGCCTCTGGCACGCGGAAAAACAAAGGCCAACTATCCTGCAGAAGGGAGCCTCAGCACAACTTGTGGAACACGATGGCTACGAGCAGTGAACAACTTCCATCAGTGCCCAGACTGACAGGATGCTTATTGGCTGCCAAGCTGAACAAAAGTTTGATGGGCTCACAGCACGCAGAGGAGCACGCTAGGCAATGCTCCTGCCATCATTCCAGTATGTGTTGGGAAAAACATGGTGCCCACAGGAACCCATCTGTACTGCCTACCACCTAGCCAGAAGAGAGAATATAATTTGAAGATGTTTGGAATCGTACGGTATCTGGTTTGAATTTCTTGGTTTTGCTCAGTTTCCCTGAAGATACCTTTACCAAAGCAGCTCAAAGTGAAGGATAAATATTTAACATCCCTGCTTCAGAGATGCATTAACACAGAGGAACAAAATTTTAATATGGATAAACATGTTATGTTGTAATGCCCACAGTTATGCAAGAGGCACTGAACATACAATTCATGTAACAAGGCTGAGGTATATTATCATGTATCCACAATAAAGTTCCAGGTGATGTGTAGCAACACACAAGACCTGAACGAATAGCACACACATTATACAACTGATACAGTCCTTCAGGATATATAGGCAAGTTGCCTAAACACTTTATCATAAAGACTCTTTCCAGTCACCTACAATTTACAACCTCGAGCTATTGGGGCAGAAAACCAACAGCCCACTGTGTGAACCATGTTGAGCTCACACTGCTCACCATTAGGATTAAGACCTTTCACTCAAAGGCTGTATGCTACCTGCTGAATAGAATAACTGATCTTTACAATTACTGGATAGCAGCGCTCAGCTATAGGGAGGCTTGTCAAGTCACGGTGCTGTAGAACCTTCCTAAAGCAACAGTGTTGTGGTTTAACCCCAGCCAGCAACCAAGCACCACGCAGCTGCTCGTTCACTCCCCCCACAATGGGATGGGGGAGAGGACCAGAAGAGTAAAAGGGATAAAACTCATGGGTTGAGACAGTTCAATAGACAAAGTGAAAGCTATGTGTGCAAGCAAAGCAAAACAAGGGATGCATTCACTGCTTCCCATGGGCGGGCAGGCAGGTGTTCAGACATCTCCAGGAAAGCAGGGCTCCATCACACATAAGTGTTACTTGGGGAGACAAAATGCTGTCATTCTGAAATTTCCCCCCTTCCTCCTTCTTCCCCCTGCTTTACATGCTGAGCATGACATCATATGGTGTAGAATATCCCTTTGGTCAGTTGGGGTCAGCTGTCCTGGCTGTGCCCCCTCCCAGCCCACTCATTGGGGTGGAGTGAGAAGCAGAAAAAGCCATGACTCTGTTTGTAAGCCCTGCTCAGCAATAATGACAACATCCCTGTGTTATCAACACTGGCCCATACTAGCTATGAAGAAAATTAACTCTATCCTAGCCAAAACCAGAACAAGCAGTTATAAGAGTGGTCCAAAAAAGTAAAAGTACTTTCCCTTAGAGTATGTTATCCTTCACAAATTATTAAGCATTCCCTGAGAAAATTAAGGGCAGAACATGTTATTGTCCAAGATGCTTGCAGACAGCAGGTTGCAAGCAGGTGCAGACACAGCACCTGCAGATAAGGTTTTATTTTTCCAAGGTACTGTGAGAACTTCCTTTTAACTATATACCATGATAACCATTCCCCAAAAGAAAGGCTTCATACACTTGTTACTGGAACTGAAATCACCCATGACCAAGGCAGCAGTTCAGAAGTGAAGTCCTTGTTGCAAAAGTGCACTACTTGCAAAAGTCAGCATTTTACAGCTACTTTAAGGGGTAATGGACTTCCTAAACCCAAAATTAAACTCCTAAATTCATACTTAAGCAGCTGTAAAGTTTTCTAGAGGAATGAGTATCAGCACATCCCTGGGGCAATCATCTCCAAGTAGCAAAGCATGGAAGTCCACAGATTGAATAGAGGCAAGCCCTCTATTTTCTATGTTCTGGTAGAAAGTTGTTGCCCCTTCAATGGACCAGCCAGAGAGAGGCAGAGTCATGTAGAGCTGATTCTGAATTGGGAACGTGAGTGAGAAGGCTGCAAGAATCATATAAATCTCAGGGAAATGTAGGACTTCCACAGTCAGCATGGACTAGAACACAGCTTTCTTGCAGCATGAACATTTCTGAAGTACAGAGCCACTACTCCTCCTTCCTCTAGTCCACCAAAAAACAAAATTATGCTTTGGGAAGCAGATCTTAATACCTGAGATAAAGATACTGCACCTCTCTCATTTTTCTGTTTTCTCAAAGTACAGCAAAATAAAGGAATTAAAAAGAAGATGAGGAACAGCAGCATCCTAGGGTCTAGTTGCCAGTCCTGCAACCCATTCTCAGCCGCAGGAAGCAGAAGCCTCCTGCAGGGATATATACGGATCTGTATGCTGCCAGCAGCTTATCTTTCAGTGATTATATAAATGAGAAGAAAAGACGAATTTAGCAGTAGCTGGAAATGGACTTTTTTCCTGACCACACCATCTGTAAGGATGGGCAATTCTTGCTACCTCTGTTTAGACCCAACACCATTTCATTAAAAAGAGTTTGATAGGAAAGAAAACCTTTCTGGATCAAATTTTTTTCCCCACTCAGTTTGATATATATAGCAACAAAGTCCTCGCTAATGATGTTACCTAGAGACAATGCGGTACGCTGAACATACAGCAGCTTCTACTGCATTATGAACTGGAAAAAGACAAACACTTCAACACAATAAAACTGGGAGAGGAATCACTTCCGAAACAGCTGTAATAGGACAGAAAAGGGAGAACCTGCTAAGAGAGGCTGATTGATATTAGCAACCTTAGTGCTGAGTAACTGGGAAGATCTTGAAAACATTAATTGAAGATGTTGAACTGTATCACTTCTCAGGTCATGTACAAGGAGAAATGAATCTAATAATTCAGAGTACATTTGCCCCGGGTTGGTGATGGTTTCACATCCAAGGATACAAGTCTCAGGAGGAACTGAGTTTTGCTCTGTAGTTCTAATCAATGGCTGGGAAACTGCTCAGATGTCCTCTGCTCAGCGATTAAAGGATCTCCAGAGCAGGGCAGCAGCTTTCAACCTCTAAAAAGTTCCGAATGTGTGTTTGTACATGCTGAGCTTTTAGGGCTGTCCAAGCAGGAGATCATTTGAATAGGATTTTCAAAGGCACTCAGAATTTATCTAGCCCCTTTCTGTATCATAAAATAAATGAAAAACACACATTTCCTGAAATTAAATCTTGATCCTCCAATAAGCCCAATGAGAGAACAGACCTCTTCACTGATGCATGGTTCATGGAGGGGCCAGGGCTTAGTGGGTAAAGCCTGAGGCCCAGGGAGTTCTGAGAAAGTTTTATCATTATCTGCAGGGCCTAGAGATGAGAAATAGGAGTGTCAGAATTTCACCAGTGATCTCTGTCACTAAGTACTACCTAAATCAATTTTGTGAATGCTGAAACTTGAAAATAGTCTTAATGAATGACTGGATTAGATACTGGCTTATCAAGTATTTGAAATACAGTTTTGAAGGAAAGATTTATCCTGTGTTTGAAATGTATCTTAAGTGAGTCACCTCTATTTTGTTGAAACTGTAGTAATAATGCCCATAATTACTTGACATAGCTTAATTTTCTATAAGGCTCACATGCTTTTCAACACAGGAGCTGCCAGAATACATTAAACCTGTTCTACACACATCAAGTGTCCTGAACCAGCACACGCTGCTTCATAGGTAAAGCATAAAACCAACATGATTGACAACACAGAATAATCCATTTATGGGGGATGCATCTCTTCAGCGCTTTCAGCTAGCCTACCTCCCAAAGAATCTCCCCTCTACAGTTATGAGCAGTCACACAGACAGTCATTTTCTCGTTATCCATAAAGCTACCTCGGCTTTACTGCCCACAGTGCCTAGCATGTTAGCAGTCCACCTGCAAATGCACACTCCCTGTTTTCATCATACCTGATCAAAGATCTCAATCTTCTGATTTGTTTTCTTCCTAGACCTGTGATTTTTTTTTTCCCTGATAGGCAGACTTGAATTTTATTTTCTATTTTAAATGCAAAGCTAATTAGGCAGTGGCAGCTCAAACCAATCAATTGGGATCTCTTGAGTTATGTTAACTATGAGGCTCTCCTATTTTTAAGCTCTGTGAACCCTTTATACAATCTTAAGTAGTTGATGCTACCTGGAAATCCTTATAAATGTACTTTCTCATGCTAAATTAAGGTAGAAGGTTTCTACTTGGCTTTTCAAATTACTTCACTGCTTATTACTTTATATCAGCTCTTGTTTCTGTCACTGTTATTCAGCCATTCTCTGGAAAAGTTCACTGAACTTCCTTCAGAACCATGTTTCTTTTGGAGGCAAACACAGACAGACACCTGGAAGCAGTAAGACTGCTTCTGTGCTAATGCTCTTGCCAGTTTGGGGTGATGACAGCTCGCAGGCAAAGCATCTGAGACACTGGAGGAGGGGACAGGCACAGCCCCATGGCTGATGGGACCAGCAGGCACCTCAGGCAGTGCCACCCTCCCTCCCTCCCCTGGCATATCAGGCCAGATCTTGTGGGAAGAAGGTTAAGCATATAGGCTCACAAGGTGGGACACACCATATCTAGTAGCACCTCTCTACCTTCAGAGGAGACAGGGAGCTACCACATCACCACGCTGTGCAGAGCAATGTGGGTTGTCAGCATTATAGCAAATGAAGGTAGTGATATGGAGCACAGAGAGAAGAAATAAAACCCTTTTACCCTACCCTGTAACTCCATATGTGGCAGAGTACAAGACTGATGGTTAGAGTTTGGCATTATAGACTAGGAATACAGCACCAAACAGTGGTGTGGGGACACAACTATGAGAACAGCTTCCTTAGGTATCTAGTGGATTCTCCAGTACATAGCTTCTTCCACAAAATGCACATCATCAAGAAAAAAAAAAATCAACTTCTGATCAAATTGGAAACAATAGTGAGCTTTTACCATTGTCATTATTACCATATTTTACATAACGCTAAAGTAACCAGTTCCTCATGATCTAAAACCACAGACATCCAAGAAACTGCAAGGCTAAAAACTAATGCAAAGCAATGCCAAAATGCACGTTATTCCAGACTAAGCCTTGCTGGCAGTAGTCACCTATTCTCAAATCTGCAAGGCTTGCAGACTTGCTGCACTTCCATTCCTCCTGCTTGTGCAAGGACCCCGTGGGATCACAGGTAGACCCTCAGCCAGCCTCCCAGCTTGCCACAGCCCCGACTCCCAGCCTAGCCGCAGAGATGCAAGATCTGCACTTCTACACATTTTTCCCAGGAACAGGAAAGGGATGGCTTATCTTTCCTTAAAAAAAATACAAAACAGGTAGGGAACATACTTTTGAAGAGACAAAAGCCACAACCAGGTACTGTGTGGATACTTCTGGTGAAAATGTCTTAAATGTTCAGACCTGTGGTTCCCAGCTCTGCATCATTCCTGCATGATTAAAGAAATGCATCACTGTGCTTATGTGCTGTTTGGTTAGCACTGGATCCACAGCACAGGAGCTGAAGTTACACTCATGATTTGAGAAGAGAAGAAAAATAGTAATTTTGTAAGCTAAAGTTATGCCAACCATCCAAAGCTGTTAAGCACTGTGGATTTCCAAAGTAGTGTTTTTGGCACCAATGCAAATAAATGTAAACTGAGTATATGAAAACAGCATGATGAAATTTAAACACCAGTAAATAACATTTTCGCTCAATAGGAATTTAATTTAGGAGATACTGTTTTAAATTACCAACTACTGTAGCATTTGCAACCAGACAAAGAAGATAATTCATGGGCATTTTTCTTCACAGGCCAGGATATATTTGTAAATATAAATACAAAAAAATATTGACACTTTTCTATTACAGAGAACCTGCTATCTCCATGTAACCATCAATATAATACACAAAGTAGCATATATCAAGTGCATGATAGTGTGGGCTATTATCTTTAGCGATGTATGTTGAGGATGAGCCACAAAACCCAGAAGTTATAGACACAGTCTAGATGACTGTAATAAACCCTTCCTACTACACTGTACAATTGCATATTCTTGACAAATGACTCATTGTGGAAGATGATTTTTTAATCAGAATAAGATGTTCAGACCTTTCCACCCGCAAAGCGGAGCACTCTCATAGCAGCCTTTGGAAGGATGAGTAAGCATTGGTTAAATGAAAACAGTGCTTCTTATAGGAAAAGAATACAAAATATTTGTATTCAAGTAGTTCATACGTGGCTTAAAGAATAAAATTATTCTAGGAAAAACTATCCCAAAACAACACCAGATGAGGCCTGAGACTTTGCACTGCATGGAATAGGAAAGGTGGTGGGATGTCATCCACCCCTGATCCTACTGCCCTTCTCCCACTGGACTGGCACTGTGACTTGAAATGTGCCTCCAGTGGACTTGAGTCACTGGCGACACTTCCTCCACACCCACACCTCAACGCTTTGAGGCGTACCTCTGCCTGTGGAGAGGGGCTTCGCACGCTTGCAGATGGAACAGGCCAGTTTCTCCATCTGTCTTCAAGCTGCCATCAGTCACAGGGTTTCTCTAGAGGAGTGAGGACAGAGGCAGACAGGCTACTGTGGTTCCCCAAATGCTACTGTGGTTCCCCAAATCTTGGGGTCCTAGACACAGATGCCTAGAGCTGGAAACATTGGGTCAGCTGCCTCATGGCATTTACCACCCCTTCAGCTCAATTTGCTTCAATTTCAAACCAGACCTTCTGCACTAGAGGCTTCCCCATTGCTAAAGCAAGTCAATCCTCCACATTTTTCACCAGCAAAGTCTTCAGCCCTTACGTGGCCAGCTTTCGCTCTCGAGCCTGCCCCCCACAAGACCAGCACTAACATTGCTCTCCACAATACAGGCAGGAGTGGCTGTCTGGCTATAACCCTTAAGAGAGTTCTGCAGGTTTTTAGAGTTTTGTGTGACCGTTTTCCTTTCCCCCATCACATTAATAACGCGCTCATTGTGGTTCCTTTCCTGTTTTATCTGCATACGATAACTTCCTCAAGCTGAAAGCTACTCCTGTAATCACAATATTTCAGCCACGCTCACCCTGTAATGTCTCACTTGCACTAATGTAGAAACGTGGCAACGTGTTGCCTAGTGACCAGAAGCATTCCCCCCTCCACCCTTTTCTCCCACAAGCGAGGCTTTTGCCATGGCAAATAAGTGAGTATTTTAATGTTATGGAATTAAGTTTTATTAGATGTCAGCTTCCTAATAACATTGGAGAGATCTATAAAATAGAACTCCACACATCTGCTTGCCAAATGGCTTTCTAAGCCTCCTAATGTTTCCATTTATGCAATACAATCCTATTTTATATGGCATTTTACAGCTCTAGGAAAAACACTTTCCAGTCAAAAGACGTTTTAATACATATATTGGGCTTACACAATTACATACGGGAGACAGTCCCATGCCTATCCAGAGGACTTCTCTTCTTACTCTAATCCCAAACAGTCATGGTCTGGATTTCACCTGTATCTTAATTGCCCTTCCATGACACAGTTAATACAGATTGCAGGGATTAGAGCGAAATTCTTTCATTTATGATCTGCAGGTGATGACAGTGGTCCCTTTGGCCTTAATTTGTTTGTCAGCTGAAAACAGAGACAATGCGGGACGATGCAGAGAGGATGTCAGCTACAGTGTTGCCAACACCCAGCTCACAAATCTTGGGACTAATTCCAAAAATACATGTGGCAGGCTTAAAAAGCAAGTGTTTTAAATACAAAAAAAGTGATGGGATGCTTGTTTGTTTTAGTTGTCTCCTTTTTTTTTTTTTTATGCTTTATTTATCACTTGTTTCCTCCATCAGTAGACAGGAAAAGGGCAACAGTAGAAACATGCCATGACATATTTTCAAATGAAAGGCTCAAGTCTCACATAAAATTCCAGTTTCTGGAGTCTTTGAGTATGGTGGGTTGACCTTGGCTGGATGCCAGGTGCCCACCAAAGCTGCTCTGTCACTCCCCTCCTCAGCTGGACAGGGGACAGAAAAATATCTCAATCCACAAGCCTTTTCATATAAGGACAGGGAGAGATCATTCACCGATTACTGTCACGGGCAAAACAGACTTGACTTGAGGAAATTAGTTAAATCAGAGTAGGATAATAAGAAATAAAAACTAAATCTTAAAACACCTTTCCCAACCCTTCCCTTCTTTGTGGGCTTAACTTTACTCCCAATTTTCTCTCCCTCCTCCCGCCTGAGCAGTACAGAGGGATGAGGAGTCCTCAGGGCAGGACTCCTCACACTCCTCCCCTGCTCCAGTGTGGGTCCCTCCCACAGCAGACAGTCCTCCAAGAGTTGTTCCAGCATGGGTCCCTCCTTCCCACAGGGTGCAGTCCCTCAGGAGCAGACTGCTCCAGTACAGGTCCCCCATGGGGTCACCAGCCCGGCCAGCAAACCTGCCTGGGCTCCTCTCCCCACGGGGCCACAGGTCCTGCCAAAGGGCTGAGGGGAATCTCTGCTCTGGCGCCTGGAGCACCTCCTGCCCCTCCTGCTGCACCAGCCTGGGGGTCTGCAGGGCTGCTTTCTCTCACATATTCTCACTCCTCTCTCTGGCTGCAGTTGCTGTTGCACAGGTTTCTCTCCCCCTCCCCCCCGCTTCTTAAATATGTTATCCCAGAGGTGCTACCACTGTCACTGATGGGCTTGGCCTTGGCCAGCTGCAGGTCCATCTTGGGGCTGGCTGGCATTGGCTCTATTGGACATTGGGAATCTTCTTGCAGCTTCTCACAGAAGTCCCCACACTACCAAAACCTTGCCACGCAAACTCAATACATTGAGAAAAACAAAGTACTGCAAAATTCAGTCAATTCACCTGTGGATGACATGGCAGTTAAATTCCTCTGACATCCAGATATAACAGCTTTTCTGTGGCACCACACGATACCTTACCATCTCAAACCTACTCAGAGGGAGATATCCTTCAGATGACCCTCCACTCTGCCTCCCTTGAAAAACTGCATTGACATTTCTGAAGCAACCAACCACCAGCATCTAGAAGTTTCATCTGTAACAAGGACCAAAGAGAGATGTCATAAACGTCTCCCAGCAATGACGACTCAAGCTCACAAAGTGAATTCTGGCATTTTGCTGTGCTCTCTGGAGCTAATTCAAATATTGACTTAAACACGGCTGCATGAGATATTCTCAGCCAAAATGAGCAGAAGATTAAACGTGCAAGGAATGAAGCAAAAATTCTATAAGAGGACCCAAGAGAAATAACAGGCCCCTTCACACACCATGTTGTCTAATGATAAGAGCATTAAAATCCTTGAATGTTGCAATAGACAAATGCTCTCTCTTGTGGAAAAGAAATATCATCTCTCTTGTAAGGAAGCAAGAGAGCAGCCTAAATAAAATAAAAAAAAAAAAAGTGGAAAAAATCCAGCCTTTGGGATTTGATTATGAAGTTATATTTACTCCAGCCTTTTCTGAACAGGGGTTTGGTTTAACCTTTTAAAAGGATCTAATTCCCAGTTTCATAAGTGACTTTTATTTTTTAATATAACTGGCTTCTAATTCAGTTGAGCGTATCCGAAAAGTACACAGTTAAGTAGAAACCATATAAATATCATTCAGCTTCCAGCAAGCCTTGCTGCGGTTGGCAAGGGTAACAACCACAGTTCAGCTTGGAACAGCCAAGAGGAAGGATGTCAAAGGTGCAAGTGAATTAAGCGAGAAATTTTGAAGAAGGGGATAGAGGGCTTCACTGGACATTATTAGAGTACGGGCAAAAAGGAAGGACCTTCAGACAGCCTGAAGGACTATGCATAGTCCAAGTACATAGGAAAAGCCACTGACTGATGTGCCTTAGGCTGTGAGCAGGAAAGCTTTCCTGCTGTTAGATTTCATTTTTGCTAAGGGAATTTGGAATTTGTCCAGGCCTTTATAAATGAGCAAGGGTCTTCCAGCTAGAGACAGGATCAGGGATGGAACCATTGGGCTACATTTCTACTTTCCGAGCTGGCTATAGCAGTGACAGCTGGCAAAAAATTTTGCTATGGGTTGGACATTTATGATCTCAGATTTTATTAAAAAGTGATGGAAAATATCCTTTATAAAGCCTTGCTTGGGTCTTATTTAAGAATATCGAGGGAGTAGCTTCATAAATGAATTAGGGATTATGGTTCTTGGGAGTAGATTCATAAATGAATTAGGGATTATGGTTCTTTTTGCCTGTAAGCAGCTCCTTATGTCACTGAGTATAAGGGAAAGGAGGAGAAGACATGCTGATGTAACCTATCAAATATGTACCATCAAGTCTGCTTCTTACTTGCAGCCTGCTCCCATCTCTCTCCCCATTTTGCCTTCTGTCTTGTCTAGCATCCTCACATGGTTGCTTTGAGCAATACAGGTGCTTCCTTTAAAAAGAGACTGAAACTAGGTCCTGGAGCTCTTATACTGACCAAGGAACATAACTTTGTTTCCTACCTGCTCCATCTGGAGCGAAGGCTGGCATCTGAAATGCCAATGAATGTAGAGAACTTGGCAGACATTATGTGTATGGATGTACAACAGAATAATTATACACACCACACCAGAGCTCCACACATGCCAGGGATTACGCCTTTCTAATTCAAGGCCTGGACACTAAAGCCCAAGAGTCATTTGGTTGGGAAACGGGAGTAGGTTGTTACTTTTGAGAAACACAAGCAAGTCGAATTCCATCTGCGCTGCTGCCCCTGCACCACATGCATTATCTCACTAGATACGCACTCACACATCACCTACAGCAAACTGGCATTAGCTGCCTCACATCTGTGCAGCTGAAACGGCATCTGTAAAGTGCCCTGTACAAATGCGCTGTGGAATTTCCCTGTAGGAAAGCAGAAAATAGGCACTCTGAGGGCTCTTCTCTGTATAATGCGTTGCTGCTTGCAGGAGCAGGAATCTTTCCAGCCCTGTTTCTTCCCCCTGAAGCACTTACAACACGAGGGGCTGCTTTATCAGTGAGGAAAGAAATAAAGCTCTGAGCTTCTGGCTTTAGTCTCATGTGTATCCCCACCACCAAGTTTCCCCTTACATCCAGCTTCTCCTTTCACTGTGGCCTTGCACAGCCAGCCTTGGGACCTCTTAACCCACTGTGGACTGCCCCACATTGCTACCTTGCCCAAGTGCTTTACATATTTTTAAAAACATCATAACATTCTCCCAGTTCAAAACCCACTGAGTCAGTCTCAAAAAGAGAGAAATAAAGGAATTACCTGAAAACATAGTAAAGAAATGGAACTGCTGTTTCTGGTTGCCATCCATCATATTTTTAAGCATATAATTTGCATTATGGATAACAAAGCTCTTAGGAAGTTCTGGGTCTTGGAAGTCAGTCCTGAAATATCCTGCATAAAATTCAGGGCAGGGAGGAAGGAGCCAAAAGCTACAGACCTACTGAGAGAAATAAAACAGGCTACCGAGATAACAGAGAGTAGGGAAGACAGAAAAATAAGAGGCTCCTGAGGAAGCCCTGTTTTACTCCACATATATTTGGAAGACCTTTTTTTGCCTCCTTTTTAAAAACAGGCAAACTAGGTGCTGCAGGTGTGGAAAAGACATACAATATCTCTTTTCAAAGCCCAAGAGCCACCACAGCAAACAAAATCTTTTCTAGTCAGTAGGACAGCATGTTTGATAAAATACTGTACAAGTTTGGGTAGCACAACCTGGACCAGTATGATGGGGAAAAAAAAATAGGTAAGGGCATGCTATGGGAGTCTAACTGGGACGGAAGCAAGGGAACTGAAGTGTGGACTATATTTCAGAGCAAAGAAATTATTAAGAAGCTTCCTCAAGGCAGTACTAGATACTCATCACACGCATCATTTAAACATGAAGGGGAAAAAAGCACCAGTTAGGTATAGCGTAAGGGATATTTGTACACTTGCAAATAAGGAAGCGCTCTGATTGACAATGTAGAACAGCACAAAGCCTTGCTTCATTACACCCACGAGACCAAGAAAGGTTGTCTCTTATCTGCTTTGGATTTTCAAGGCAGAAGCTACCCCAACACTGCAGATAAGTATGGAAGTACCTTTTTCTGACACTTATTTGCTATCTTCAGTCTCCCAAGATTTTATAGCAAAACAATTAATAAATCCATGTGTTTTCATGAATTTTTATTGGGGGTTTCATAAAACAATTCTGACAACTTTTCAGTTATTCTAACTTGGGGATAATAGGAAAAATATTTTTTTTTCAAAGTTTACTGGATGTCAACATTGTTACAGATTCTCTCTGCACTGCCCAAGTTTCTCATTTATGGTATTGATACGACTTTCACCTTCAACATCTCCTCTCCTTCCTTCTCCCATCCTGAATCTTTGGACAACAGTCTGGTTTGAAATGGTAGATGAACATTATAACATCATAACTTCCTGAAACAAAAAACAGTGTACCAAGAGATAAAGTTTTTTATGCTTATTTAAGTATATTCGAACATGCTCTAATACCTGTCACAACATGACTGCTCAGCTGTATGACAAGTACAATCAATACGGTTTCCAGATGTATTTCTTAACAGAAGGAGAAAAAACTCCCTGAAGATCCTGATCATTAGATAACTGTGCTAAAAGCCCCCTTATGTATATACACACATGCAAAACGCAAGTAGCAGCAAACACTGCTTACTTCCATACCTTCTATTTCTTCCTCCCTCTTTTTTAAATTTTATTTTCAGTGGTAGCCTTAGAAACTCAGACACCAAGCTCATCCTATAAGAACTGACTAATCAAATAAGAAAAATGCACATTAAAAGATGATCAAGCAATTATTATTTGTTTTCCTGGAAACCACAACAAAATAACCCAGAACACACACCACCACACATACTTCAGGTAAACCTTAAAAGAATTTAAATCGACAAATGGTTGTTCTGTGCCACTTTTTAATTTTTTTTTTTTTAGTGTTAATTACAAGCAAACCACAACACAAGTTATTTCAGTAGTGAAACTGAAATGTTTAATTTCCAAAAAAAAAACCTCAAACCAAAAATCAACAGCAATGTATGCTTTTCAGTTTGTTTTTTTACTGACTGCAACAGGCAGGCAGTCTCAAAGCGTTTCTTTAACAAAGTGACTTTTCACACACAGGATATACCTGGCTATAACAATCAACACTAATACACCAATTTATTCCAAAGATATAATAAGACTTATCAATCAACTCTGATATTAGTATCCCTAAAATAGGTATTGTCTTACAGCAGCACATCTTCACTGCTCATGCTCAGAGGAACAAGACTGCTCGGCATGCAGCCATTTCTAAAATTGTATTGAAAGAAATGCTTGAAAGAAAGCATGGTATACTACATGTTGGAGGAGTTATACTGCCAAAAGGAAGTGTGTCCACTAGCTCCACAAGCCAGCAACATAGTTTTTCCACCCCATTTCTTTCATCAGGACTGTTATATTACTGTATAACCTAGGTGAGTCACTGAAAATGGACCCCACTGTGCTAAGCACTCTACATACATACAGAGAACTCAAAGTCCCTGTAGTGCCATTAGCTAAACCCTGGAAAAGGAACCAAGACCAAAAAGGAGTAGGCAACTCCTGGCCATAAAATCCAATCAGTGGCAAAGTTAGGAGCAAAGCTCCAAACTCCTAATTCCCAGCTCAGGATTTAATTAATCTCAACTACAAAGTCTTTCAGCTTGTTTTTACAATGTAAACAACAACAAGAGTCAAGAACACCGACGTGGCCTGAAACCCCATTGTTCAGCATTCCAAATGCTCAAGAATCTAACTGAAATCAAGGTGACCAGGAACCATGACTATTTAAACCAGGATACAGCTGGCATTTGTTTCTAAACAGCAAATGCTTTTCTAGAGTGAACTTCTCATTTAAGCATCCATTTTGTGATTAAGGAGCACAAAAAAAGAAAAAGACCATCCCCAGCAAAACTACTTGTCATTCTACATTAACTGCCAGTGCCTGATAACCCATGAGAGAAAAGACAGAAAAAATTTAAATATTTTAATGCGTACTTTACTTTCTTGAAGGCTACCAAGCTTCAACCAAATTTAACACAGATCTCCTTTAGGAGAGGAACTTAATGCCTTTTAATGAAAAGCATTTGAGGTTTTTTTCTTTGAAGTTTTTGGTTGTTTTTTTGTGTTTTTTTTTTTTTTAAGTGTGTGACTTCTTTTTTGGTTTTTGCTTTTGTAATGTGATAGAAATTCTAATCATACAAACATTATGGCATAGGAATAATTTCATACATTTGTTATTCTGCCAAACCCTCCCACATAGTTTTGATCCAAATGCAGCCAATGAACACACTTGTGTGCACTCTGAAGAAGTCACAGATTCAGTTTGGCTCACACCTTTAAGTAGGGTCAAATACTGGTGGGGAGGGGGACAAGAGAAGGTGCTCAGCTTCCATTTACCTACCTTCAAGTCTCCTAAACCACTGAGCTTCAAAGGAAAGATATGATTCCTTCTGCTAAGCAACCCAAATATTTGCCCATCCCCTCCTGAACATGGGCAGTCATGCCATGCAGAGGTACTTACTCTGAGATCTGACAGTCATGAAAAGGAAGAATTCGCAGTCATACAGGCCATCTCCTGGAGTCAATAAAACTCAGCATGACTGCATGGCTTGGGGTGTGCTATTTGCAGTGTTCCTCAGTGCTGAGAATCTTTGCAATTAGAGAATTAGCAAAGAACTGTATTAATATAAAAGTAATAAAGTTCCAAAAGACTGGAAATGTGCAGAACTGTTAAAGTGTGTGTGAGGAGGCCAGAATACAGGGGAGAAAAACTTGATGGAAAGAAGTCTAGATTTCAGTGTTATCTACCTGCTTAAGGAAAAAAAAAAAAAAGAAGCCTTTAATTATTTAACAGTAAGCATTTACTTTGCCCAACAGAAATCAGTGCCTGAAACTGTGAAGAGACAGGGCTCAGAGAGGATGAGGGCAATCCCAGGGTTGGTTGGTTTTATTGTTTTGCTTTAGGTTTTTTTTAACACAGTGAATCTGGATGCCTTGAAATCTGCTCAGGGACTTGCAAGGAGAGAGTAAGATATTCTTATATGAAAGTCACGTTATTATAACAATCCCTGGAAAAAATACCCTCAGATCATTCAGCACCTTTTGAACTGAAGTTTATGGCTGCATTGTCAAAGGCAAACAGATAAAAATAAGAACCACCTCACAACAGTTTTTACATTATTCCATGGAAAATTAGTCATTATATTGCAGTATTGTTTTAGACATGTATGCCATGGAATGACAACTGCAGGGAACTTAATTGTGTCAATATTTACCTCAAAGCCACTTAGCAAGTTGCATTTGTTCTGAAGAAAGAAAACAGCTAATATTTTGGAAGCAGTATGAGCTTCAAGGAGCAGAGGAATTTTTTCCCCCCACACACAGCCCCCC
>NW_009269997.1:125765-128729 GCF_000687185.1 Egretta garzetta
CCCCCGTCTCCCCCCAGAAGAAGAGGCATCCAGTCTTGAAAAGAAAGAACAACTGCAGTGAGACACAGCCCTCTTGCAGAGACTTGCTAGGGAGCAGTGCAAGTTCAGCAAGGGATGCTGACACTTCACTGTCACCCCTCCAAAATTCCTTGAAAGCTTCTTTCCGAACAGAATTCTGGGGAATAGCACAGTGACAAAATCATTTTTTTTTTTGACAAAACAATAAGTCTGACTTTCATTTGAGAGCCCAAAAATAATCTAGAAATACTCTTTAAGCAATGAAGGAAAACAATTATAAAAGGGGGTGGGGTCTCAAAATGTTCTTTGTGAAATGGCCAGAAGCAGCTCTCTGAATTTTACAAAACAGACTCATTCCCGTTTATCTCCTAGAAAATATTTTGTATAAACTGACATCCTCAAAATCTCTTTCATCTAGTGATACTGCTGACTAGGAGGACACTGTCCCTCCCACTCTGAACTTAAATATTGGGGTTGGTAGGATGTTTATGAATGACTATAAACTGAAACTGCAAAAGATATGACCTGTTCAAGTGACTGTCTACGCTGAAAATTGAGTCCCTGTTGGTATGGGGTGTGGGGGGGAGAATATAATAGTGAGCAATGCTTGGGACTGTGTAGAAGCAGACAGGCAGAATTTTGCCCCTCCAATTTACTAAATGGCAAGGCATTAGCTGTATTTCTTCACAGGATCTACACATTTTCACACTCCTTTTCCATAAAAAAACAATGGATAATGTTTTCTTCCTTTAAAGGTACATACTGACTGCTCTGCACATGCAGGTCTGCGGATGGACAGAACAGGTTGCCATGCAAGGATTAATTACGTATTCTCCACTTGGATATAAGATGTGAAGTTCAGCAACACAATTCAGCCATCAGCCTCTCCTTAAAAAGGCAAAAACTCTGGAAATCCCGTGCCGAGACCACTGGCTGCCCCACACCAGCACTTCTCAGTGCCTTACACCGCCACCGTTCAGACAGTTGGTTATTGCTTTTTACTGCATATCCTGAGCACATGCACTTGTGCTCCCCTTGCTGTCAGAAACTGATGGGAGATTTTCTGCAGTTAAAAGCAGTGTGGGGAAGGCATCCTTCTCTGACAGTAAGAATCTGTTCCTCTGTTATGACCAGCCACCACAAGAAAGCAGCCTGAAAGAGATGTAAAACTACAGCAGGTCTTATTATTTTTTCTTAAAAATAATTATTTTACTCTAAACTACATTCCACTCTCTAGACACTTGGCAATACATTAAGAAACAACCAAAACCCAGCTGCTACAGCACCTCAAGGAACTGGGGAGATGTCGAAGGACATGGGCAAGTCTTTGAAGTAGAGTGGCTTTCTTTATTCATTTCCCAAAAGCTGGGAGCAACTTCCAGGATCAAGACAAGGAAGATAGAAAGTTTTTTATTACTGGATTTTTCATATTTTAACTCTGTTTTAGTGCACTTCATTTAACAGCACAGGTAAAAATGGGGCAGTGTATCTACTGGACAAGATTCTTCGCATAGAAGGTGCTCACAATTGTGGAGCTGCAGTCTCCAACTCCTCCCCTGCTGCCTGTCCCCACAAGCCATTGCCACCCCCACCAACTCAGTGTCCCTAAACTTGTGTAATAACTCGCTGACACCTCATATGCATGCCAGAGCCCAGAAAAGTCTCTCCCAAGTAAAAGCGGATGTAAAGTCTTTGCTAGGCTACTACATCCTTAAATGCTGCTGTTCCTCTGCCTCTCAAGCCAAGTCTACACAGCTCTAAAGTCCTTTGTGCTTACATCATTACACAGATCAACTTATTCCCCTTACCTAATTTTAAAAAATACATATTATTTTTCTTTTTATCTTCACCTTATCTTCTCTTTTTCATTTTAGAAATGCTCCCTTGTCTGGGCTACTCCACTGTGAATTCTTCTGACTTAAATAAAATATTTATGGCTTTAAATATTCTCTGACAGCCAGAACCACAGGCCATATCCATGGCTGTAGGCTTTCCGCTAGCTAGAATCAGGCTTGTTACATTAATACAGCATAAGCTTCAGATCAGGGATTCCCAATCTCTTTGTAGTCAAAGCTTCCTTGAGATGACTGGAAATTATCTGAGTCCCACTGGGCTCAGCTCTTCCTCCACTGCTCATCAAATAGCACAGGGCTGCAGACAGCTCCTAACTCCCTCCAGAGCAGCTCCTCCTCCCTCACCTCTCTGAGTCTTTCCAGCACCTACACTGAACCTGTGCTAAGACATCCAGCTGATATCCGGAGCTAGGCACAGGTTCTGCTCTGCACTCTTCCATCCAAAGCAACGTTTCCCCTCTTGGGAACCATTGGTCATCACATCTTTACACAGTCTGAATGCAAACAGCATTTGCCAGCAGACTTTCTGCCAGACCAGCATTTTGCTTGTACCACTTCTTTAAGTCTCCAAGGTATTTCACCTGCCCAATACGTGAAGCATCACGAGAGCCAACACATATAGACAAAGAAGCTGCTGGGCTTTGAACAACTGTGTGGGTTTGTAGTGGGCAGGCATTCAAAATATTTACTTTTTGAATGGCTCCTAGTGACAATCAGGGCCTTCGACACAGTCTCCCATAGCATTCTCCTGGAGAAGCTGGCGGCTCATGGCCTAGATGGATATACTCTTCGCTGGGTTAAAAACTGGCTGGGTGGCCGAGCCCAGAGAGTGGTGGTGAATGGAACTAAGTCCAGTTGGCGGCCGGTCACAAGCGGTGTCCCCCAGGGCTCAGTCCTAGGGCCAGTCTTGTTTAATATCTTTATCAATGACCTGGATGAGGGGATTGAGTGTGCCCTCAGCAAATTTGCGGACGACACCAAACTGGGTGGGAGTGTTGATCTGCTTGAGGGGAGGAGGGCTCTGCAGAGAGACCTGGACAGGCTGGATCGATGGGCCGAGGCCAACTGCATGAGGTTCAACAAGGCCAAGTGC
>NW_009269997.1:129262-131402 GCF_000687185.1 Egretta garzetta
TTAACGGTTGGACTCGATGATCTTAAAGGTCTTTTCCAACCAAAGCGATTCTACGATTCTATGATTCTATGAAAGCACCGTGCAATGTTATGCCATTCACAGCAAGCACTGCTGAGTCCTGGATGGTCCAAATATTCCCATAAGCTTTTTCAGCTGGCTTACTAAAAAACCAAACCACTGATGAGCAATACCACACACTGATCAGTAAGGATGCAAAGGTATTTGCTCCAAGTGGATTTCCCGTGTTTCACCTGCACATTCCCTGTTTGCCCCTTACCTTACTCCCCATCCTCATTCCAACCTTTTTATATTCATTAAATTTTTGTTACTTCAAGCTGACTTCCCTTTTAGAGCAATGCTTTTTATAGTTGTCACTACATGCAGATCAAATTACAGTTTTTAAATTCATGTCTGGAACTGATGAACTCAGATTCTGACAGTACTTTACCTGTAACCCTACCTCAAATTTCACATTTCATACTATGCACTACAGAAACCCCAAACCCTGTAATCATCCTGAACAGGAGTAGCCCCACAACAGGGTAGGCAGCACTTCAACTTCACAGATGTGTCACAGAGTAACAGGAGAGCGGTCTTAAGAATTCTAAAGCATTGATCTATAAAATGCAATACAAGATGTCATACCCTGATGCACTCCTCAAACGTCAGAAAGTTTAAATAGTTGTTGAATGTGAAGACATATTTGTCCCGAAAACTCAGAGCTGTTTATAATGCTTTAACTAGTAACAGAACCAGTGTTCTCATTCATGGGTGCAAATCACTGTTTACATGCACACTACACAAATACTTTCTGAAGAAATTCTGGCAGAAATTTTCAAAGGACCCTGCAAGATATTTTTTTGGTATAGTCCAGCTCCCTCAAACAGTAAAATTAACTTTCAACTTCATCACAGCTAGGGTCAGTAGGAAACTAGGCATTATTCCTACTACCAGAATTTCAATGGAAAAAACACTCTTTGACTTATTCCTATAAAGAAGCAATGATTTTCCATGGGAGAAATACTTACAAAGCAAGAAAATGCAGAAGAAAGGGAAACTCCACCCATCTGCCATGAACAACTTGGCAAGGCTTGCTGTTTGGAGTCAAAACAGTGGCTTCAATCCCCCACTTTCTAAGCAATTACCTCTTTGTCCCTTCTTCTCTTCAAAAGCAGCTGTAGACATTTGCAAAGCCTCAGCGATAACCTCACTGGAAGTCCTCAGCAGAATTCTCCTTGGCTCAAAACTAACATAAAATCTAAGAACGGGAAGACAGGTTAAGGATAGGCCACTACTTACCATACCATCCAAATCTCTCCCTCGCTTGGACTCATCTGTCCTTCTGCAGCCCAGTCCTGTACTCAGCCTGGACTCTTTGCAACACAGTCATTCCTTCTGCCTTGACCTTCATAGCATATAGCACAAAGACCACTCCTCTGGACTAAGCCAACACCTTAGTGCAGCATTGCATGAAACAGGCTTCCTGATAAGAGTCAGCATTTAAGGTTTAGATGTCGCTGCCTAATTGTTTATTGTATTTAATTTTTCTTCCTTTCTGGTTTGTTTATGAGGAATTCAGAAGCTCTAGATTAAAGGAAGCGACCAATACCTTGTCATTTCAACACATTTTTTTTCTATACTGCAGCTCTTTTGTCTGTACCCCATCAAGGTACCCTTGTTCTCGCTCATCGTCACTTTTGCTAACAGAGAAAAGGGGAGAAAATGTGGCACCTCAGTTTCCCAAAACTCACTTCTCTAACACAAATTCAGAAACAGCTGACAAGCAGGCAGAATGACAGGTTTGTGCCAAAGCACTTTGTGCTATACCTACAGCACAGGGAGGTGGCTGCGATGCCCCCAACTAGGTCTTGATATCATAGGTCATATTTGCCTCCATACCACCCTAAAATAATCCTTTCTTAGAAGGAACAAAATCTTATTGGATTTATAGGGAGAAAGAACCATAGAATGTTTTGGGTTGGAAGGGACCCCTAGAGGTCATCTAGTCCAACCCCCCTGCAGTGAGCAGGGACACCGCTAACTAGATCAGGTTGCTCAGAGCCCCGTCCAATCTGACCTTGAATGTTTCCAGGGATGGGGCCTCCACCACCTCTCTGGGCAACCTGTTCCAGTGTTCCAC
>NW_009269997.1:132473-161047 GCF_000687185.1 Egretta garzetta
TAGTTCCCAGGGGCTTCCTTTCTACCCTTTTTGAAAATGGGCACAATGTTTCCCTTTTTCCAATCACCAGGGACTTCACCTGACTGCCATGACTTTTCAAATATCATGGAGAGGGGCTTGGTGACTACATTGGCCAATTCCCTCAGGACTCTGGGATGCATCTCATCAGGTCCCATGGACTTCTGTGCATTCAGGTTCCTCAGGTGGTCATGAACCTGATCTTCTCCTACAGCAGGAGGGGTTTTGCCCTCCCGGTCCCCCTCATGTCATCCATCAACTCAGGAGAGGTGAGGAGAGAGGTTGCCAGTGAAGACTGAGGCAAAAAAGTTGTTGAGTACCTCAGCCTTCTCCTCATCTGCTGTTACCAGCTTGCCAGTCTCGCTCATCAGTGGGGGTACGCTTTCTTTAACCATCCTTTTCCGGCTGATATACCTGTCTGTCCTTACCTTACAGCGCCATGGCTATGCACATAAATTAGTGTTACTTGTTGATACATTGGCACTAGAAGGGGAAAGTTGTTGCTCAAGCAATTCACAATAAGTCTCCTATTTCGGTGCTGTTTTACAGGATCTCCTTTATTTATTGCATTGCCACCACAAAGTTTATTGCCTAAATCAATTTTTTCTTAATGCTTAAGGAAACAACACAAAAATCAAACAGAAATACCTTGTGAAAAAAGCAAACTATTAATGTGAAAAATAATTTTAAAAGTATTATCTAAATCACCTTAATAGGGAAAACCCAAAACTGGATATACATACATTTGATACAGTTTGGCTATCCAGAGATGCAAATAAGTTATGTTTAATGTACAGAAATTTAAAACAAAATTAAAAATTGCTTGTTATAGGGACAAATGTTTACTTTCTAAATGACAAAGCTAGAACCAAGCATCCACTCCACATTTTCTAAAGGTTCCAGCTTTTTATGTGAGTAGGAAAACAATTATTGTTGCACTGTGGCCTTGCGACGCTGCAAATTCAGCATATCTAACTGCTGGTAGGGTATGGGGGAGAAAGCAATAGCAGCTTGCTCTTCTGGGCAAAGCACTTTTCCGCTTCAGCTTCTCCTAAATGCAATGCTCCTGAGGAGCCACAGAACTTATGGAAGAACTCCTAGTTCAGGTCAACAGATTTTGCCAACCTTTCCCGTGCTGACTATGGATTCTTTTCACTCCAGCTTCCAAGCTCACCCCCTTTGCAGTGGCTGCTGCACCCCAGCAGCAGGACAGAGGGATACCCCTTCCTTAGCCGCTGCAAACCCCATGCCCTATTCTTTTCATGCAGCAGCTGTTTATTGCTGACATCTGCATGTCCAGAAGGAGAGGGCTGCTACAAACGTGGTCTATCTCTTGTGAGACTTGGTGGGATTCACAAGCCTTACAAACCCACTTAGAGTTGGAAGACTTCCTCCAAACTCCGTGCATTTAAGAATCCAATCCCTTCTGAAAGATGGCTGCCAGAGGGTAAAGGCTGGCTGCACTTTGCATTTCTCAGGTTTTTAATGCATGGTTGCAGATTTTGTTTCCTAAATAGAACAAAGCAGGCTTGCTTGTTTGTTTGAAGAAAAGGAACACACAAATGTTGTGGTTGTACAAGTCAGGACGTGTCAAACATTCACAAAGAGCAGCATAATAAAAAGCAGGTGCTATGACAAGCTTCCAAACTTGTCGTACAAGCACCAGCAATGATTTATTTATAACTACAGTTCATTCCACTCAGGTTGTTTTCCAGCAAGTGGTTCATCTGTTGGTCTAGCATATGCATTAAATCAAGCACTTTCTCTTCCTATTGTCTCTGTTACAGTGTCTGCTCTCACACTCTGAACGTCCAGTTCTGCATTTGCTTTGGGACACAGGAGAGAGAGAAGCACCACAGACAAAAGAGGAGAACATTGCATGTGATACAGCCAACATGAGCAGAAGGTGCTCTGAAAAATGCAGGATAAACAGGCACAAAATATTCTGGAGCTACGTCCCCACATGGGCCCTGCAGCCCATAAGAGATTAACAAAACCAACAGTACAATTTATAAATGCTGAAATAATCTGTTATCACTACAAAATAATGAAGTAAAAGGCCTCTGTGCTCTGTGAACTTTCTGTTGAAGCATTTCAACTCTCTTCCTGACTTGAGATCAATGGTGCTAAAATGCTGCAATTTCCCAAGACATCAGATCCAGCTCCTTTTGCCATTGCTTTATTTTGTACATTGAGCTGAGATTTCAAAACCACACTTTGCTAAGTAATTTCTATTTTATTTTGAGAGAAACAAAGGTGAAAAACTGACCTCATTTAAGTGCCTAACCCAAGAGCTGAGCTCCTCTGAATAACTGGCCCCTATGCCTGGCCATAACCTTTTCTAAGATGGTCTAAGAAAAATTGGTGACATTCTTTCCCCTAAGTTTAACCATCTGAGCCTGTTCCTTTACAACCACTGTAATAGAACCAGACAGATCAGTCTCCGAAGGTGGTTCACTGATTACAAAGAGGGCTTCAGTCAGTAGTTTGGATTATTTAAACATCAAAAAGTTAACACACAGGGATGCCATCTCATACCCCAGGAGTAGATTATGGGGTTGCTCCAGCATCTGAAAATTGAAGCCATGAGTACATGACTCTTACCTTTGAAATCAAGAGTTTCCCAGTGCTCAGTTGCAGTAGCCCACAAAAGGCAATTTGGGAAGACAGAGGACAAAGTGCATCCGGAGGAGGACACACCAGCCCCCAACAAACGCACCTATGTGTTTGCCTGTCTAACAAGGAGTGGCAGCATTCTGCTATCCGAGAACTGCTGTCACAATAATGAGACAAGCAAAGAGGGACAGAGGTCTTTTCCAGAAAGTAATCAGTTTTTAAAATAACACAACACTTTCTACTTCAGTTTATTTCTACATTTACAAGCTGACGAGGCTATAAATTTGAAGAGAAGTGTCTTCCATCCTACTTTGATAAATAGATTGCAGACAGTATGACAGACTTTTTAAATTAAGGACATGACTTTCATCAAGAGAGATTTTGCAGAACTATCCCCCTCAGCAAACTTAACCTGAACTTTCCCAATCATAAGCAGAAACCCATGCAGCCATCGTTCAGGAATTATTTGTTCTGTCCAAAACATTTTTTTTCCTGCCATAATTCCTGGCATAGATTCATACCCTTGCTGGTGATGATTAAATTTCAGCTATTACTTGTAGGTTTCGAGCCACAGTCCTTAGACTGCCTGCCTCAGAGCAGTAGTTTTTGTTGTAGATCCATTAGACAACGAGTCAATACTACTTCTGTCTGCTGAGATATTTCCTTAGATACACAATTTGATACGAAGTTATGGAAGTACAGTTTTGTAGCTTTTAACTCGCAGATGCTTGGAAATAACAACTCTTTTTTTGGAGCATGAAAATGAGAAATAGTACCACACCCCAAGATTTTAAGAGCAAGATAGATGCATAAATCAACTAAATGGATTACGCGACACTAAGATGTTAGCATGACTCTAAGATGTTTATGGAGATGCCAGACTATCAAAGGCTTGGGAGCGTAAGATGGCAGGCATAGCAGTTCATATAGGACATCTTCCACCTCCTCCCAAAGCACCCACCCCATGGTCCAACACCAGCAGCAGAGCAGCACTGAGAGGAGCTGAAGAACATGATGTTTCTGTTGAGTGCTAGTTTGCTTTCAGGTCATCCCCACTTTTGGTTTGGATCCCAGAGTGCTTTTGGTGAGCACAAAAGATTCCTTTTGGCTGAAGCCACCCCAGATGCACAGTGTGCTCAATGCCAACTGGAGAAAATGGGCATCCAAATGAGCAAGCAAGCCACATCACTGCAAAGTCCTTCAGCACACACTGAACATGTGTACTCCAGTGAGTGTGCCTGAACCTTCACATTTGCAATTCTTCACAGCTCGCTGTTTTGTCTTTCACCAAGACGCCTGGCCTGGCCTCGATATCCTGACTAACAACTACAAGCCCAAAGAAATAAGGAGTAACAAATATCAAGTTAATTACTGGAAAGATGGTTATTTAAGCCTGCAGGGCACTAGCTTGACAGTCGGTTTGACTTCCTGCTCAACTCTGAGCTTTCTTGTTTCTGAGGTAGGAGGCAAGTTACTCAGGAGACCTGGAAATTGCTGTGATCAACACGGTGACACTTGAACTGCAGGGACAAGGAGAGCAGAAGCCAGCACCACGAGAGGATGGAAGCAGCTTTTTGACACAGTGACAGTCTAACAGAGAGCATATGATGTCTGTGGAGCAGGGACTTGACCCTTTTCTGCCAAGCTGACTCCATCCCCCAGCAAGTCCATGCCACTCTGGCTCAGTAACTCTGGCATTATTTTCTGCTCAGACGTTTTGTGAGAGAGGACAAGTTATTCCCACCATAAAATGTCTTAGTTGCCAGGCTATTGCTTGTTCTGCTGGGAAACTCAAAATGCTTAAAGGTTTTGAACCTTTTAAGCAAAGCTGGGCATCAGACCTTTCTCTCCCCACATCCCAAATGCACTGCCTATGCAGCGGGCCACTGTACTGCTTTTGAACATAAGCTTCTCCACCCCCTTCAATTTCTTCTCAGACCCTCAAAACGCAGGCAGAGAAATGCTTAGGCAGGGATGTCAAGCTGAAGATGGTTGCTCATTTCCTGGGCCCAGGTGGGATGAGGACGGTTCTGGGAACACACAGATGCCAAGGCAGTTTGGGCCCTTACCCAGCTTGTGGCCTGCACACTGATTTAGCCACAGAGGGGCACTTAAACTACATTGACTGCTGAAATCCTTGGAGGAATCTCCTCTTAAGCCTCTTTGCGCTCCGGTTTGCTACGTGCAATATGGAGAATAGCACTTTCCTGCCTCGCAGTGTGGTTTGCAAGGACAAAGAAACCTATGCAGCTCAATTCTGCGTGTTACAGTACCAAAGATTGATTTGAAGAGTCAATCACTCCAAACCTATTTTTCACCCAAAGCATCCGCTTTCAAAAGAAAAAATGAGCTACATACATTTTACATCAGCTTGTGCATGAAGACAGACAGGCTTAGTGGATGGAGACACTTCACACTGAAGCGTACAAATTGGCTCACCGTGGGAGTGAGTGGGATGAAAATAACTCTCAGGGTTAAGGAATGACCCCCAGGCCAGTCCAGGACAGGAAATGTCATCCAGTCTGCAAAAGTAGCACCTGCATCTTCAAAAAAAGTGAGAGAGTCCTTTTACTAGCAGAAGCTAAAAGTGTATTCCCTGAATAACTCAAAGGTAAATGCATTTTGGAGGGGAAAATAGGATGACTGAAAGGAACCCCCGGAGGACTACAAGTCATCAGGCGTAAGAGCTAGGATCCTCTTCCAAGAGCTTTCTGCATAAAGCAAATCTGAGATGTAGGGCATGCAGGAGGACACAATCTCTCATGAGAAAAGAGTCTAAAGGAACTTTTCTGAGTACAAGGAGAGATACTTTGTAGATCAGTGAATTTATATCAAGTGTGGTTTTCTGTCATTCCTTCACCTATAATTTCTTTAGGGATTCTTAACTTGGATCTAGATTGTAAACTGGGTTTCTTTTGGGATGTTTTATGTTCTTTTATTTCCAGTTTCACCTTCACCTAATCTGAATTGAAGACAATTTTCTAATACCTGGCTAGCATCAAGACAGGATGTAAAAATCCTTAAACCCAGGTATGAGCACAACAGTTGCACACCTCTTCTGCATATTGCTCAGCACTACGAGAACAGTAGCTGTCTGTACCAAGCCAGAAGCTGTGTAGGCCAATTTGGTAGATGGGAGAGGAGGAAGTGCCTTCCAGTGGTCAGATATAGACAAGAAAGCCTTCTGGTATGGGGTAAAGCAATCAGAGTGTACCTGAATCCCAGGGAACCATTTGCAACAGTACACAATTTACTGAAAGATAAAGCCATTGGGCTCACACAGTTGTGGCTTAGAGAATCAATTTGCAACTTACAAACCTCAGCTCTGTGGTTTCTGTCCTGCAGTGTGAGAATTTATTTCTATCAAGTTTGCTACAAATTTTTAGCAGGAGTCTTAACTTCTCTCACCACCGGCTCAGACTCACAAACAAGTTACTAGGGAGCAACAAGCTACTCAATGTCAAATAACGAGGTGTGCTTAGCCTTCTTCCATGCAGCTACTTTGAATGCTCCTGAACTTGCTAAGATATATTTGGCCAGTCATGCCTTAACTTGCCGATATCCTCAACACTTTGTGTAGCACTTCAGTCCCCAAAAAGCTCATCCAGCTATAATGTTGAGCCTAGATGTGAAGAATTATCCCTGTGCACTTTCTGCTTACAAATTATACTTGACACGCGATAGTACAATTTCCAAGATAAGCAGTTTCTTTTTTGGCATTCACAAATAGTCTTAAAGCTTCACAGTTAGATCTGTAATGGCATGATCGCATCCTAATGGAATCATCAGCTCAGAACCATCCTCTCCCAGGGGTAACTGAGTAGTATTCCTATAGCGGGGCAGCAGATTATTTAGAGGCAAAAGCAGTATTGAAGTATTTTTTGCTTCTTTAAATACAGTTTACCAGAGAGAAATGAAAAGCAGACTGCTGTGGCTGCACAGTCAAGTGTTTGAAAGACTGGTGATACCCTAGTTTATGCAAACTGTTTTGTCTTATTAGTTGTTCATATGTACTCCATTTAATCTTCATGTTCTTCTCTACTTATGTTACACAATCAAGTCTTGAATGAAATTATATTCTACACCATGATCAGGTAACAACAATTGTATAGGAAGAGTAAGAGGAGTAATGAGTGCATGTGCAAGTTAATACATATGAAAATCTTAATGAAATTTAAGTATTGTGGAAGTCCTAGCATTCATATGCACATGCACAAAAAGGGCATAATCCAATCCTTTGTGTACAGGGGAACTTACATTTCTCCTTTCACTTGGAAGAAGTTAGTTTTGTATTAATTGGTGAGCTCTAATCAGCAGGCTCAGATATACCAGTAACCTATTGCACAAATTTTGTGTCAACACATTAGGATTATTATTGAATTTGCATGAACATTGTCACAGAGTTTTGATCGTTATAATTGAGACATGTTTTCTCTGATTGTATTTTAACAAGATTTATGAATAAATACCACAGTAAGAAGTCTGCAACATCTGGATGAGGCTCACTCAGAATCATTATGACAGCATTTACTTTATCAGAGTCACTGGAAAATACTTTTATCCCTGGTTACACGACAAGCGCAAGAATTCAATCTGTATGTCTGGTGCGTAGGCTGATTGTTACCCTGTTAATAGTCTGCATTGTTAACAGTTGTAGAGCTTGAACTGTTTGAAAGCATTTGTGCATAAAACCTTCTCACCACCACCAAGTTTAACCACTTGTTTCCCTTTCAATGAAGATGCATGCTTCCAGGGAAGCTAAATCCCAGCATGCTCTTCCCAAAACTGACCTGCATACAGATGCCATCAGTCTTAGATCAAGTGACATGTAAACGTAATGGCCAAAAGGTGTTACCAATACTAGTAATTACAGCCAGAGAAATTAGAAATGAAGGGACATTAAATCAATTACCCAGTCTTCTGTTTCTCTTTAATAGCATAAGCCCACAGAGGGAAAAAAAAAAATAAAACAACCAAACAAAAAAAATACCCCAAAGAAAAAGGATAAAGACCAATTTGTAATTCTCCTTAGTTGCCAACAGAGGAAAATATATTCCAGCATCATTATATAGCATAGATACACTATTCAATTGTTTACAGGAAACATACCTTTCCTGCAACATTGTTAATTCTACCATCAGCATGTTAATTTGTCCTGCTTATTGTCATGTGAGGTGGTAAACCCCTTTGCAATGAATGACCAGGAACAAAGTTACAATAGAAATGGTTACCAAACCTAAGAACACCCTACAACATTTGATGTCCAACATGAGTGCAATGCAGCTTAATGTTTTTAGAATAATAATAATAATAAAAAGTCAAGTGAGTATACTCACCATTCTCTTCCTGTCACACTTGGAGGAATTTCATTTTTATTTGCAGCTCTCAAAATCCAGTCTAAAGAATGAGAAACTGCTGTGTGCCGATGCATGGAAGGCCAGTGACACACTCTCATGACCCTGCTGGGGAGGAACAACACAAAAGAACCCTTCATTAGGACTTTTTTTGCACACTCGGACTCTGGAGCATCTTAGTGCAATGCTTTCAGATTATTAACTCCATAGCATCACATAGTCAGAAGAACTAAAGTCTTTACACAGTTATTGCTATCAGGAACACACCAACTCTTCCTAGCAAAATGAACCACCAGTGTTTAAGCATTCAGACCAACAACTCAACTATCTAGTGAAGCTCTTAGCAAAGAGACCCCTGGGGGGTGGGTGTAGAAGAATACAAGGGCATTTACTGTGTTCTTGTTTCCATCACTTGTATGGTTTTATATTATTATTATAAACAATATGCCAGCTGTATTTAGTGGCAATATTTTTATTAATTATTGTTCAGGGAACTCATTTAATTCCGAAATAACAGATGTTGCTCCATTAAAGCAAACCGCAGCATCTCTTTTGAGGGAATAAGTGATGTTTACTAACCTGAGACAGTGGTTTCATGAGAACATTTATGACTTTATTACCTTACTGGTACAAAAATAAGGCTTATACCAATGGAATTTAACAAATAAATATTACAGTACAATAAAAGGTAGAGTAAATTTTCTGGGTATATTTCTTCAGTGGAGCTGAAGACCAAGAACTCCATTTTGGAATTCACATGAAAATAATATGGATTTTTCAACATTTAATTAGATACATATACTTCCCTCCCCCCCCCCAGGAGGGCTCTTAATTCAGATGGCTATTGTTTAAATTTTTATACATATTTTGTATATGTATTATGCTTAATCATTCCTACAGCAAATCAAAAAGCACAGTGCAAGGAATTTCTGTATAAATCACATATTTAAGATGTAACTTCAAAACCAACAGTTAAATGTTCATTGGAAATGGTTGCAGAATAAAAACAGACTGAGATTGGAGAGATGTGCATTGGCACAAGCTGTTACTGCATGCTGTATGTAGGGACCTGGGCAACTGCTGTTAAATCCCCAAGCCAAAGCTTTCCAAACCTTGAAAGAATCTGCATCATTTTGGTGATACCCATCGATTCACACATTTCTTTTTGTGCTATCATGGGGGTTGAGCACCCTGCTCACTTAACGGTGTCACCCATAACCCTGGAGTAACTTCCACAACCACAGCAGATAGATGGGAATGACCATCCATTATGAATCCCACCCCTGGTCAAATGGAGCTGGAAGGGCTCACCGACTCCCACATCTGACTGTCATTACCCAAGTCTTTGCATGCAGGTCAGCAGAAGACCTACAGCCCCAGCTTGGCAAACAGCCATCCCAGCTCATAGCTGCTGGATGTGGGCAGTCTGAGTCATCTGTCATCTCCCAGCACAGACAGCTTATGAGCTTGTCCTTTAAAGTACCTAAGAGGGAACAGATTCCCACTGACATGACAAGAGCGGATTCAAAGGAAGGCCTTCCCATCAGCAGACAGCCACACCTGCTTAGCTTCTGTTAACCCCTATCACTGCCCCATTCCTGCAAACAGGACGATTGCATTATACATATGGTACATACTCATTTTCAGTTTCTTCTAATCACTATTCTACACACCCAAAGTAACTGACCTTCTGGTCAAGCGTCTTTACAGAAAAACATGTGGACATTTGAACACAATAGAAACAAAGTTTATAAGTGGTGACAGACATAAAAAAAAAAAAAAGGAAGTAGCAGAAGCTGACTGAGGCCACATACAAATATTCAGAGGTCCAAACACAAGTCATGAAAGTCTGCAATATCACCATCCACAAACACATACCAGGCTTGCACCCTTCATTGGTCATGGGAAAGCCATATAATAAAGATGGATTGCTGCACTACAGTGGCTTTCTACAGAGTTATGTGCAACTGTAAAGAGACAGCCAGAAACTACTGGCAGAGAACAACCTCTCTAGCTGCAACACGAGTAACCTCTGAAATGCAGTGATGCGCATATTCTTTTCCCAAGTCCATGATTTATTTATTCCACATCCACTTTGGACTGCTACCTGAATTCCCGGCAGCTATAAAACGCCACAGGTGTGATTCTTGTTCATGTGATTCAGGACAGTATAAGCCACCAAGACTCCCAGTTGAACAGGGATTTGGATTACCGAAGCCTGGCCGAGAACATGCAGAAGGAACAGAGACGGGAACTTCAACTATGTGTCCCAGGGTCACATGCAGGAACAGCTGTCCATGTGCTGCACCACCTCTTCAAAGTGCCTCCTGTACAGTTGACTGAAGAGGTTTCCATTCCAACCAGTACTTTCCTGTGTGCCTAAGAGACCAGCAGACTATCTCAGCAACATATTTCTGTTCTTTCCCATACTATTTCTCTCCCCTGAACACATCATCTCTTCAGCCTCTGAGGTCCAAAACTATCTACTTGGGAAAATCAGGGTGTCAGGGATGCTGCTTCTTAAGACTTTCATAAGCAGGTTTAACCAAACAGCTCGCACCTTCAGCTCAGATGTTTTGCCAGGCACACATACTTTGAGGAAGTGGAAACCACCACGAATGCAGCACAGCCAGAGACATTGGTGCTGCACAGAGGATGGCAAGCACACTAGGACTCAAAGAGCAGGAGAGAAACCTTTGGGGAAGGTATAAGCATTAAAGCAGTCAAAGCTTCCAAAAAAAATTATGAAAATTGAGCCTCTGCTTCCAAAGTAGCCTGGGCAGATGTAATCACTTGCTGCCACAGTCCTGCTTTTTTCATCCATCACAAACTGTGGCCCTGCACCCTCTCTGTGCCAGCACTGGTCTTCCTCCAACCTCACACTGAGCCATTTCAGCTTGCTAAGCTGGCAGAAAGTCACTGCATCAGCTAGGGAAAAGGTATTCTTCTCTCAGTCCCATGTGGCTTCCCAGCAGACAGTCTGCCTTCTGATCAGCACAGGTGGCCCCACATTCATCCCTCAGACCCTGCAAAGAGCTTCCCAGGCTAAACTTCCATGTCTCTTCTACTCATCATTCTCATATACCCATCATTCTCATATAACTTGAGATAAAGTTGTATTTTCTCCTGATTTCTCAGAATAAGAGGGTAATAAAAGTCCCCTTTGAAATCTGGTTACTCAGATTTTACACTGGTATCAGAGTATCACAGTTAGGTCACAGGACAAACTGCTGTGCTAGAAACCTGTCTCCTTAGGCCCCTCTAGAAGCAAGCCAGCAGCCTAGATTTGCTAGATAGTTATTCCATTAAAAGCCATCAGTCAGAGCATCCATAGCCCTCTCCACACTCCTCAAGACTAACAATCTCCCGCTTAAGACTTCAGGGGACCTCCTTTATCCTCTGGCTCTTCTAAAACTCACAGGCTATTAGAAAGCAGCTGGGATTTCATACATCACTGGCATCTTTTCTGAAGGATATTTCTCTCTCCCTTCACGCACTGAACACATCCTTCTTTCTCTCTTCCATACAAGCCATTATTCCACATAAGCAGAGCAACTCGCCAAGCTATCAATTATCTCTTCTTGTCAATTCTTGCTTAAAAGAGGAGGGATCAGCATGCCAAAGCAACAACAGCTCTGCTTATGGGTAGAGACTTCAGATGCTGCTTAGGTAAGATCTGTCTTAGGAGTTCTCAAGAGGCTTCCTACCCAGGACTTCCCTTGAGAGGCGCCATATCTCCCCTGGCATAGTTTATGGAGTAAAAGAAGAATGCTTCTAGTTAAGAGTCTATCCAGAAAAATATGAGCCTGAAAGCAGGAATTCAAGTTATTGGCGTGGGACCATCTGGGCAAAAAGGAAATATCCTAGTCCTCCTTCCCTCAGCACCCTGGTAAGTGAGAAACAAAATGATGACAGAAAGCTGCACAAACCACCTGCACTGCAACGTAAGTATGTTTGACAGCAAAATCAATGCATCAAATCCAATGTTTGTGCTGATGGCTGCCTTTTACTGCTTTTTGTTTGTTATAATACAGTTTGGATGCCTCAAGCGTGAGCTGCAGATGGGCAGTCTGCTGTAAAATTCATTGTACTAGCCTTGACCCAGCTTTCTCTAATTTATCTTGATCCGAGTTCAGGCCTCTGCTGAGTACGCAGGCAAAGCTTGGTCATTCTCACATTAATTAACACCTGCAACATTTGACTGCAAAATTGCTTTAGACATGCCTAACACCTAATCCCATAGAAATGCGAGAGCTGTTAAAGCATGGATTGCTCCAATAGTTTAAAATCATTGTGTAAAGTAATTAAAAACATCATCGTGCTTCTAATTGTTAAGACACCTCATTAATTCCTCACTATTGTATGTCACTTTCTTGGTATCAAGTACCAGACAGGTTAAGCTGCCGATACTTGCTAAAGCACACAGAGGAAATTCAGTTTCAAACCAAAATAAACTTGGAGTAGTCATTTCCCATAATTATCGCAAATACTTAATTACAGAGTACCAAGCAACCTTCATGTTCCTTCCCTTCACCCACCTTATCAAATGGATTAATTCCTATTTCTCTGCTCCCCTGCACATCTTCTGCAGTGTTTTCTTCTTGGAAGCAGGCTTCTGGCATGGAATAAAGGGAATGGCCAGATATATGGCTATCAAAGTAATTTGTATAATTGTGACTTATTTTGAAAGCTAGATACCAACATGGATTGGATGTTATGGTTGATTTTCCAGTTCTATATATCTGGCTGTTTACAAGCATTGACTTCATTCTGCTACAAGGGGTTCAACAGTGCACCTACAGGAAATAGCATTAGCCGTATCCGGAATCATTTGCAGTCTAAGGTTTTTGAGGGTCTTGACTATAAATGTTAATACCATGGACAGACTTCTTCACAGATAAGCATACATTTTGAAGAACTAAAATACAGCATTAAGAGGCTATCAGTGTCACATACGTACTAAACCCACTTAGCTAGCTACTTTAACAGTACTTCTTTTAAAAGCTACACTAAAGGTATATTCACTACTTGCACAGATCTGCAACTTTAAATTTTACAAGGGATTTCACAGCTGATGGAAAATTTGTACTTCTAATTGAAAACAAGGGCAGCGGAAAAGGAAAGAACCAAGGCAGCATGTATTTCAGAGGCTCCATTCCCATGAAATCCCTACATGGAAACATATCTAGCACCAGACTGCAGTGAATAACACTGCACTTATTCCACTACCCAGCACCAGCTGGATCTGTTCTGAACCAAGGCAAAGAAAAAAAAAAAAAAAAAAAAAAAAAGTAGTTTCATGACAAAAAGAAAATCCCATTACTAGGTGTCGTGGTTTAATCTGGCTGGCAACTAAGCACCACGCAGCCACTCGCTCGCTCCCCCCCCCTCCCTCTGTCGGATGGGGGAGAGAATCGGAGAAAAGGAAAAAAAAAGTAAGACCCATGGATTGAGGTAGAGACAGTTTAATAAGAAAGAAGAATAACAATAGTGATAATAATAATAGTAAGAGAATATACAGAATATATATAAAACAAGTGATGCACAATGCAATTGCTCACCACCCTCTGACCGATGCCCAGCCCGTCCCAAGCAGCAATCACTCCCCCCCCGAGCTGCGATCACACAGCCCGAGCTGCGACCACTCTGCCCGCGACCGACCGAACAAACGAACCAACCAACTAACCCCCCCCGCGCATGTGTTATCAACATTCTTGTGGTACTAAATCCAAAACACAGTACTATGCTAGCTTCTATGACGAAAATTAACTCTACCCCAGCCGAAACCAGGACACTAGGAAGTCAAAAGTGATATGTTCCATTGAAGCTTCATGCAAAGTGAGACTGCCAAATGATTTTGTCAAATATTTCTTTTTAATATGTCCTAGAAGTTTTTCCATGTAATAGCAATTTCTCCAATTAAAGGCAGCACTATGTTAAGAGCCACATAACAGTCTTATTCTGACCCAGAGTAATAGCTCTGAAAAGGCTGCATCAAAACTTTGCAGTTGTTGGGGAAATAGATGATTGCATAGGTTTCATTTTTACACATAACCCCCAGGGTAAGAGCTGCATGTGTTTTGGATCAGAACTCTTCTTGAAATCCACTGTGCTACAGAAAACAAGTTTTTCTCTACAGCTATCGCTGAAGTCATTCATCAAGCCCTACAAACTGTCAGAATGGGTAGAAGATGCTCCTACAGCAAAATAAGTTTAGGAGTCTTGTTTGGGTGTGTTTCACTATTTATCCAGACAGACAATCATTAAAACCACAAGGCTAGGCAATATAGGTTTTTTACTGTGGATGAATTAAAGTACATATTGTAAAAAAAAAAAAAAAAAAAGTGTATTTCAAGGGCCTGGAATATGCTACACGAGTAGCCTTGAAGTCACTTGGGAAGAGTGCAGGGTGCAGGTGTGGAAGGACCTACTTTCCAAACAGATCACCACTTCGAGTTACGCAGCGTGCTCTACTAAATTCACAGACCTATCTGCAGGAGCCCACAGAAGTCCTATCTCTGTAGCTTCATAATCACAGAATCATAGAATGGTTTGGGTTGGAAGGGACGTTAAAGATCACTTAGTTCCACCCTCCCTGCCATGGGCAGGGACACCTTCCACTGGACCAGATTGCTCAAAGCCCCATCCAACCTGGACTTGAATGCTTCTAGGAAGAGGGCATCCACTTCTCTGAGCAACTTGTTCCAGTGCTTCACCACATTCCCTCATAGTGAAGAATTTCTTCCTTATATCTAATCTAAATCCACCCTCTTTCAGTTTAAATCCATTACCCTTTGTCCTATCACTACCTGCCCTTGTAAAAAGTCCCACTCCGGCTTTCTTGTAGGTCCCCTTCAGGTACTGAAAGGCCGCAATAAGGTCTCCCCAGAGCATTCTCTTCTCCAGGCTGAGCAACCCCAGCTCTCCCAGCCTGTGTTCATAGGAGAGGGGCTCCAGCCCTTCTCTGGACTCACTCCAACAGGTCCATGTCCTTTTCATGTTGGGGGGCCCAGAGCTGAACACAGTACTCCAGGTGAGGTCTCATGAGAGTGGAGCAGAGGGGGAGAATCACCTCCCTTGACCTGCTGGTCATTTTTCTTTTGATGCAGCCCAGGATATGATTGGCTTTCTAGGCTGCACATGGGATGCAACCCACGTTAAACTAATTTTTCTTCTTGCTTTTGCTTTGCTAGTTCATATCCAACATGGACTCTACACACTAAAAAATGTTTATCGTGCATCTTACTGGGGACAATTCACAATGTGCAGTGTTTTGAGGTAGACCCTTACTAGAGGGATGAACACGACACTGGATAGGGAGAACAGCTTCAAGGACACAGGACAGAGTTCATGTCATGGGAATGCTTTTCTTGCAAGAAAGGAGACGAAGACAACTTAAAGATTGTTTATAACTATTCCAGAGCAACCCATGAACACTTCATAAAACCAAGCTCTTCAGGTAAGAGGTCATTATGGAAATACAGCTCTTTCTGTATCACAGTAACTCTTTTGCAGTATGTAGTACTTACCAACATCAGTCAATTGACTCCTTTTGAAAGGAAATGAGAAGACAGACAAGTAGGACTAGAGAAACAGACACAAGGAAGGGTGGGACAGACAGGACAGTCTATCACTGGTTTTATCCCATATGTTCACTTACCAAAGTCAGCTGGTGGAGGTAAAAAGTGACAATAAAGGAGAAGAATGGATATGCACTCCTCAGTGAAACTCAACTGTCTAAAGCCTTCTAGATTTATTTCCCAACAGAGAGAAAATATACTCAATGGCCGAAGTGCTACAAAAGTGTGAGAAAGTTACAGGCAGAGCTTTCACTGGCAATATCAGATAACCCATGAATACTGCATAACATTCCAGCAAAATCTGGGGTCCTTACTAAGCCTTCAGATGTTAACCTCAAAAAAAAATTATGTATATGCAAATTCAGTCAACTGTGAACAGTGGCATTAAGTCAAAAGTTGCAACAAAGTTCAGTGAGAATACGTTAATAAACCTTAAGGTAATGCAAAAAAGATTCCCTACCAATGAAAAAAAATTTGATGGTAAATCATTTGTATTGTATGAATATGGGATAACCATATTTGTCTTCATAAGAAAATATAAGTCAATATTCCACTTGGTGATCCTGGCTAACAGTAACAGATCTCCCTAACCAGATAGATGTCAGATATTTCACTGAACATTTTTCTATCCAGAACTCTTCACAGAGAAGGAAGGTGCTGCCCTTTCAGCAATTACCAGCTGCTCTAATTTTAAGCTTTTCTTCCTCTCCCCAAGGTCCACAAGAGCGTTATTTCATTATACAAATGAACAATTAAAGATTACTAGATTTCCTGAACAACTAGAATAACCAGCTTCAGAAATTCCAGTCATTTTGAAAGACACTAATCTTAGAAAGGCTGCATTCTCCAAGCATTAAAGACAAAGGGTAAAGACCATGGTTAAGCTTGCAAGATGAAGGAAGAGCAAGAGTAAAAAAAGGAGGTTAGTGTCTCTGGAACAGCATATGCCAGACCTCTTTATTTGCAGTCAAGTTTTTCAATCAATCAGCTATACTCCCGGAAAAAAATGTAGTGTCTTTCCTTAGACATTAAACTACAAATGACAAACGCAGGCATAAAATCATACGTACTTCCAGCAAGCACCTTCTCCACTATGTTCGTATCTGGACTGCTGCCCTGCACATTAACATCTCTATTTATCAGTGCTGCAGAACAAATAGAGAAGAACAAAGCGTAAAGACTTTCTTTAACATCTTGATTATCACTCTTCTTTGGGGACATGGAAGGAAGCAGATATTAATTTCTTGGTTCCATATTTTGAGTACATTGCTGTAGGGGAAAAGACCTAGGAGTGGGTAGAAAAAGGACAATATTTAACGTAAACAAAGAAATCAGTTAATGAAATAGGAAAAAAAATGATCTGAAGGTTCTCTGCCAGAAGGACAGAGTGGGAAAAGACATTTCAAAGAGTAACAGCACCCTCACTGATAAAAGCTTCTGAGCCAGAGACAGCAGGGACCTCTGACAGCTTCTTCCAGGGGAGTGCTCATACCAGCAAAACTTGGCTGACCACCTCAGCTGACAAAGCCTGTTAGCTCATCCTCTAGTGCTTTTCTGGAAGCTTAGGGGTAGAGCTGGGGAAGCAGGGCTCCTTCAGAGCCCTCTTCAAAGAAAAAGAAACTGGGGGTATTTCAGAACACCACAGAGGATCCAGACCCTACATTTGCCACACAAAGACTGTAGGCATTGCAGTCAACTGACCAAATTGAGTGGCTAAAATTAGAGATGTAGTCAGATCCTCCAGTGACGTTTTCCAGGGCAATAGTTATGCAAACTAGGGCAAAAAAAAAATGATGAAAAAAATATACAAGTCATTTCCCTTTATTCTATTTATCTCTGCTAACAAATTTTGGAAGGGCCAAGTATGATCTCCGAGTGAACTGTGGATAGGGTATGAGGGGTTTCCTTGTGGCAGTTCCAATTCATTTTAAGTTAGAAAGCTTTTTCCTCATACTTATGTGAACTAAGCCTTGGGAAGGCCAGTCTCTCTCACAGAGTATCTATAATAGATTAGATTAGATATGTTTGCTGGGAGAAAGGAATAGTTCATCCTGCCTTAGACAGAAGACTGGTCTAGGTGACGTTTTGATAATGCTGTCCAAAAGCCTCCTTTCTGCAAGACTTGAGTTTGTAGATCTTCTAAGTTTTCAAGCTACAAATTCAGAACACAAGAAAGCCCATTCAGAAGAAATCAGATCTCTTGCACATCATTTGCCTTCATTAGATCTCAAGGTGCCTTACATAAGGCTGGCACAAATATCTCCATTCTGCAAATTGGATAATGCAACTTGCACAACTTCACATAAACTGAAGTGTGAGAAGAGCCCCAAGTGCCAGGTAGCAAGCTACCTCTCAAATCAAGATCAACCTGTCATTCTAAAAATGTTTTAGGTCAGAAATCATGTCACCACTGGATCAAAGACATGTTGACACACTTCTTCAGGTTGAAAGAAAAATTTAGCCTCCAACCTCTATCAGCACTAGAGTCAAGACCCATAAAAAGTAGGCATCTTATTATATGGATGCCTCTGCAGTAGCAAAAAGTGAATTGAAGCCTTGCCAGCTGACTCATCACATAGACATAGGCTTGCTGTTCATCAGGCCTGGATTGCAAACAAAGACTCAGCAGTTACAGGCTAAACAAACTTCCTAATCTAGTCAGGCACTCTGCTCCTATTCCTACATTAGTATTGATTACAATGGTTTCTTATAGTAGGTTTCTCCATCCCTCATTAAAACAGGGTCCTTTTCTAAAAGCTCCTCCTTTGTGTCTTGTTTGTAAATTCACCGATGCTGATTAATTTCCTTCTAAGGAGCTCATGAATAAAGTATGAAGATTAGAAGTTCAGGAGTCTTTGATGTGTTTTCAAGCATTAGAAACTCAATCAGTTTTGTGCAGTTATCCCTTTGAAGTTTCAATTGGGCATTTTCTTCCTCAAAAAAAGAAAAGCTCTGTCCTTTTGAAGGATGACTTTCTTAAAGATATACTATTTATTTTGACTTTATTCTTGATAATTGTTTAAAAGTCAGAGGACAGCACAAGGATCAGGAAAGAAAATGGTAACCATTAAGAAGGGCTACCTTTGGGGTAAACATGGATTTATGAACCTACAAGGACCTTTTGCCTTATCCCATTTCCATAGTTATCAACATCAATGCAATTATTTCAACATTGACCTGGAACAACGCAAGGCAGACCTCACCCTTGACTCTTCATAGCAATGCACAGCAAGTCATTCCAAGGAGGGGCTCTACCTCTGAACTTAAGAGCAATGTAATTGACAGAGGAGCAGTGAATAATTTCAGAAAGACAGACAAAAGGAAAAAAACCACTAAATTTTGCCCTGTCCTTTCTTACATAGAAATATTGCCCTTCGTATTCACTTAGTGCTCATAACGCGTTATGCTACTTCTTAGTATTGTCAGATTTCAAGAATGAGATGTGATTGTTCAGAGACTGTGCTGTTCCCACAGCTTAACCACCAACCTCCTTGAAGAAGTGCATTAGTGCCTTGCAGTGACATACATCATAAGGTACTGTGGAGCTCAGAGAATACTTTACCCCAAGGGGTCCCATGCAGTCATCCTAAGAACAGAAATAAAATCAATTTGCTTTAATTCCCCTTCTACAGACATTCTTGTTTACCAGGTTTTCTCAAGGAGTACTTCTGTTAAAAGACAAAGTTTTCTTGCAAGGAAACATGGTCTTTTATTCTCTCCACTAATTGCTTTTTTCAAGCCATATCCTAAAGAAGTGACTTGTGCAATTTCTATAGTTATGGTCTTCTACAAATGACATGACTCCGGTAAGCCCAATTGAGCATTAAAATAGCCAATAGTAAGCTGCACTTTACTTTCAGCTCAACACAGCTACAACACTAGTCAAATAATGAGACTTTAATCTGAGGGTTCAGTGTGGCTTTCACTGGTAGCCAAATGACATATTTTTGTGCCTGCAATATCTGAATACTAGTTTGTTTTGCCCACAGGTGGATTCATGGTAGCAGCAAGAGAAAAATCAAACTTGAGTACCCTCTTATCTATAGAACACCATAACTTTGCAAGCTGAAATGGCCAGATATTCATATAGAAACATCTACCACATAGCTTTCACCTACTCATGTGCAGGAATTTGGGGTCTTACCTTCTAATAATCTCCTCGATAAAGATGTGTTTGCAAAGCTGCTGCAAAGGCAAGTGCTACAATCTCCTAACCACAAACACATACCACCAACAATCAGCACATCTCATGGAAGGTCAGCCTCTCTCTGCCCCCATTCCACTTTGGCAGTGTAATGCCTGGCTGAAACAATCCAGAAGATGACCCCAATAATACTCTCCAGACCCAGTAGGTTCTAGTCTGCTTAAGGTTTACCAAGGAAAGTGATCTCACACCCATGACCTGCTTTGGGTATGTGCACCTACATTTTCTGCTTCAGGTGCTCAGACCTTAAGCCAACACTACATTATGGAACTTCAACTCCTTGCTCAGTCAATTGGAAATCTAAAATAAAGCAAGCCTTTGAGTACACTGAAGAAACCTAGGTTTCTTTAATATTAGAATATTAAAAATTAGGCTTTTTACCCTCTCTGGCAAGAGACAATTTTATTGCAGCTTAAAAGGCATTCACACCATTTGTAACAGGCTGTGGGTGTGAAAACCACGAGGGAGATAATCAGCTCTGCAGTGAACTAATACATTCAAATAAATAGTTCGATTAGAAATAAGGATGTTGTATTCTTGACCTAGTTTTGCTTCCTGAGTAGATATGGGTGCCAAATTGCACTGTGCAAATAGCACACAATTTATTCTCTTACATGTGATGGAAAGCAAGGTTCAGAAAGTACTTTTCATGGAAGATGTCTAACAGTTCTCATTTTTTTTGTACTTTTTATCAGTAGTTAAAAATGAATTAAGATTACTTTAAGTACATGATATTAGGCAAAGAATAAATAAGCCTGAAGACTACTGAAAGATTATTTTGATACATTTTAACCACTGAAATAGTCTAGATATGTTGGTAATGAGCATTTTAAAACAATTTCCTTAACTCCTTGGATCAGCTTGAAGGAGTATATATGTATAAAAAATTCTCTTCAGGCATAAACGCATTTAAAGTAGTTATTACAGCTTTTACAAATTGCAGTTATTTCACATGCACTTAGCTGAAAATAGTATTCAAAACACTGTCAGCTGAATCCCAAAAAGCACTGGACTCCTGTTGCTGTGGCAACACATTGTTCATGGTTTGCCTGTCTGAGGCAACAAAAAAATCTAAAACATTGAATGTTTCAAATATATTTAAGTCCAGCACTTAAATTACACCACCATGCCCCATTGAAAGCTACAATATTCCATTTCCACCTAAAGGTGTCTTCTCACTGAGAGCCAAACTATTATTTAACATACTCACTGACAGCAAAAGGCTTTCCAGATGGTAGGAAAAAAAAGATTGTTTAGCACTCTGTGGAGCAGCACTACTAACAATAACAAAGAAGGGGGTTTTGCCTTCTCCACTTGCCACCACAGGATGGGGTAGAAGTCAGAAAGGCATTGTTCTTTGGAGCTGGAGACAGTCTGCTTGTGGAAGATAAATTAGGAACTTAATTCCCATTTCATCTGTACTGGATCATTCCACTGACCTCTGTTTACTTCCAAGCGAGCGAGAATTGGACCCTCTATCTGGTTTGCAGCAGACCACCCTTGGTGTCAACTGTGCTGCTCCAGCAGATGCTTTTCTTTCTCCCAAGGCAGAGCTGCTGGGCAACGGGTGCAAAAGCAGCAAGAGAGGTCTCCTTTAAAGCAGTGCAGCTAGCTCTGTGTCTAGTACCAGCACTGCATAAACAATGTGAGAGACGGGGAAGAAGCAGAGCACTGCTCAAAGATCCATCATGTGTCATCAGTTTCTGACCAAGCAAACGAATATGACCCGAGCATCACTGCTACCCTCACCTTCCTTAGTAAGCTTTAGTATTTGGCTTTTTGTATACCATCTGCAAACAATTTCACATGAGGAAGACAATAGGTTAATTTGCAATTAATTAATTCACACATTTTCACAGAATTCTCCACAGTCCTGTGGAGCACACACTTTCCATACCTTCAGTCTTCTGCAGAATTCCCTTCTGGGTGGCTAGATAGCAAAAATGTATGCAGTAAGAGTTATCTGCATCCAGGAGACACTTAAGAAAAACCTGGGTTTTGTTACACCCTGACTCTCTCGCTTAAGGTAAGCATGTTTATGACCTCTGATTACTGTGTTCTGTGCTCCCGGTGGGAATATTAACTTTAACATATGTTTGCATTTGAATTCTAACTGTAACAATAAGCAGCTGCTCTACTTTGGACCTGAACGATATGTTCCTAAAATACAAAAGTGAAGACTTGCCAGCTAATCAGAAATTGTCTCCCTGTATCTAACCAGAAGGGAAATATTCCCTCTACGAATTACCTGCAGTGACTTTGATTTACCTTCCCTATAGCTGCAAAATGACTACCTAATACCTAGCTACCAGCGTAGATGGCAAATGAGGCTCCCAGGAAAGAAATTATTTGGTACACACAGATGACTTCACAAGGCAGAAAGTTACTTTGTTTGGAAGAATGTTATCAAAACACATCATTAAAGCCAAATCTCCAATGTGATTAGTTCACCAAAGGGAAGTAAAACCACACCTCTCAATTCCTTCAAAACCATCTGCATATACCAATGATGGGGGTAAAAGGAAAGTCCACTGAGAACGGTGGTGATCTTCATGCAGGACTTGTAGTTACATTTAACAATTGCGACAAAGCAAGTTATGATGCTCATAACCTTTCCCCAAGCCACGCTAGTTAACCCAGTGCATTCAGTGGGCCTGGCCTGAGGTCCTGTTAGCCGTCACCAGAACTGGCTGCCACTCCTTTAACTGTACATTGCTGCCTTTGGCCAATTCAGGCACTAGGACACAGAGAAATTTCAGTGTCAAAAAAACCAAGGAATGACCAATGTACTATAAAACTCTGCTCAAAGAAAACCTTCCTGAAACATGCATAAAGCCACTTCATTAAAGAAGGTGTCAAGAATTCATGCGGAAAAATGTACTGCAATACAAGTCAAAAATGTTTTAAATATTTTGTATGCTACTTAATTTCCTGTACCATTTTGATAGTGAAAATAGTTTTCTATGACTGGCTAAAAATGAAGAACAGTCTTACATCTTGAGTGTGACATTACTACTAAACCTCTGTGTTATAGAAAGCCAAAAACTTTGAGGGAAAATGCTCTTACAAACTGGACTAAAATCTTCCAGAAACTGATCAATTCAGGCAGACTTGCATGTGTGGCAGAGGGAACAAACGGGAACAAATCCAGAGAAGCACAGAAATACTCCAGATAAAAACAAACAGAAAAAGCCTCCAGGAAATCCTAGTGTGAAAATTTTTTAGGTTGAGTACTGGGGGGAGAGGGGGGCATTAAAAAAAGAAGTCTTGGACTTTTGACAATCCCGCCATTTGATTCTTTCTCTATTTAGGCACAACGCTTTTCATTTTCTGGAAGGAAACAAGCCTGGATCACATAAGTAACTGCTTTCATCATTAGTTCTTTGCCCTCCTTGCTACAACAGCCTGCAAGCCATTGAAGTGTACTCAAGAAACATAAGCACCTGCAGCTTCTATAAAAGCAGGGATTTACCATAAAAATTGAGAGCTCCAGCCCGAGGTTATTTTTTTGGTTTTTAAGCAATAGACTGGAGCCAATCCTTTTGCTGAAAACCTATTGCATCAGTCGAAATTAATCCCACACCCATCCTCAAAATATTAGTACTTTTCCTCAGGTCTAGAAACCTCCTCCTTATGCTGCCTTCAAGCTGTCTGCAAAATTACAGCAGAGCCTGCTCCTCCTGGACTTCAGCTGGCTTCTTTCCAGCTATTCAGCTCAACACAATTTACACCTCCCCCACCTGTTTCTTCCACCCTCTAGTAATTTTCTGGGTATACTTTTCAGTGTGGGAAGAAGGGCCCACGCACTATCTTGGTTCACTTGGTGGATCAGAAGTTTGAGCAACTGATTCTGTGTATTATGTGGGCAGATGTATGAAGGAAAAGAGATTCAAACTACCAAACCCTTTGGGGAAGGAAGGGAAGGTACCTTGTGAAAGAGGGAGCTTTATATCTCAGGGAACCTGACACCACATCTGGAGTACATTTTACAGAGAAATTTTCAAGATATTCTGAGTTTGTGGATATCGGGGTGCTTCAAGGGCAAAAAAACCTCAACATGCTGTTAAGGCAGCAGCATCTAAGTATCTCAGCACCAGTGACAATAGTAGTCACAGCCTCAGCTGTAGCACGGGGATTTCTCCATCCCTGAGAACTATAACTATTTTAAGAACTTGGAAATGTGCAAACACTCTTTTGTACCACACACCTCAAGCAAAATGTTCCCTCGGGCCACAACTTCATTTCTTTTCCTCACTTTGCAAGCCTATGAAAATCCCTCAGGTTACCCTTCTCAGGCCAGGACCAATGCTATTCTCCATTCAGCTGCAGTTCTTACTCTCCCTTCCCGCTGGAGAGCCAGACTTGCTGCTGCCATGTTAGCTGGCACCTATTTATTCTCCTATTCTAACAGCACTTCCTGATTTCCCTTCAGCTCTTGGAGACATTCAAAGGAATTTTGTGTTCAAATGCTATACAAATCTTTATATTTTGCTTATATTGTTTAGTTAATGTGAAATCATCACCAGCTTTTTTTCCTTTTCAAATAATGAAGTCATCCAGAATAGATTTTCTATAAAGCTTAGCTCTCATTTCCATGCCTCCAAAAAGCTGCGTTTTTTTTAAATGGTGGTGTTTAAAGCAATCACTGGAAGCTGCACACTTTTCAGAATCCAATCTTCAGTTCCACTGTTTCAATATTACTATAGCTCATGTGCCCAGGGAGTAATATCACTTTCCTCAAGTGAACATATTATCAGCTGTTTAGCTCTAGTAGTACTATCTAGCAGCCCAACTTTTAAGATTCTGAAAATCTCAAAGCAAGGGCTCTGTACCATTCCTTTAGTACTGCAATAACTGATAATTAAAGTAACATATTCATAAAAATACAGGGCTCAGGTTTGGGTTTTTTATTCTTTTTCCAACCCTTCTCCCCCCCCTTGAGAAACTTATTATCACGTAGGAACAATACTACTGAAAAGGCATAAAAAATTTCCATATGTGCAGCAGGATTTAGAGAAGACAGTGATTTACTGATTTAAAATTATTTACTGATATATTCCCTCAAATTCCAGTTTTGACATCTGAGTATGTGACAACCCTGGTTTTAATATCTACAAAGACTATCTCTAGAAGTCTGTATTTGTTCTCATTCTTTTCACAGATATAGATGTACTGGAGCATGTCCAGCAAAGGGCCACAGAGATGATGAAGGGATTGGAGGATCTGAAATATGCTGAGAGAGCTGGGATTGCTTAACATGGAGAAAAGAAAGCTTAGAGAAGATATTATGTGTACGAGTGCGTGAAGCAGCGGGGAGGCTGGTGAATAAGATGGAGCCAGACTCTTCTCAGTAGTACCTAGAGACAATACAAGATGCAATGGACAAAATGGAAATATAGGAAATCCCATTTTAACATAAGGAAAAAACGGGTTTTTTTATTGCCAGGGTGATCAAACACCAGAACAGGCTGCCCAGAGAGGCTTTGGAGTCTGCATTTCAGGAGATATCCAAAACCCAACTAAGCAAACCCCAGAAGTCCTTCCCAGCCTTGGATGTTCTGCAGTTGTGACTCACTAGCCATCATGAACTACCTACTTCAACATTTTTTTTTTCTCCTAGATCAACAACAGGACAGAAACAAATCACTGTTCTTTATTAAATCAAAGACACTCACAGGAAAAGAAACAACATTTTATCCACAGAAGGAAGTATCAAAAAATAATTTCTCAAAGCCAAAACCTGAAGTGTTTCTATTCACAGAATACAAAGAGAGAAAAGTCAGACTTATTCCATGAAAGGCAACAAAAGAGAGAAAACAAATGGAGTTGGTTTATAACATCCCTGGTAACAAAACCCACTTTTCAGCCTATTTGCATGTCTGCACATCCATAGCTATTTGCCATTCAACTCATCCTAACCTGCCATTTCCTCAACTTACATTTTACATTTTTCTTCCAGTTTCAAATGAGAGAATCCCTTTGGAAAATCCTCTTTACAGAAACCCATAGCACTCAAACCCAAGGGACCCTGTTGCCTACAGAGTATTGAATGTCGGCAGACTGCCAGACCTCACTCACAACTTTCTCATTCTCCACAATACCTTCAGAGCAGTTTACTTTGCAGGGAGAGGTAAGGCAGTGTAAGCCTCAATAACAGCAGCTTTTCCCAATTCTGCCACTCTGGCTGCTGAGAGATTCAAAATACATATTTGAAAAAGCAATATGCTATGTTCATGGTTATAAAAAGGAAGTATGAGACTGTTTCACAAGGTAAATTAAAAATTACTTGAAATAGCATACTTCTTGTTCCAAGCTTTGGAATAGTAACCACAGAAAATACAGATATTTCAGACATTTCAGTCACTCCCTGCTAATCTGCACCTCCCTTAACTCTCATTGCAATTTCAGTTCATGTTTTGAAGTTGCATGGTGATTTTTATTATTCTTAAAAAGATATGATCCCACCAAGAACCAATTTTTCCCTAGCAATTTCTCTCATTTAGCACTTGCACTGGGTCAGTATTTGGACCACTTTGCTCTTACTGTGTGCAACGCAAAATTGCTGAGAAGTTTGATGGCCCTCCAGATTCTATTCTTTTCAGATCCCATCATTTTTACTTTATGCTTCTGGGATTTTTATATTCTTAGGTGGTGTTGTCACAGAAATACTCATTTCTAACTAGGTGAGGATCAGATTCTTTGCTCTCCAAGCACATCTAATACCTCTGCTGGTTCAGCATTTGTAATCCTTCCGGGATCAGATTCTTAAAAACAGCTGTTAATTGCTTGATTCCTAGAAAACTGGAAATACTCATAATGGCATCATCTGTTCTGTAAAGCTTATGACAATAATTCCTGTGTTAGTTGGTAGAAAACTCATTGGTAGAAAACTAGTTGGTCTTTATGAAAGGACTTCCATTTGTCTTTTGATTCACATTGGAATTAGGTGATAAAGTCTTCTATCTGCAATCTAAATCTTGTTCTCTCTTACAAACACCAGACCATGTATCTTGTCAGTTCATAGATTGACTAATATAATTCCACACTGGCAGGTCTCCCAGATAGCACTGTAAGAAAATGTCAGCTGGTCCACTGTATTTCTGCAGAGTTAATCATCAGTTCAAAATGTCACCATCCTATTTCCTTCTTTCTTCACTTACTTGATTTCCTTCTCATAAAATTTTGAATTAACTTTAAAAACTAGAAGACTGACTCTCCATTGCACCAGAGCATAAGAAATAGTTTGGAAATGAGTAATCCACAACTGGAGCGAGGTGCACTGAAGCTTGATGCCAGTATAATCAGCAAAAAGCCTTCAATGCTGTTTAGATTCTCATCCTGTCCCCATCGCTTTGGTATGCAAGGGCACTAGATTGCATCACGTGGTCCCAAGAAAGACACTGAATGACAAATGCTGCCATAGCTCCTAAACTCTAGGCAGAAATTGGTGATTGCTTGTGCACACAGGCCTTCTGATTACAGGACTTGGGCTATGCAGTTGTTGGGGAACAGGCATATTTCACGTAAGTAATCCTCGTGACTATAGCTGGCCTCCTTCAGAAAGTGCTGCTCAAGATCAACAAGGACTGGAGCTGCAGGCTCTGATAAGGGAAGGAGTTTTTCAGATATGCTGTAGGGATCACTGCCACAAAAATATTACTGTCGCGTATCAGATGAGATTCCGATACAAACTTGGGGGAGCACTGGACATAGCCTTTGACCCCAAAGAGCCTGGAGATGCCTCATTAAACTTGCTCCCTCCAACCTGAACAATCTCAGCCCTGAAACCAGGCTACCCACATAGGCAAGGAGCTCTGCATAAACTAAGTAGCACTACTGACAGTAGAAATTCACCCAGTACACAGTTTCATTTAGGTCAGGCACCGTTACACACTTTACCCCACCAGCAACATCAGTACGCTGTGTTATTATGCATGTTCAGGTATAGCATCTCCCCCATTCCTTTCAGCATCTGGAATAGGTCAAGGCTTATGTTGCAAGATCCAGCTCTACCGGGACCTGTGCATACACTTATAAGGAACTAAACCTGAGCCCTGGGAGCTCAAGCATGGCAGTTTCTTCCAACCGTTACTTCTCCATGCATTAAGCCCACCCAGATGGTAGGTGATATTTTAATTCTATTATTTCTTTCCCTTTTATATCACTCCAACAATGTAACAGCAAGTCATCTTGATGGCTTTCTAGAGTGGAAAACATTAAATACAGGCATGCATATGCAAAACATTTTAAAACAAACCCCCAAGGAAAAAAAAAAAAAAAAAAAAAAAAAAGAGAGACAGACTGCACCATCACAGCAGGTCACTTGCTTTGGTGTGGAATTGTGCTGTTTTTTAAACAGCATGTTTTCTTTTTTTTCAGATCTACAGATGAAATTTGCTAACACTTAAATTCAGTCCTTAAAAAAAACCAGAGTGACAAGGACAAAAAAAATCTAGTTTTCAAGAGAACAACATATTACCAGGGTACCTGTCTGCTCAGAGCTCAAGTCCTTCCTGCTTTTGACATTTAAGGGAATGGTAAGCATACAACTCATCTTTTAGCCCATCTATGCTTGATCTTCACATATGGATGCGCAAAAGCATAAGTGTCGTGGTTTAACCCGGCTGGCAACTCAGCACCACGCAGCCGCTCGCTCACTCCCCCCTCCCTCAGTGGGATGGGGGAGAGAATCGGGAAGAAAATAAAAGGTTAGAGCAGAGGGCTGAGATAAAGACAGTTTAATAAGAGAAAATAACAATAATAGTAATAATGAGAATGATAACAGAATATACAGAATATACA
>NW_009269997.1:167226-199615 GCF_000687185.1 Egretta garzetta
ATGCAATTGCTCACCACCCGCCGACCGATGCCCAGCCCGTCCCGAGCCGCAAGCAGTCCCCGAGCCGCAAGCAGTCCCCGAGCCGCGAGCGACCGACCGAACTAACTAACCCCCCCCCGAGCATGACGTTATATGGTATGGAATAGCTCTTTGGTCAGTTTGGGTTAGCTGTGCTAGCTGTGCTCCCTCCCAGCTTGTTATGCACCTGGCCGAGCAGGAGAAGCTCAAAAAGTCCTTGAGTAGTCTGAGCACTACTTGGCAACAGCTGAAAACATCAGTGTGTTATCAACATTCTTCTGGTACTAAATCCAAAACACAGCACTATGCTAGCTACTATGAAGAAAATTAGCTCTATCCCAGCCGAAACCAGGACAATAAGGCAGTTGTTGGAGCATGCTGATAAGTTAAGATACCCATATAGGCATACATTTGACAGCGCTGGGAGCCTTCCCATGTGTTTTTGTAAGAAAGGCTACATCAGATCAGGTGGAAGATCCATCTGAAAGAGGCAGAGATGCAAAACTAAATAGTTATGGAAAAGTCTAAGGTAAGGGCATACTATACCCCAGAAGGATTTTTGCAGACAATCAACAAGTTGCTGTTCAGACACTCCCAATTCAGAGATGGTGCTGCCTTTTTTTTTCTTTATTATTTTATAGTCCTTTAGAAAAGCATCTCTTTCATTAAATTGCCCCTGGAATTCATGTAAACTTTTATTATCTTCAGAAATGTGAAAAGCTGCTCCCCTGTTTTCAACCTGATACTTGCTACCTTTGCAGGTTGCCTCCAAGCCGTACTTCCTTTTCCAACAGAGAAATGAACAAACTATCCTTAATTACTTCTTATATCTCACTCAAGATTTCACAGACCTCTGCCATACTCCCCTTATTTCCTGCTGTCCTGGCTGATGAGCATGGAAGCATGACCATACATTCTTTCTCCCCCTGCTTTTGAGATGGGGGGACCAGAGTGTACAGTCAAAATGTAAGCGCACTATGCATTTTAACAGTACATGATAATCATATAGTTGTTTAGACTGGAAGAGACCTTTAAGATCATGAAGTCCATTAACCTAACACTGCCATTCCACTGTGAAACCATGTCCCTAAGCACCTTGTCTACCTGTCTTTTAAATACCTCCAGGGATGGGGACTCAACCACTTCCCTGGGTAGCTTGTTCCAATGCTTAACAACCCTTTCAGTGAAAATTTTTTTTTCTGAATGTCCAATCTAAACCTCCCCTAGCACAACTTGAAGCCATTTCCTCTCATCCTATCTCTTGTTACTTGGGAGAAGACACTGACACCCACCTCGCTACAGCCTCCTGTCAGGCAGTTGTAGAGGGCAATAAGGTCTCCCCTCAGCCTCCTCTTCTCCAGACTAAACAACCCCAGTTCCCTCAGCCGTTCCTCGTATGACTTGTGCTCCAGACCCCTCACCAGCTTGGTTGCTCTCCTCTGGACATGTTCCAGCAATGCAACACCTTTGTTGTAGTGAGGGGCCCAAAACTGAACACAGTATTCAAGGTGCGGCCTCACCAGTGCCGAGTACAGGGGCACGATCAATTCCCTGGTCCTGCTGGCCCCGGCCCTCCCCCCCAGCCACTCTCCCTCAAGCCTGTAGCATTGCATGGGGTTGTTGTGACCTGGCACTTGGCCGTGCTAAACTTCATACAGTTGGCCTCAGCCCATCAATCCAGCCTGTCCAGGTCTCTCTGCAGAGCCCTCCTCCCCTCGAGCAGATCAACACTCCCCCCCAACTTGGTGTCATCTGCAAGCTTAATGAGGGTGCACTCAATTCCCTCATCCAGACTGTTGATAAAGATATTAAACAGAACTGTGCCCAATACTGGGCCCTGGGGGACACCACTTGTGACCAGCCACCAACTGGATTTAACTCCATTTACCACAACTCTCTGGGCCCAGCCATCCAGCTGGTTTTTTACTCAGTGAAGAGCACACCCGTCTAAGCCATGAGCCTCCAGCTTCTCTAGGAGAATGCTGTGGGAGACAGTATCAAAGGCTTTGCTGAAGTCCCAGTGTACAACGTCCACGGCCTTTCCCTCATCCACTATGTGGGTCACCTACTCATAGAAGGAGATCAGGTTGGTCAGGCAGGACCTGCCTTTCATGAACCCATGCTGGCTGGGCCTGATCCCCTGGTTGTCCTGCACATGCCTGGTGAGTGCACTCAGGATGAACTGCTCCATAACCATCACCAGTACCAAGGTCAGGCTGACAGGGCTGTAGTTCCCCAAATCCTCCTTCCGGCCCTTCTTGTAGAAGGGTGTCACATTTGCCAACCTCCAGTCATCTGGCACCTTCCCTGTTAACCAAGACTGCTGATAAATGATGGATAATACCCAGTTCATTCTCCATTCTTTCACGTGATAATTAATTACTAACATTTTATGTCCTTTTTTGGTACTACTATAAATTAATATTACAATCCAAAAAGACTTCCTGGGTAGTAGCAACCAGTCCAGAATCTATTACATATGTAAGGCTTGAATTATTCCCCTCTCCCAACACCCAAATACCTATGTATCCACATTATGCTAGTAAGATTCTGCAATAATTCATAATAAAAGAAATCAGCCTAAATATGAATACAGCTATTTTAAAAATGCTGCAGTGGGTTTAAAAAAAAAAATTGTCGCTTTTTTAAAAAGACTAATTCTGCTTCTAAAGGTACAATCACTTTTACTTCTCCAGTCCCTTAAGTGTTAGAATTACCTATATCCTCAAGATATACATCCCCAGAGAAACAGAACTAATAAAAATTTTTGCCAATAAATTTTTTACACCCACTTTGTGTTATTTACAGTAAACATGGTTGAAAATTTGAGTGGAGAGGGAATGTGTGTGGAGAAAAGAAGTCTTGCCAAATCATTTTTGTTTCACATTTGCAAACTGGAATTAAAAAAGTAATTTAATTGCATTTTAATAAAATGCCTGCTTTCAGGATTTGCTGTGCCCTGTTCCATTTCCCCATCCTCCCTCCCTTAACTCAGTGACTTGAATGTAAAATGCATGAATAGTGCAGGCGTGCAGGGAACAGAGACCACAGCTCCTTCTAGTCAATGAACTCAGCTACAAAGCTCTTCCTCAACAGAAAGGCTGGCCTTCCAGTTGAGCTTACAGCTCTGTGGTTGGGGTTAGCATCTGGTAGACATGGGTTTGAAGCCCCCAAACTGAAAGGACAGTTTTCACAGTAGTAACGCTCAAGGGCTCACTGTACTAAATATACTTCCCTGGGCAACAGAGACAGCACGAGGCCTGCAGGATCCTACACTGTCTCTGGGCTGGGTCTCTTCTTGCATGCTTATCTCCAACTTCCTACACAGCCACTGGCATTTCAGATGCATTTGTCACCACTTCTGATCTGAAAATATCAGCCCATGGTAGTGAAGTTTCAGGCAAGTTCAAGGAGTTGTAGTCCAAACATCAGCTCATTCTTGATGATGGAGGGTCATAGAGTTTCTGCATCTCTGATCACTGCCTGGGGCACAGGACATTCATTCTTAAACTCCCCAAAAGCTGGACTAACTTCATTCCAATGGCAGAAAAATTACTTGATCATGACCAAAAGCCAGAGCAAACAGCTCCTTGATGACCATGATTAAAGTATATTTTTAACAGAAATGTTTTCCTAACTTAACCTTCTTTTTGTCTCTTCTCATCTCTAAGATGAAGCCTAAAGTAAAAGTGCTGTTTAAAACCACTTATTGACAGAAGTGGACAGTGGAAAACATGATTCCAATTTTTCAAACAGATACTCTTGGGTGAATCCAGAGAATTTAAAGCCAGCACCCCTGCTGTCCAAATTGGATCAGCTGAATGAAGAATAACAGGGACAAAACAGACATATAGCTAAGCATACTTAGGAAGACCCTGTGTGACTTTTGCAAGGGAAAAATCCTCTCACAGGCCCACTAATGCATTTTTTTTGTTGCCATTTTTTAAACAGCTGTTTAACACATGAACATGGAAGTCTAGTCAATACTAACATCTGCCCTAGGAAGCAATCCTGACACATTCAGTGGGGCAGAGCAAAGCAGAAGCAAACAACCAGTACCCATTCTCAGAGGGAAATGATTGCATCCCCAACTATCCCCTGGAGAAATCCCCATCTCAGTGCCTATTCCATAAGCCTTTATGCCTTTCCAACCTCCCTTCCCCACCCCCAACTTACACTGTACTTAGACATTATACTGACCACAGCAACAAATTCCCAGAAAAGGGAACTCTATGCACAGGCAATTTCTAGATAGCATTCATTTAACCAAGAGGTGGGAGAGCCTATAAGGATGGGCTCTCACCATTTTCTTCCCAGCTAAGATCTGGAGCTGAGGCAGAAGAGACCCCAAGATGGAGCTAGAGCTGCTCCCCACCCCTGGCAACTGAGGAAGCCACATAAAATTACAGATTTCACCACATGCTTCCACATAAATAGCTGGAAAAATTCCCAGGTGTACAGCCTGATATGATAATCCATATCAGAATACTTGCTGACACACTTGGTCCACTAATAATCCACCTCCACTCTCTTGACCATCCCAGCTTTGAGCCATGGAGTCATACTGTCATAAAGGCTAACTAGCCCTGATCCACAGCAGAACAAACCAAGACAGGTACCAGGCAGCATCCTCTTGCCTTGTGATACGGCTTCAGAGTCTGGCCACACACCAAAATGAGTGTGCTATTTCATGTCAGCGAGTGATATTTTGCCCTAGGACAGAAGGTGAGGGGGTAGCACATGGCAATAGGCTGTTGCACATTTTCTGAACTGTCTGAGAAATGGATGTAAACATAAAGGTGAAAGCAGTTCGAGCTGTTCAGGATAAAAAAAAGCCAAAAGCTAGCTGCAAAGAGTTGCAGAAAGATTTCATGATACTGAGTAAATGGGCAATAAAAATGGCAGATGAAGTTAAGGTTGAAGAAACATAAAAGTGATGCATCTAACAAAAAGCAATCCTAAACTTCATATTCACAGCAATGGGGTGTGAACAAACTACTACCTCTCAGGAAAGCTATTTCAGAATTAAAAAAAGAGAGTTCTATTAAAACACTCGATCAGTAATCAGTGGCGGTCAAGGAGGCAAACAAAATGCTAGAAATTACTAGGCAAGAAAAGGCAGAGAACAAAACGGAAAATGTCTGTATAAATCCAAAGTGACCCTGACTTCTGAATACTGCTTGTAGATTTGGCCTCCCCAGATCTCCAAAAATACTGTGTAGAACTAGAAACAAGAAGGGTAACCAGAGGTACAATATGCCTTCAATACAAGGAACAATGGGATCACCTACTAGCTTTTCAGCCTAGAATACAATCAAGTGAGAGGGATTATATGATACAGGTTTAAAATAAAAAATGGTATTAAAAATGTATATGAAATGAAGATTGACTTTTTTGTTTTAAGAGAAGGCCTAAAAAGCATCAAGCCACATCCTCAGGTAGTGGGTTCAAAACAAAGAAAAGGTGATAATTTCCCCGGCAATATATAGTTAAAATGTAAAGGCCATTATTACAGGATTATGTGAATACCAAAATTTTACACAGGTTCAAAGAGTGATTAATCATTTTTATAGAAGGCCAATGCATTAAAACTCATTAGATAAGAATTTCACCTTGGCTTCAAGTAGCCTCTTAGTTCCAGGATGCTAGAAACCACAACCCATGGAAGTAACCACCACTCCCCCTCCACTTGCAGCTCCCCCAGGCACACTACCAGACTTGTTGTTTAGTTTGCTTAGGTCATTTTTATGCTATCAGGGAAACCATATCACTCAATGAAGCCAACAAAGTCCTGCAGTTTGCATTAACAAAAACCACAGAGTGCATATGGACCTTATTCAAGAAGCCTCAGCTATTAGTCCAACTGAAGCCAACAGGATTAAAAGTAGCTTGTTGTTCCAGTCTTTCTCGACTGGCCACAAAGATATTCTTACTCACAGACTCATATTTCAGCTCCAGTTACAAGTAATTTATATCAGGTAACAACTAGTTAATTGATAATTCATTCATATTAATCAGCTGATAAACACCGCTACTGAGTTCAGTTAATATTTCTACTCACTTCTTTCAATAGCCTTCTGGAGTTCCATAATTACCAATACCTTAGTCCTAATAACAAATAATACTTGTAATAATTAACTGGCAACCACTTTACAAATTAGATATTAAAGCAGCTGTAAAATAACCTGGGCTTATTTTGTTATTCAATTTAAGATAGTGACCTGTGACATTCTGTGCCTTTCCAAATGCCATCTGAAAGAGTAGGTAAATTCTTACTACATCTGATCAGAAACTTTAGCTATTTTCCCAACCCTTTACCTTTATTTTTAAGTATCTGCAGCAAAGCAAAGTATTTTATTATCTCATCACAGACACCAATGTAGATAAGGGGTTTGAACTGGGAATTTGAAATGCTACACGTAACAGCTATTACTGTAAGGTTGCCTGAAGCAAACCAAGTACATCAAGCGCTCACTGCTGGCGAGCTTTGTTTGATTTGATGTGTCCACACAGTGCAATGGGAACAATCGCAGAGGACTCTGCTACTGTCTCGTTCACTTCAGTTCATGCCAGGGCTAGGTATTTGTCTGCCACTGCCAATTCAGTCTTCTCTTTTTTTTCCCTGTGGTCAAGAGGCTCCGAGTACATGACAATAAAAGGCAAGGCCCATCTCTTCCAACTCTCTCCTGATCTGTCTTTCAGTATTGAAAGAGACCACAACAACAACTCAACAGCAAATAAAAGGGAACTAAATGGCACACATCAGCTGTCTGGTCTACATGCAGGGCAGGTATGGCCCATGAAGTACCTTGTCTTCGGGGCATACCTTTAGTCCAAGTGTCCCATGTCCCTGCATGCTTTGGCTTCTTTTGGAAGGAAAACCCTTATGTATCCACACAGATGAGGGAATCATAAATAGCTTTAGTAAGTCCCCAGTGCAGAGAGCTGATGAAGTAAAACCACCTTGGGCAAAACACATCTTAAGGCACAGGTACAGCCAGGCACATTCAACATGGGGCAGAGACCAATAAGACACTGCACAAATTGCAGTGTGTATCCTGGCACTTTCCAGAACAGGACTGCAGGGTATGTCCCGTGCCAGAGTTTTTAGATTGCTTCATTCAAATGCTGCATATCTATAGCAGCACTGCCCAGTTTCCTTTCAGTATTTACCTGTTTATGTCTTTGCATATAAAATAACTATTGCAGGGAGTAACAGCTATATTTAAGGCTGCCTACGCCTTTCTGCTTTATACTGTTATTTATGAGAACTAAACTCTTGTTTGCCTTTCTGCAAGCACAGTTACCTAAAGCAAGAAGCGTGTGGGGGTTTTCTCTGGGGTTTTTTTAAGAAGGATTTCTTTCACTCTTCACCTTTGTTTTCAGAATATCAGCTGAAATTTGTTAGGATTAGTCAAAGGATGCAATGGGAAAGTGGATAGTTATTGCACCTGCAGCCAGTGCCTCGTGACAAATCTGCTTCACCCACGGTTCAGAGGCAGCTGGGTATGAGGAGACCTCTCCTCTGGGAACTCACTTCTAACAGTGATTTGATGCTCATACGTTCGCAAAAGCCAAGTGTTATTTAGGCTTCGTACAGGAATTAAAGGAGAGCAGAAAAGGGAACAGCAAAAGGTGGTTTCAAGCATGTCTCCCTCCTGCCTAGGGACTGCTGTTCCTCTGGGGCACAGCCAAACTCCCTGCATCCCCCAGCACATACCTCCATACAGCTCCCTGCCAGGGAAAAGTGACTTTGTCCCTCAGCATTAGGTGCCAGCTCTCTCAGGTGCCTCCAGGCAGGACCCATACATGCTCTACTCCCCCCTAACAAGCCTCTATCACCTCCCTGGAACTGGGGCTACCTGCAGGGCAATGGCACTGCACAGTTTAGCAGTCATGACTCAGTGGTAAAGCCAAATATTCGACAACATGTATAAGGTATTAGCATTAAGACCAGCAGGAGAAGATAAATTGCAGAGAGAAATCTTCAAAAGATCTGACTGAAGAAATGTCTAGGTTAGGTTAATTTTGAGAAGAGTGGGAAAACGCAAACAAGAACATAGCATTTATTTCATATATTTCCCGTTGCCCATGTCTTTCTGGATAATAGTTATTTATAAGCACAAATCACCTCAGCTTTCTATGGCACAAGCAATCACGAAGGCAAAAGGTGCGGGTGCGTGGGGATTGGAGGTCTTACACTCTATCCTCAACAATTTTATAATTCTAGGCTGAAAAAGGGGGTTCTGGGGGGGTTTTTTTGTTTTTTTTGTTTTTTTTTTTTAAAAAAAAAAAAACAGCCAGATGGAGGTGACCAAAGCTTACAGTGTGGGAAATGTCAGATCATCTTACAGTGCAAAGGGCAGGAGAAGGCAAGCCCTGCTAAGGGAGTGGAATGGTTACATCTCATCTGAAAGCCCCAAACTATACCTACAAATCCCAAACCACACAGTCCTGTATCAACTGCTGGCTAATGCAGAACAGGCATGAAGTCTGCAAATACACATTTTTTCCTCCAAAATTCACTTTTACCTAAAGCTTTAACTCCAGACAGGCCCAACATCCCTAGAAGCTCAATCCTTCTTGCAACCCATCCTTCAACTCTAGTTCTCAAGGGACCTGACCTGCAAAACCTTCCCCAAGCCTATCAGACTAGGCTTGCCACAAATCAAAGAGGCCAAAAACCTCTTTCAGAGAGTAGCAGATTCCTACCTTCCCAAAGGCTGTAGGAAAGGGGTCTTCCTTCAAGGCAGAGGGAGAAAGAATCAAACCAGCAGGACAGCTCCCAGAAGTCCAAACTACACCACTGAGCTACGGAGCCCCCACTCGCATGCCCGCGCTGTTTGAGGCAGCTGTATAGGCAGCTCCTTTTCCTCCAAATTATAATTCACTCATTCTAAATTAAGGGTTATTCAGTACATGCTTCAGTTACAAAATTACAGATTTTTATGATTAAAGTGCACCCTATTTCTTTAACAAGCTTCATCTTAGACATTAAGAAGTTATTTTCAAGTCAAAATCACAAATTTTAAGCAAAATCTGCCTTCCACAGAAGAAAAAAAAAAAAGTGTGTTCCCTTTTAGGTCAGGATTCCTGTTAAAACTCGTTCATAGAGTTTCAATAAATACACAGTAAACATTATGAGCATGTTACTTGAGAAGTAGATAATGTATACATGAATATAAACCATGATTTCAGGCAACATATGTCAAGTTAGTTTATCTAAGATTGCATTAACCATTTAATCACCCCTCATAAATTACACAGAAGAGCAAAGTATGAAGTATCACTGAATTTTGATGAGAACAGAGGTCTGATTTAACACTTAATTTCTTTTCTGTATGTTTATTTTGAAGTGAACTCTCCTTGACATGCCAATAACCAGCACAGTTTGGTACTGCGGACACAAAGCACTGCTCTTTCCCAGGTCTTTCGTTACCATCACTACTCCGAGGTAAAAGCAGCTATTGTACCTGTACTCAGGACAAACCAGATCCATCCACAGGTTGGACCCGGCCAAGTATCAGCAGACGCTTCCTCTGGGAGCTCATCACCAGCAACAAGTCACCACCCACCACCCTCTTAAAAAACAAATATTATTTAAGCTTTACACAGGAATTAAAGCATAATAGGAACAGCAAAAAGCAGCTCCAAAGCACACCTTCCTTACCGAGATGCTGCTGCTTTTACAGGGATGAAGCTATTCAACCGTGTTTCCCACATACCCATAGATATAGCCCCGAGGAGAAGTGAGTTTGTGCCCCAGTGTTGTCACTGGCAGGGCCCACAGGTGCCCTCATTACCACTGATGAGCCTCACCTGGCCTCCCAGTAACCGAAGACGCCTGAAGGGTACCTATCCTGGGCATGTGCACAAGCCTGGGGGAGTGGCCATGGCCCTCTTCCACCACCCAACAGCTGGGCTACTTTAGAAATTAAACTAATTTTTCCTTACTGTGAGCATTCCCACATCATTTCAGAAGCCATACATGGCAATTCTGCTATAAATACTGCTCAGATTTTCTGTGGTAAGTTCACGAAAAGGTATGGTTGTGTTCTTCAAAGCTGGAGACAATGTGGGCCTGAGCTCTCCTCTCCTGCCCCCATGGAGCCTCCCCAAATGCATTTAGGAAAGCTACACATACCGGAAATTCACCTCCTCTCAGTACCTCAGCAAAACCTCACCTCCCTGCTTCCTTGGGCTTGCCCTTAGGACACCATTTCCTGGCTTGCATGCAGACTGCATTTGTGGTTGTCACCTAGGGACCCAAACCCCATTGGGAAAGCCACAGCCTGCCACCTAGCACCCAAAAGACACCATGTGCACCCTCCAGCAACATCTTGAACACCAGGAGCAAGTGCAGCTCAAGCAGCCAACCAATGGATGCAGCGAATGGCTGTGGTCCAGCTGCTGCTTTTGCCTAAGCCAGAGCAGAGTGCAGGAAAGCTGTGCCAGATCCCACTGCTGCCCCCAGGAAGGGACTAATGCCAGGCTATCTAAGCAACTACAGGAGCACAGCAAAAGTCTGCAGAGTTGAAAGTCCTGAAAGATCTAGTTGAAGAGATTTTTAGGCATTGTTAGTTTTGGAACAGCAGAGAAACTCAAAGACTAAACAGAAAATTGAAAATAATCCCCTAAATAAGCAAATGTGACTACAGCTTGGCCCACAGTTCTGGATGCTGCATGGAAAGACTGTGATGGTCAAAACCTCTATCCCAAACAAATAATACATTTTGACCATCTACAGCACCCACTTGAAGGTTGCTATAGCAATAATGCCATATCCCCTTTTCTCATTCAAATCTCCAGCAACAGAGAACAAATAGCGTGCTGCCTGAACCAGAGTCAGAGCTAATTCTGCAAAACTGTACAGGAATCAAAAAACCACTTACCTGAGCTCTGCTTTTTTCTATCACTGTTAAATTGAAAGTCAAACATTCACTAACTGTCCTTTCTTAGCCTTGGAAAACAGAAAAGCTATTGATTTTCAGCATATTTTTTGTGTGCTGACTTCTTGCTCCCATTAAAAAGCCTCCAGAAAAGCAAAAGCTTTCCCACTGAGTTTGTACCCATTGTGAATTTGCATGAAAACATTAATGAAGAGCAATAAAAGACCAATAAATGATGTGTGTCAGCTCAAGTGGCTTTGTTTTCTTCTGTCTTTTCCCAGAAGATGGAGCCAAATGACCAAATGTCTGTGGCCCTGACAAGCTGCACATAGGCACAACCAAACAAAACCCTTTCCAGTGAAGGTGAAGTTAGTGTCACTCAACAGCTCCCATTGCCAAGGCTGGCTGGGAAGGCAGTCAGTTTTCTTGCAGATTTTTTTTGCATGTTGCAGCTGTTTTATAGCCTTTTGAAAAGAAAGGAGGCCAACAAGATCAAGGTCAGAAGCCTACATTTTAAGAAAGCTAAATGTAAGCCAAAAAAACTTCACCAAAACTCCCCATAGACAAAAAGGAACCTTTGCTTCTGACTGGCAACATCATGAACCTATTTGGTGTCCTCACAAAATGAGTTTCAGAGTCTAAAATACTAACATATAACTCACCCTTGGCTTGCACATTACTTACAGTAACTAAAAAGTTATGGAAAAAGCTGGAAGGAATTGCTCTCTGTAAATATGCAAGAATTGATGAGCACACCCTGTCATCTCATTTTGTGATCCCCTGCTGAGAGCACTTGAGAAAGCCATACCACAAGAGCAGGCTGGCTGGAATGGCATTTAGTTTCAGCCTAAATCATTCAGAAGTCATTCAAAAGGGGTTCTTTCACTTTGAACGACATGCGGCGACCTTGTTTCTGAGGATAAGCAGAAAGGCATGAGCTGAGACTGGGCTGGGAAGCCAAGGGATGGTGATACATCACAAAACACTTTCTGACTCCATCCTGTGGATCACTGAAAAGAAGTCCCCTGTTTGGCTGAGAAGTCATGTAAGGTCCAGCCTGAGGCCCAGCATTTTCAGATGAAGGTTCACTATCACATTTACTGATCCCTGCCTGGGCCCTTATGCACCAGTTCAACTCTGATGGATTCTGGGGTTTTATGCTATTATGTTGTTCTCATTGTAATGACACTGGGCTGAGTTCTCTCTCATGTAGGAACAACTCCTCTCATCTCCAATGATGATACCAAGTTATTTAGGACAGTATAAGAGGTGAGGATTACCTGAGGAACTGCAGAAGAAGAACATGTAAGGCTTGATGACTGGCCAATACAATGCCAGAGAAAATTCAGTGTAGGCTGCAAAGTGATGCATGTGGGGAAGAAAACAATTTTAATTTAACGTACAAACATTGATTTTCCAGGAGACTCCATTTTGCACTCATGTTGTGCAGCATGAAGAAAGGTTCCAGCTACATGGCAGGACAGGGCACAACTGGGTAAACTTTATACCTAGAGATTCATCAGAGCTGTGATAATTAGATTGGTTGGGGGCTACTAAAAAGGCCTGGGCTTGGAGTCAACTGTAGATACATCTGTTGTCCTTACAGCGAAGATCCCATAGTACAGGTGCATTCCTCTAGCAAGAATAAAATAAGGTCTACCTTTTGTCAAACACGAAAGAGGTAAGACTTCTCTCTTACTGAAATTACAGGTAAGGCCACTTGATACCTGAATGAACATTTCAGTGAAAGTGTATCAAATGTCTCCTTTGATTCTTCCCATCTGCCCCCCCTCCCCTTACTGCAAACTGGACATTTCTTTTCCCATTATTTTCAACAACTAAAAGCCTGTAAAGTTGGAGATTTCAATTGTCATAAACTGTTTTCAAAATAATTTTCTCCCCTGCTTTTAAAATGTAATTGGAAATTTTAAAATACTATTTTTTTCCTTCAAGGAATCAGATGACCATTTTAAATCAGTTTTTGTAACAGAACAAGCTCACTTACATATGACAGCAAAAATTATTTCCAATTATTTAGAACCTGAATTCATTGTTTAGTGGATTTAAATCTTCCTTGTTTCCTTAAAAATAAACCTAGGGTTTGATTTCAGTAACACATTCCATTTACCTCCAGAGATTTCAGAGCTTCCACTTTAAATCATATCACGCTTTAGGTGAGGTGGGCATTTCTATTCTAAACAAAAATCATTACTTTATCTTTGTCATAAAATGTTCAGAGGTTGTCACAAATTATGCAGATATTTCTTATTACGGGAGATTTAGAATTGAGCCTGAAGTACATACAGGAGATTTTTCTCACACTCTGTATTAGCTAAAAAAGGGATGCAAAGGCATTAAAATTTGACAGTTAGCATAAATATTGTTAGGATATTGTAATTATCACATGGAGGTTTTGGATTCATAAAGAGGGGGAAACTAACAAGTGAGAGCAATGTGTAAGAAAGCGCAGCTGCATCAGTTCTGATTTTCATTTGACTTGGATCCTGAGGAAGCATCTGAAGAACAGGGCAATCTAAAGAAGTCATTTGTGTTGGTTAGTCAAGAGAACACCTTGATTCAACTGCATATCTGTGGTCCCACTTGGGGTTTATGCTATACAGAAAGTAGGAAGCCTGTTAAATAAGGAAAAGCTCTTTTTTTAAAAGGTGAGTGAAGAGTCAGCTACAGTTTGGGAACAAATGCAAAATATGAATTTAGTTGAGCTTTGCATAGGCATGTGGATGTTGATAAGCCCAGACCAAAGAGAGAGAGGACCCCTTTTTGTCTAATGAGTTATTTAAAAAAATACATGTAGGGAGGGGCACTTAGGGCAAAGGAAACTGAACCAAGGAAAAGAATGCCTGCCAGTCCCTTTCAGCTACTGTACATCAGAAAGGATGTGGAAGTACATCATCCTGTAGGAAGCAATTGCAGCTGAGCTCATGGAGTATGTAAAGAAACATTCCCATTGCTTAGGGGGTTTGCAGATGGGCATACTGAAGGCTTTAGCCTTCACATTGCATTCTGCTTGAGCAGGTGGGATTTGTAGGCAGACTAAATCTCAGGTACAGTGCAAATACAGCTGTGGAAATTCCAGGCATGACAGAATACAAGCCAGGAAATGATAGAGGAATTCAAAACATAGGGTCTGGTTTGCTCTAGACCCATTACCATGCTGATGGATGGAAAGAGAGAAAAATTAATTTGCTCTTCAGTTTCGCCTCAACCCTTCAGAGTCTCAAATCCCACAGTTGGGACCAGATTTTCAAAAGTGCTGTGCTCACCCCTTTTAGAAGCTTAAAGATGGAGGAAGCTTTTCAAACAGGATTATCACTTGCACAGCATCTGTTTGCCAAAACAAGACCTAAGCTCTTAAAATCTCTTGGCCCCTTCTTTGAAAGAAGACAGGTCAAAGACTTAAACTTATTTTAGAGGAACTGTCTATGTTGTAAGGAAAAAACAAAGCCCACAATTTAGATTTAAGATCACTGATCACACAGCTTCAACTTCATTACTCCAATAGTTAGTTAACCACAGGGTTAAACTTTTGTATCTGATTTCCACTCCAAATTTTAATTTCCAACACTGGATTTTGTTATTTCCTAGGGTCAAGCTTAAAGCTGTCAATTATCAATGGTTTTGTTCCCCTTAGAGGTAATTATAGCCTATGAGGAAGTTGCTCATTTATCTTTGCTTTGATGAGACAAATACAGAGAATTCCTGGAGGCTCTCTGTATAATGTATATTTTTCCAGACCATTTAACCATGTGTGTTTTCTTCAAACATCCTCCAACCTCACAACACTTCTGAAAGTATGAAGTCTAGAACAGGACTCCATATTACAGAGGTGTTCCAGAGGAGTCCAAGTGTGGGGCTTGTGGTGTCTCACATACATAGAGGTACTGTCACAAAGTCAAGGAGGCTGGTCACAAAAAAATATCAAACATGCTTTTAACCAGAAGAGCTATCTAGCTCTATTGGCAGAATATGACATGAACATCTGCAAGAGAACTGGGAAAACAGTATGATTTCATGCATAGCTACTTTAAAGTAAAATCATCCTGTCTGGCAGGATTCCAGTTCAGCTCTTCCAAATTATCAGAGAGAGATTTTGAAGGAGAAATGCTTGAGATTCAGGATAAAAAAATCCAACAGCTTCACATCAGTAGCAAGAGCACAGTGCCGTTTCACAGCATCTCCTTTACAATTTTGGGTGCCATGCACCTTTCTCCTCAAGAAAAGGAGAAGTTAATAAAAGCACATTACACCTGTTCCTGGTAAATATCACCTCCTCTGAATGGAAGCAATGCCTTATGAATTCCTAAGTGAAGACTCACATAGCACATGTTATCTGGCCACTAAAATTTGCCCACGGCTGGTGCTGCTGGTGTCTAGTGGTGTATGGGGAAAGTAAGGCATAAGAGAACTTCACAACTATGACATTCAGCATAAGCATGCTCTGACTTGAGATCCTCTTCTGGAGCAGCCACAATATGTCAGAAGTCACCGAAGGATCAGGAACTGTGTTAACACATGTTCTGCCACTCCCTGCTTCAGTTTTGCAGACAAGATTATCTGGATATAGGCTAGGAAGGAATTTCAGCTTCAGTACTTATTTAAAGCTTTTGATACACTTTAATGGCAAGATAAAAATGCCTTGCACACGAAGTGATTCTTTTCTGTCAGATCTGGGAATTAGTGATAAATTCTGATGCAACACTGTAAATAACTGTTTCCATTTAATGATGCTGAGCATGTTAGGCTATGTCAATCATCCCTTGGAAATGAAGAAGAGATGTGATTTGAAATGGCAAGCTGAGGGTGTCTAATCAATAATCCCATTATGTGTCAAGCAAACCGAATTTGATTATCACAGACCAGCTACAGTCCCTTTCGGTGAAGTTGAAACTCAGTTGCCATTCAAACTCCCAGTCTAAAATCCAGCAGGTGGAACTGGTGGAAGGTTATTTAGCTTCCCAATGTGGAGATATTTAGAGGGTTTGCAAGGCAGCAGGCCCATAACTGCTGTAAACCACAGGAAATTCTACCCTCTAGTGGGAAAAAGGCAAAAATGCTAGTGTTTCCTTCTCTTAAACCCTAGCCTCCCACCATTCCTTGAGACATCGCTTCTTTCCAGGCCCCTCACTGGCTCCTTGCCCTTTGAAATACAAGTAGCTCCAGACCTTGGGTAGACTCTTCACTTGCCTTTAAAACCATCAGGATTATTCAGCTCTTCCAGTTTTGCTTTTCTTAGCTCTATACAGCATAGTCCATCTCATAGATTGTTCCTCTTCACTGATCTACCCACAAAGGCTCATATCCCACCTTGCTCTTCAACCTTGCAACATAACTAAGGGATCTGCACAAGAGTAAGCTGTAAATCAAAGGATGTTGTGAGATCCAATGGTACATTCCTACTAAAGATCTGCAAGACTTCGTGACACTAGTCAGGCCACTCAGCTGTTTCCTCCATTTGCTCTGCACATTCACAAGAACGTCAGTTCAAAACTGTGTTCTGCTTACTCAGTATCTGCGTATATGATAATGACACTGGATGCCTTTGGTAGGTGTACATTTAGCAGTTGTGCCAACACCACTGTGAAGCATCCATACACAAGTAGCAGCTCAAACCCATTTTGATTCCATCTGAGTCAGTACAAAACCAGATTTTGCTGCAAGCTACTATTTGTGGTGAAGCTATATTAAAAATAATGCTACAAATTGCACTGAACAGTGTGCCCATACCTAGATCTAGGCTGGTTTCAATAAACACGTGGTATCTTTGGAAGTGATACTAGAATTATTTTTCTCCTCTTCTGTAGCGGCAACATGGTGAGACATTTGTGAAGATCAAGGGATAAAATGGGCTCATTTACATTTCAGAGACTCCAGCTGGAAGTGTTTCCTGTCTGTTTAAAAGCAACACTGTTTACAACCCTGAGATTAAGTTTTCTTATGTCTTATGTAAAGCATTAAAAAAATTCTGACCTTTATTTACTAAATTAATACTCTAATTAACACTGAAAGTTTTAGCTCAAGATAAGGAATTGTCTATTGAATCAGAGCTAAGATTTTAAAGAAGTGATGACTAACAGTTCTTTAGGATATAATACATCAATGACTTTCCAGTCATAGGTACTGAAAAAAGTGCTCTGTGATGTATTTTTGTAAACACCAGCTTACAGGCAATGCTGTAAAGCATCTGCGTTGGATCATGATATTATGGAGCTGAGAGCCAGATTTCACAGGCCAAGGTTTTTAGGGAGCTCCAGTCCCAGTTAGGTACCTACAGACAAGTTCCAAAGCATCTAACAGCCAGCAGCTTCTCTGCCCCTTCCCTTTGCAAAAAACACTGCTGCCACCATCACTGCTGCATATTGCTGAAAAAGGAACCTCCGGCACGTTGTAGAGGCATGCGGCCAGCCAGCAGCAAGGACACGGCCATGCTCCCCTTCTTCAGAGCTCCAACACACAAATCCTGGATTTGCAGGTCTGTGGTGGGTTGACAGACACAACACCCCTTGATCCTTGTCTCCACCTGCTGAGCTCCCTCATGGTCTCGGCACTCCTGCCAGCATAGCCCCGAGGCAGGGGCAGTTTACGGAAGCGACAGAGCAGTGGTAGGGCCTTAGCTATAATTCTGCTGTGACTTGCAGTGTAATTTTTTCCTGCTGCATTTGTTTTTTGAAGTTGTCCTATCTCTCAGCAAAGATCTTGGGAGCTTTTTTCCTTCATCCAAATGGGCATTTTCTCTTATTACTTTCTGAAGTAAGGCCCGAGCTTATTTCAGCTCCTGAAGGAAGCAGCTGCCCTCAGGAAAACAGGCAGTTCACCCATTTTCTGACTGTGGGAGGTGATGCTGCTTTTATAATGAGAGGTATACAGAAGGGGCAGGATGTGTTTGTTGTTTTCATTCCACAGCTTTCCCCATAACCCCAGCTGAATTCTGAACATGTCTCCTTTATCCCTTGTCTTCTTTCCATTCCCTAACAACCTGGTTATAACAATCATAGTTAAAACCTGGAAGACCTGAGCAGGATTACATTGTGATTCCAGTTTGGTGACATTGGCCAGAAGAACACACTCTGTGTATGAGATAGGCAAGAGCTTAAGGAACTAAACCTGTGTTGTGCACAATCCAAAGAGCATCGGCCCTGCTGTGTTTTTCACAAAAACACAGGCACTGGCTCTAAAAATCCGACGTACGTGGCACTTCCCAAACAGCAGCATTCAGGACATCATGGTCACTTCCTTTGCTAGGTATAGAAAAGAGGGCAAGACCAGACTGCTGTGAAGCAGACAAGAGTTTTCCTATTGACATCAATAGGAATCCAGCCATTAAGCATCTTATTGCTCCTCTATTCTTTCTTGTGTGGCAACTGCAAATACCAATAGCGTTTTAATTTGGACTGGAATACTTAAACTTTGTCTTTTCAAGGAGTGCTAACGCCACCTACTTTTCCTAAGCAAAGGCTCCCTATGATGGGAATGTTTATTAATTAACATTTCTCTTAATGTTCCTGGAAATGTTGCCTGATTAAACTTTTTCTAAGGAATTAAAAGGAACAAAAGCTGCATTTTCCTCATGCCTTGTTCATGACAAAGGTCTTCATTTAGCAAAGTGCCTTCCAGCTTGGAGTGTATAAGCAAGCCCATTGAGACTAATAGGATTATTCCAAACTGGTAAGGCACGTGTTTATGTATCTTGCTGAACCATAAATGAGACATGATGTGATTAAAAAGTCTCCAGAGAAAGTCCAGTTTGATCAGGTGGCATTTACAGTACAGCCAGGCTCAAAACACGAAGTCCAGCATGAGGGAGGCATGTCACTCTCAGAGGAAGGCATGCTAGAAAGAACATGTATGTCAGCACGTAAGGATGGCTCTTTTTTTCAACCATGTAAAATGCATTCCAGAGAAAAGCTAGTTTGGATGGTTCTTTCATGCTATGCAATCTAAAAAGCCTGGGAAAGCTCTTACACATCAGCTGCCCAAACTCCCATTCAGTTCCCAATACAGTTTTTTTCCAGTCTTCCCCAGCAAGGCACCTTTCCAGTTAGACTGTCCAAAACCACTGGAGAAACACTCCAGAACAACTCAAATTGCAAATCTGTTGCATGCTCATCTCATACCAGCAGATTCAGAAAGAGCTGCTGTTCTTAAATAAAAGGAAGCCTGGAGCAACATAAGAGCTAAGCTCAGGCCCTGCAGCATTACTCCCTGAGCTCTGATCCTGCCAGCGTTCTCCTGCTGTGCCTCAGCAAAAGCAGATGAGGACACGGCTGTGAAGCCTCTGATGAATGTCCTGGGGCTAAAGAAGTTTTGCTGATGATTCATTAGCACATTTCTCTAAGTCAAGAAAAGTGCAGGAGAAGTGCTGTCCTTCAGGCCGAGGTTCTCTGCAGCCCCAGTGGTCAGTATAAGGTCAGATATCACTTCCCAAACTGGAGGAAGGATTTGGATTCTGGTTTTCCAGAAAAAAAAACAACATTGAAAACTTTCTCATTCTAACTTTTGCATTTCTTTCTATGATGTTTTCCATGCCCTGTGCTCAGCTCTGCCAAAAAGGTGTTGGCAACCTAGATATCCAACAGGACAATTAGCTAACCATTAATATCCTTCTTAATTTAAGAATTCTATGCTTTTTAATGCCAATTCTAGTACTTCCAAGTGGGAACTAAAGCATGTTATTAGACATTTTCATAAATAACATTGCAGGTATAAGGTATATACGTCATTGTATTCAGTATGCTTAGGAAACAGATAATCCTATTCATCTAGCTTTGCCTTATCAACTTAAATAGATTCTCACATACCAGATGTCTTCAGTATTTGAATACTGAAATTGCAAAGTGCATACATTATTAATGTTTCTAGGAATAGATCTAGCACTTCATAAAACAGAAGGAGTAAGATTTCAAGGTGGTGGCAGAATTTGCTGTTAACAGTAGTAAAAAAACATTATCAAGGAATCTGAAGAAGGTTAATGCACCACTGTAAGAGAAGTAAGCAAGCTAAGGTACATAGAATATGGCACTATCCCAAACCACACTTCAATAAAGCAGCCAAACATTTTGTAGAAAACTCAGTAGTTACAGCTAAACAAAATGTACAGTACCCAGAAGCATGAATGAAACCTCCTCGCTAAGAGATCCAGATGGGTTACACTGGCTAAATCCCACATCCACAGAACTTCTGCCCAGTGAAATTTCTCTCCAGTGCAAGGGAAGATTTCTCAGAAGTGGGCATCACGCTTGCTGTTCTGCCAATGGAAATAAGCTGGTGCCTCTTGATAGCGCCTTATGCAATTCTTAGAGTAACTGGAATAATTAATTTCTCTTGGAGTCCAAAGAAAGTGCATCTCCTACATGGTGATCTTTCCAATGACAAGTAACCCAGTAACTCACCCTGCATTGTAATTCCACCTAACAGTGTCACCAACTGTTGTACTTTGCTCATCCATGTAAGGATCTGTATCTCACCTAAAAGCTGCCACCTTCTAGCTCCATGTTAAGTATTTCCAACTTTATTCTAAGATACCCAAGAAGTCATGGTGAACTATTTGGAGAAATAAAAGGCTGTACTCCATAGCTGGTTTTAGTGCGTTCAGTGCACAGTACGTTTTGTACCATAGTCCACACTTTAATGGGTAAGAACCTTAAAACTGTAAGCCAATCCTCCTGTGAGTAAATCCCATTAATACCTTTCAGCAGTGTTATATACTATTGGAATAATTTGCTGTTTGTTGAAGTTGCATGGAAAAAAAAACACAATCCAAACAAGCTGTCTAGTGAGCAGTAAAACCAGTGAAGGTGGGCATCCTGCACCTATAGGATGGGTGTCCCATGATAGTAACTCCTGCACATTCCCCATACCTCTTTTTCTCTTGGAAGAAGAGAAGCCTGGCAGAAGCTATTGTACACCATGGCTAACCTAGAGTAAAACCCATGCAGATTATACTATCCCGTACAAGTAAGCCAGCAGCTGAGTTAGCTACTGCCTAACAATTTCTAAGGGCTAAGTTTGGTGTCCTGCCCTCAGCAAGGCCACTAATGTGCATAGCTCACCTCTTCCAGACACCAGTTCTCATGAATCACATAGGAACACAATGACCTTAAATATTCCTCTCTCCAACTGGGCCAGGAGATTTTAAAATTATTGAAGGAATTACCTAACCATGTAATTGCCTGAGTCTCTCCCCTAGAAAACAGCTAAAAAAAAATCAGGACTAAAGAACTAGATATCAGCTAAACCTGAGAGCCTCCTGCAACCATAATCTCCTACAAATCAACCTATCCTCCCTTCACCATCTATTAACAGATACGCATATGCACATGCACGCACACATTAACTTCTAGTGGAATTTTTATTCTTCAATCCTACTTTTTCATTGCTGTTACAATATGAAACCTTCCATTTGTTTATGCCTTAGAACACTGAAGCTTCTAAAGTGAAAAACTACTTGCCTTTCCAGAACAGCAAAATATATCTGAAGTGAGCAACAGGAAAAATAATTCATGCATTTAGCAAATGATAACTGTGTCAGTTTTCTCTTATGGAAGAGAAGAAAGTGTCTGAACAAAGTCATTGAGTCAAACAAAAAAGTTTATTGATTACAGGATTACTTTTTGTGTGTGTGTGTGATTAGATTTGGGGTTGGGGGAAAATAATCCTGAGAGAGTGGGGAGTGATAAAACCAAGACACTAAAAGAGAAACAGAAAAATAGAAATGTAAGTGCATTACCAGAACAAATAAGACATGGAATGATTAAGTGGGATAATAATTATAAGGGATAGCCAGTCTCTGTTAGGGGTCCAGACTTGGACAACAGCTCTGCAGGATTAGGAAAGAGCTTAAGAACACCAGAGGAGATGGTTCTGTGCCCCCAGTTCCCTGTAGGGACTGCATATTGATGTGTCCCCACACTGACTTTGACCTCCCCACAGGCTATAAAAAGCCTCCAGAGGGGTCTCTTTCATTGATAAGAGGGAATGGATGATGTGTACAGTAGGTTAACTTCACTATCTCAAACCAGTTCCTTAAGTTTTTTTAGAAAGAAAGTCCAATCCCTTTTTTGCCTTTTTCACTTTCCATGTCACATTCACTTTCCCTAAGTTGAAATGTGTCATCATGCGTCGCCAATTCTCAGGAAAGGGGACTGCGCTGTTTAAGTTCCCAGCAGTGCATAGGTCTAAGCCATAAAGAAGGAACCAGCATTTTGTTGCCTGGCAACTCAAAATAAGTATCAATAATAAGACCCACAGGGTAAAATTTTCCAAAGCACCTACCTGCTTTAGGAACTTAAGATCCATTTGAGGAAATCACTTAGGAGTCTAAATTCTACTGAAGATTCCTATTTGGCTCAAGATTGTCTTTAAAAATTGCTTTTTAATTTCAGGTAGTGTTTGAAACATGGGCTGTGGGCTAGCATGGAAACATGACTGGGAATATAGTAGGATTTTCCAAAGCATCTCACCCACTTCTGTGCTTCTATATATCCCTTCAGCCATTTATCTGCATCTTTTACTTACATATCTTTTCCTCCAGACTCCTTACTGGCAAAGGTGGGTCTGAAAGTAATATCCCCCCATCCTTGGAGTCAAATAGTTTGTCTGTACAGCGAAGTTTGGTTTGATTTGATTTTTGTGTGTGTGTGTTGGCTGAAAGCAGAGGTTTAAGGAAACTGAATAGAATATAGACTGACATGCCAATATGTGACAGCTGGCTTTTGCCAAAACAATCCATCAGGTCCTTGCTTGTGCCCATTTGCAAAGATTGAAGAGGCAGTGATGATTTTCCAAAACACAGCATGTGGCTTTAAAGCCATGAAATCTACTCTCTTGCTGTATACTCAGAGTGCTGCAGGCATGCAGGTATGCCAATTATTTTCCCTGACCAGCTTGTGAAACAAACTGTAACCCCTGAAACACTCTTACACTGTACCTACACAGTTCCTGCTACAGAGAGGACAGCCAGGAACATACTATATATTACCTTCCTACACACCAGTTTATTTATAGCATAATTGGCAGAGCACAGCTATTGCAAGAATAAAAATTAAGCATATGCAAATCAGTTTCTCCCCCCAAACACAAAGATCTCTTTGCAACCATGGAGGTATGTGTAATACAATAGATTCAAGTCAGCTGGGACGATCCGCTTGAGTTCGCAGGTAACAGGTCCCATCTGGGCATTGAGATGATTACATGGAAGATCTTCTGAATGGCACATGGTAGGCCAAGGGCAGAGACCCATGTCCTGTACTTAACCGCTCATGAATAAAGAGGCTAGCTAAGTATCTGATGCCTACCCTGCCCACGTGGGAACTAAGAAATATTTAAAACCTTGCTTTCTCTAATGTACCCACTTCACCTCTCCTTAATACTTGACCTAACAAGGTAAAAAAAGCCAGCCATTTTAACCAGCTCTATCAATACTTGCCTTAGCTTAAAAAGAGTTTACTTCACAATCTGAGAGCAAGCTGGCCATATACGAATGAGTATTACAACGGATGGCAAGAGTGGCCAGCTAGTTAGAGACAGCTGTGGGTGCCCTGCTGCCTGCCAAAGCAGGCAAGTTATGGGAGGGCAGCAACTACGCTACTAAGAATTTTTTTCAATAGACATATAAGATGCTACCCATGGCCCTGTGATTCTCATGTGGTTTATAAGAAGAATTTAGCTCACATTTAAGCCTACATCTTTAACGTTGTCCTAAAGGCAAAGGGGTTGGTCACAATCATGAGACTCTAATTAACAGTGGAGAAAAAAACACAACATGATGCCAAGATTTTGCACAGTGTTCATGAAAGTACTCAGTTCTAGTGAATTTTCCTTCTTTTGCTAGAGCTGATAAACATATAACAATGCACCATAAAAGTGAGCAAATTTCCTTCCCTATCCAGTCTGGCATCTACATACAGCTGCGAAGATAGATAGCAAGGCTTAGACCCAGCTGGCAGAAATGTCAGGTCTTTCAGCTCTGTATCTCTATTATATCAAATACAAACAGCATTAGTTCCTAGCTGTGCCAGTCCATGGTAAATGCAAGTATTTGGATGGAGAAAGATTGGCTAAGTCTAAGCCTGGACATGGCTGGAGAAATTACAAGGAAGCAGGACAAAAGGAGGAGCTAGAAATAACTTTAAAAGGCTTGCTTTCACTATCATGTTATCATATATCACCAGCTATCTTGTTTATCTCTCCTTTTACATGTGCCTGATCTCAAGATCACTAGAAGCTACTTTCTGAGCTCTTTATTGATGAGCCCTTCTCCTATCTACAAAGGACCAAGACATCACACCCACCCTCAAATAGAGATGGGCAAGAAAATCTGCCCACTTACTATCTAAGATTAGTTTTAAAACAAAGGCTTGTGTGATGCTTCTTTCAGCTGCTGGAACCTTCCTACAGCAAATGTCCCCAGACATAGGTCAGGGTGAAGCATTTGGGAAGAACTGAGTAGTTCTTTTTGCCTTTGTATTTGAAAATAGGGTATGTAACCTTCAACAATCCATTTGGGCTCAAAACACCTTCAATATGTAACAATATAGGCTGAATCTTTCTTCTTTTGACTTGCTTGCAGCGGCTTCTTGCTCAATACAGAAGCCAAGTGAAAGCAGCAGTCCTAGGGACAAGTCCTCTGGGGACTGCTGTTCCCTCAAGGGGACCACTTTGCCCCGCATGACCAGAGCAAGTGTGTTACGTAAAGAAGCTGACACTATTTTTCATGCACCTGCTGTTGTTAAATAGAGACTGGCTGTAAATAGAAGAGTTTTCTTGGCATTTTGCTAATACCTATGAAAATCCCTGCTGAAGTTGGCTAGCACAATCAGGACCTTCACGTGCTAAAGAAAAATGATCAGTCCATTTTAGAGCACTGTCAAACTAAGAATTAAGAGCTAAAAAAATAAATCTCCAAATACAGATCCTTAAAGATTAGCTAAGAGGGAGAAAAACAGAGAAGAGTATTCACACAGAGCTTCCATCTAAATAGTCATAGAGTGTGATGGTGCTCTGAGGAGGTCACAGACAGATTGAGGAGTTACTAGTTTTGCAGCCAGCCTCAAACATTTTCTGATACCTTGGATAGAGGTTATAAAGAAAAGATAAATATGATTTCACTAGCAACTTTTTTTTTTTTCAATATGGGGTTTCTTCCAGTTCCAAACCCCAACATCTTCTATGTAAAGAAAAGCCACAGTACATACAATTGCATACACACTTGCACACACTTGTTTGCACACACACTTTGCTACCTAACACTGAACATGGGAAGTCTGGAAATCCTGATTTCAGGGATGATTTTTGCCTCCTTCAGCACAAGCCAATCAATCCTAAATCCCCACAGTGCCAGGACCACAGATCCAAGAAGTCTGATTACTCATCAGGCTACTGGGAGCCCTAGTAAACTCAGAAGCTCCCCCTAGATTCTACCTGGCAGAGGGAACCCAAATACTCCAGAACTTCCTGTGATTGACTTCCATAGAGCTACGGAGCCTGGAGGTTTCAGCCAGATTGTCAAGAAATGGGTCTGGAAAGGAGTGACAGTTGTTGGAAAGTTTTGGGGTTTATAAAACTGAATGCTTGTGAGGCTTTGGGTGGGGATTCTTCTAGCCAGCTCTAGATCTCATCTCGGAGACTGGGTTGCTGTGACCAAGCAGTTTATTTTCAGTTGTCTTCTAGTAGCTGTGAGGCAGCCTTCTCAGCACTAAAGACAACTGGCACTGCTTGGACTCAGTTCAAAGACTACAGGAGTACAGAGACTCAGCTTTCTCCTACATATGGTCTTTCCAGACCGCAGAAAGGCATGTTCCTTAAATAGCATATGGGAAGTTGCTCATCTGCTCATCTGCTAAAGGTATTCTGTAAATTAGCAGTGATCATCACTTCTCGGAGAAGCTGAGTGCTAGAGCAGTGGGAAACTGCTTGGAGAGCAACTAGGTGTTGGTCCAAATTCCTCTTCTTGAATGACTGAGACCATGAATACTCTGTCATTTCCTTTCAATACTGTTAAAAAAATGAGAACCTAGGTGCCTTAATAAACTGTTCCGTGTTTCTTCAACTAAACTGAGAGTAAGAGACAGACAATAAAGCATTGCTGTACTTTGCCATACAATTGCAAAACAAATAAATGAACAAAATTACTCTCTGGAAAGCCTAATTTATCTATAAAGTTGCTTAAAGAGCTTCAAGGCATCTTTATCAAAACAACATCATCAACAGAAGTTCTTTCTGACCCCAAACTTTGTACACAGAATTCCAAGTTCTCAGAGAAAACCCACATCTGCCAAAAACCAAGCAACAGATGTCATTCACATAATGCTCTGGGATTGGTGTCCATGTTTTCATTGCTTGCAAAATAGGATGGTCACTTTTTCCTAGGGTAGGCATTTGACAAACTCATTGTCACCAGCAATGTCCTCATCTGCATTCTTCAGTATGACCAGATGCTACCTCTCATGCATTCCTGAAATAGAGCACCCAGGAAGAACTTTCCAGTGTGAAATCCCAGCTGTGGTTAATTCAAACTGTCTCTCAGTCTGAGAATTTTTATGAAAATTTTCCATCTTTTCTGTAGGACACTCCACTGAGACTCCAGAACAGCATCTCCTAGGTAAACAACCAGCTTTACTCCAACTGGTGTCAGCCACTGAACCCTTGGGCACATTGACTGACAGCTGCATTTTAAGATTGGGAAGTTTCACTTAACACTAACTTCCTCTTCAGCAGGTCATTGCTAGCTCAGCATGACAGCCCAGATTAAGGAAACAGCAAAACCCCCTCAGAGGGGTCCAAAAGAAGGATTTCTGGGGAAATGTGATGAAACAGAACCAAAACAGAAACTCTTAAAACAAACCTCACATCGTTGGCAGAAAGGACTAGCCCTCCATTGTTTACTGAATAAATATGTACCAACCTACTGATCTGTAAATATAAAGCCTTTCTTAAAAGGAGAGAAAATAATCCTTTGTACTTACATGCTTCTAGTTGATCTCTACCCCTAGGGGATTAAACACATTTCTCTCAGTTACAGCCACATGGTTTCACAATGAAAAGGAACTTAACAATAAATTCACAGTTCAGTGTTCCAGGCCAACAGTACAAGCAATCATGTAAGCAAGTGGTGTAAAACTGGAATTACACCCAACAAACCAGTTATTAATATGAGACCAGCCATTTACTTGAAGAGGTGATTAAAGAGGTCAACAAGTATTCCTGTCCATCCTTCTCATATCTTCAACTTACCTGAAAAATGCAGCCTTTCCTTCACATCTATACTTGTAAATGCTTTTCCTCATATTCTTTTGAAGTTAAAGGACCTTATGTACTTAATATAATTCAAAATGAGGCATTTCTACAGTATATGTGCATATATATGTATGTATTTTCCTGCTTAAATGTCAACCTTTGAATTAGCAACTTTCTCCTCTGGTAAAGTGAAATGCTCACAGGACACATTCATCTCTACTGAATCCACATTTATTCTCCCAGCCCAAGAATTTTCAGGCTGAAGAGTAAGACTTAAACATAAATGGTCTGACAGGCTTCAAAGATCCCTTACTTCATCTTTAGGCAAGAGGAGGTCCCTGCCTTGTTAGGACACTGAGACCTATTTTGGGAAGTATTAGAAGACCCCTCTCCTAACCTTTTGAAATACCCCTGTTGCAACTGTTCTTGAGGCTTCATTCAGTTACTTCAGAAGCCAAGCCTTACTTAAACTCTGCTGTGTTTGAAGTTACCAACATTTTATACCATTGACCTTTCATTCCCTCCTTTTCTTAGTGAGTATTAAATGCTTCTCAATCAGATTTAAATTTACTTCCAACGTCATCTAGACTAACAAAATTAGCTGCCACTGCCTTAACTTGATATTCAAGCACGAAGCTATTTTAATAAATGTCAACGAGCAAATTAAATATTTGAATTTTGATGTTGGTCTCCAAAAGCAGAAGAGATTTAATGCTCATCTAAGGAAAGCATGATTAACATTCAGGTCAGACCCAGCCAACAAAACCTGCTGAGTGTTCAACACTGACACATTCCTAGTGACTTTTGGAAGCGCTAGTCATAAGATCTGTTTGCATATAAACATATGTGACAAAACTGACAAGCCAATCGTGTATAATTTAAATATTTGCAGATTACTACAACATGGTTATCACTGAATTGGTGACATGGATGCTGTTGCTATGGGAGCTGGATTGTTGTTTATATAACGCAGGAGGCATTTGCCCTAGCATGCAGGTCAAAGCGTGTATGAGATTGCTTTGTAGTAGTTGAAGCCGTGAAAAGCCAAAATCAGGACTCAATAGTCAATTTGCCAGACTATCAAGCAGGTATTCTTTATTGCAGTGCTATATGTGTGCTCCAACTGTAAAACCATTCATGATTATATTGTCATATCACATACATATGCACTACATTCCTCAGAAAAGGCAGGGATAGGTAAATTAATTCCCGGAAATAATTTACATATTCTCCTCCCAGTTGCACACGCTCAGTGTTTTGAGTCGGTGGTCTTCAGGGGTCGATTACTTCATCCACTCCTCTTCTTCACCTTGTCCTTTTGGTGAACTCCAGCTTCTACCCCCCTTATTCCAGAGTCAAAACAACACAGCCGGTACCAGCCTGCTCCCCATCCTTGGCTATCCTCATACCGACAAAGTGTTAGACGTTTTGTTCCCCTACGTGCCTTCCAAGGCCAGCAACAAAGGTGGGCCATTTGCTACAAATCTCTCCTCTTTCACATTCCCTACATTGTTAGTTTCTTATCTATAGTTTCTTCCTTCATATGGTTAGTAAATTAATCTAAAACACAATGCTAGCAATTTAAGATGGATCTTTCTCAAGGATTCTCTGTTTCCTCAGGGCTCTTGTCACTTTCTAGCTACAGTTGGCTTCACAAAGGTCTTTTTGTTAACCCTTTAGCATCCCTTCATAGTCAAGTTTTATACTTCATTTGGCTGTTCAGGACACAAACAAGGCTTGACCTTAGCCTACCTTTGCTCCACACATGGGCCCTGCAATGGTTTATAGTAGCTTGGATACTTACTTCTCCAGAATATGCCAGGTGGCAACACATCCTATCCACCAGCTACCTTTGGCATCTCTGGCATTGCCGTTACAGACTAGCTGTGTATAGAAGCAGTGCCTGTTCTGGTGTTTTGGATAGCCCGCAGCCTGGTCAGAAGAGGACCAGTTTGCTGACAGAGCAGAGTGCAGGCACCCGGATCAGCTGCACTGGCCCATGTTACCCAGTCCTCTTACCACATACAACAATATGACAGAGACCTGTCAGGAGGGACTAACATTGCAGCACTCCAGCCAACACAGCAGGAAGAAGGGAAACAGCAGGACACTGGCAGAGACAGGACTGTAGTCTTGAGTTCCTCAGTCCTGCCCAGAAGGCCAACATTGCTCTGAGCATGGCTCTGAAAACAGTTGGGAAAGGCATGAATGGATAAACAGGGTCTAGCAGGATGTGGAAGGAAAGCATGTTTGGGGTGGAGTTTAACACATCATGTTGTTTATACAGACCTCACTAAATGAACAGCCTTTTTACTGCATTCTATTATCCCTCCCACATTAATCAGCAAGCTCCACAAAGTCAAGACAAAGAGATGTAGATTTCATCAGGTCCTTGATTATCATTGATAGAAGAGCGCAAACAAACACACAGGTCTGAGACAAGGTAAAACAAGGATGTGATTGATATTGTAAACAAACAAATAAGAGATGGGGCACTGCAGATGCAGAATTCCATTTGTGAAGAAGTTAAGAAGTAAAAAGAAAGCGCTTTTACCTGGAAACCTCCATGACCAAGGCACATAAAGACAGTCATTTGCATGTCAATAAATTGCAGTCTGAAAGCAAAAACCTAATTCAAAAAAGCTGAGCACAAGATAAGTACTGCCATGCAGAGTACCATTGTGCAAGTTAAAGGACTCCACACACCACTACCCCTCACCCCATGCATCCCATATTAATGGCCTGGGGCCTTACTGTTGGTTACTGCTGCTCCCAGGTATGGCTGGAACAAAGAACAAAATAAACCCCAAACCCTGGCCAACACCTCCACTGGAAAGAGGAAAGAAAAATCGTCCCAGCAAAAGTGTTGTTTTGAATTCAACCCTGGTTATTAACATGATCACTCTGAACCTCAGTCACTGTAGTTCACCATTCAAACAAAGCAGACATGTATACAGAGGAGAAGGGAATGCCATGGTACAGCAAACATTTGCCTTCCATCCTCAGATAATCCTACCAACGCGTCATTGAATTCAGTGCACCAGGAAATTCTAAATTTCCCATTAGAGCTACTATTGTGGGCTCTGGGGTCAACTTGTGCTCTCTGTTAAGAGACTTTAAATTCAAAGACTTCAGTGAAGTCATCTCAGATTTATGAAGGCACATTTGGCCTTGTGACTCCCTGAACTTAATGCCAATTGAGATAATTTTGTGCTCTTAAAAAAAAAAAAGAGAGAGAGAAGCTATGTTATGATCATTTCAACACCAATTTATTTGAAAAGAAGTCTTCAGAGAAAACTACTATTAAGACAGCGTTAGAGCTGAGAAATGAAATAGAAAATAAAGAGTTGAAGGATACTCTATTAAAAGACGTTCTGATACATTTGTTATGAGCTGGCACTGACAGAAACTGTGGTATCTAACTGGCAGGGAAGGCCTTCTGAAAAAGTGGGGAATGGCAGAGCCAGAAAACAGAGGCAAACAGTTTTACTATTAATGTTAATTCACTGTGCAGAGCTTTAATTGAGGTGCAAAGCATAAGCAACGGTGCCTCCTAGCCTCCCAGAGTGAGAACTGTCCCAGTGCTGCAACCTCAGAAATAAGAGGAAACAAACTAAGGTAAAGACAACAGAAAACTACAAAACAGGAATGGAGAAAACACAGGTGATCTCTCACATCATATGTCTGAACAGCCTCAAATCTGTCCCATCTGAGCAGTGCCACCAAAAGACCCTAACACACCACTTTTCCTTCAGAAACAGAACACATGAAAAACACATAGGACTATCATGTGGGAAGCATTAGGCTGGTTTCAGTGTGGTCTCTGTGTCTTTCACCAACTCCTGATGTTACATTATCTAAGTGCCAGAGATATTACATTCATTCATTATTTCCCATGCCAGAAATTTGGAGCTGCCAGGCTGAGATGCCAGGAACCATGTGCTCAGGGTCCAGGACAGGGAACTACTAAGTACCCCGGACTGCAGGAGCCGCCAGGATATCCTCACTCTTGCACCAGTTCCCTGCTCAGCCACTTCTAGCTACAGCAATAACCAAGGCAGTGATCCTCATTTAGCAGGTTGGCTACCCAGTCTTAGAGAGTAGCACAAATAACAAAGCCCCCTATATCACCTTGTCAGTAATTGGCTGTGTTGAGCTTGATCCCAGCACGAAACTATAAGGGATTAGAAAGCCACGTGAAAGAATGTAGTCATGGGGAATCTAAATTCAGCTTCCTCCTGGAGACTAATAAGTTAAAAAGAGAACATCTCTAAGTTTTCCAATTTTGACTAACCAAAACACATTGCAAAACTCATTCCCATCTATTTAATTTATTTGGCACTGCATTTAAGACTCCTTGAAACTCGTGTCTTTTCAAATGAACTCAGCTGTATAATAATAGGCCAAACACGTCAGCTGCTGGGAAATCTCGCAATGTCTTGTCTATTTTTACTTCCTTTAGTATCTTTACTAATTTAAAACACCATCATTCATAATAGCATGTTATTCAAATTTTAGCAAGAACAACCCCCTCAGAGGCCAGTATTTTGTAAGATTCTGTCATACCCAATTCAGTTTAATTGAACAGCGATAACGATCACTTCCAGGACCAAGGATATGACAAGCAGGTATTTGAAATGAAGCCCAGGGTCCTGACTTCTTGCATGTTACCAAACAACTATGATCTACCCACAGTTAGTTTATTTTTTAAACTTGCAACAGTAAGTTTGCACATGAATATTTTCTTGCCAGAGGAAAGCATCCCTGGGCAGCATGTTTAATACAATTGAGTTTGCTGATTTGTTATTCTCCTTCTTCATGTTATAAGCTTCTCTGCCTGCTGATGCATTACCTCCCTGTGGGCAATGCCCACCAAGTACATAAAGCTGTGATTCAAGGTACTTGATAAATGTTAGTTTGATCCCAGAATATTTGGTTGAAACACCTGCCACATGCAAATAATTTGCATCTTTTTCTGATGCCAGAAGAAGATCTGTTATCGTGGCTGAAGTGGTGCCAACCTAGACAGAATCATAGAATCACAGAATCACTTTGGTTGGAAAAGACCTTTGAGATCATCGAGTCCAACCTTTAACCTAACCCTGCCATCCCACCACTAAACCATGGCCCTAAGCACCTCATCTATCCTTCTTTTAAATACCTCCAGGGAGGAGGACTCGACCACCTCCCTGAGCAGCCCATTCCAGAGCCTGACAAGCCTTTCGGTGAAG
>NW_009269997.1:201751-208211 GCF_000687185.1 Egretta garzetta
CTTCTGCCAGCCGCTTGTAGAATACTTCGTCAACATCCTCACCCTGGTCGGGTGGTCTGTAACAGACAACAGGATATCTTTTCTGTTGGCCTCCCCCTCATCCTCACCCATAAGCATTCTGCCTCACCACAAGCGTCAAGCTCTGTACAATCAAAACACTCGCTTCAGCTTAAGAACAGAAAGAGGAAGGTTAAAATGATAGCTGCTCATTTTGACTGAGAAAAACAAAAACTTCAGACCTACTTTTTCCAGAGACCTTCTTAGCACTTTATATGTTCTGGGTGTGGCCAGCAACAGACCCATTCAATAGGCTGTAACACAGTTTGGCAGGGTACTCACACACATCAAGACAAATTGCAGGATTGATATCAGCCCCTTCTGACTTCACCAGCCTGTGAAATAATCCTAAACAATCCAGAGGAATGGTGGAAATTTATTACTTTGGGATATCAGAGTGAGGAGAAAAAATTTGAAGAAATATTCTTAAGGAACCAATCCTATTATGGCAGTGGAATGGATGAGAGGCCAAATTTTAAACATATCTAGGGAGCCTACGGATACTAAAATATGCCAAATATGAACTTCAACGGCACTGATAAGCCTAATTCACATTGCTCTCAACCTTCTCACTGCAAAAGTGAAAGAATCCCACCCCCAAAGCCCTCATAGTCTCGAACAAGATACGGAAGAAAAAGCTTGACTGCTTATGTCAGTGCTGTGTCAGGAACGCAGACACAAAGCTTTTGGGGACAGATCTAGGGTATTCAGGCACGGAACTGCCAGTACTTTTGAACTAAAAGATTTGCCAAGTTCCCAAAGGCATTATATAGCAGAGTCATCAAATACCACACCTTCTCAAACCCAAACCAGTGCTTCCTCCAAGCTTCTGGACAAATCTTTGGAGCTTGAATCACACCAATGTGCCTACATACAATCTACACCACATATCCCCAACACACACCATGGAAGAAACCTTCCAGGAGGTGGCTAGCATTTTCCCTGAGAGCTATCTGTATCACACACTATTCATTTGAAGAATTTAATAGGGGTTTTGGTCTCCAGAGTGAAATTAACTGTGAATTAAATGCAAAGATGAAAACAAGGAACACACTAAAATTGTACTGCATCTAACAATTATCTTTGAGGGATAAAATGCAGCAGCACAACATTTACATGTACTACTGGCTCAGGGTTTTTTTTTCAGGTTTTCTGTCTTCCATCAAGCTCCGTCAGGAAGAAAATTCTTAACATTTGGCACTTTGCATAGGTCAGCATTTACCGATTTTCTAAGGCAAAGTCAATAGACTTGTTTCCTTCTGTTTACCTGAAATACTGTTATACATTTATCAGTTTAGTCATTAAAAAAATAACATGTATCTCCACAAATAACTGTACTGTCACTACAATAAATGAAGAATTAAGAAAAGACTGGAGCTGGGGGGAGATCCTAGATAATTTGGGGATTTTTTTTCATTTATGATTTCTGAGATTAACTCAGATATGATGTACATCCATGAGTTTCCATGTGCAGCGCTTTAGCTATAGATCTTTTTTATCAGCAGATTTTTGTGCTAAAATAATCTGATTCTCAGACATTGACTGAAAGAGCTGGACAGGGTCTAGCACCCCTGGTGGAACATTAACACCTGATAAAATATTACTGCTAGATGCTGTTATACTGTCAAGTCTTTTGGTGGAAGACGTTCAAGCACTGGGTCTTTAACTGTTGCAATATATTGATAGGAAGGCGTCCACCAAATACTTCTAATAAGCACCATTCCTTCCCTTTGGGACAGTGGAAACATTATGGTCCTCGACTGCATCTTTAGCTCACAGGGCTTTTCTCACAGTGGTATCAGTGTGACTGGAAAGAAGTATTTGCAAATATTCTGCATAACACAAGATTACCCATTCTCTTAGTCACTGCCTAGGATCTGCTTTTCAAAGCTCTGAATTCTCTCAAAATCTTGCAAGTACTCCTTGAGGTAGAAGTTCCCTAAAGGTGGCTTGGATATTATCTGCAGTATAAGACAAACCTCACAGCACAGGGCAATTGCACCTGAGGGGTTGCTACATAAATGTGTCCGCCAGCCTTGTAGGACCCAGCTCTGCAAGCTGTGCAAATCATCCAGAACAAAAGCACAGTAGTTGTACCTCCCTGCTGAAATCCCACCACACAACTACCAGACCATAACTCTGAGGTGGGTCAGACATTGAGAATGGCAAACATTTATAGCCTGCCAGAAGGTGCTTCAGACAGAAAGATGGCTTAAAAGATGCCTCCTTCCACTCAATTTCTCAAATGCTATCACTGATCTGCTAAACCTTCTGTTTATAAGCTGTTGGGTGACATAGCTCACTTCAAAACATCAACACTCCTTGAAGCATTAGAAGACAACAAACACTCTTTATAGTAGGACACCGTAATAGACATAGGGGCTGTTGTTAGTCCTGCCTGAATTTGTTCACCAAGAGAGGTGGGAATAACAACCCAAGCAGGACAGAAAGGAAGAAAAAAAAAAATCTTTTCTATTGGAAAATTTCAAGAAAACCAAAGTACTTTAGCAAACAAAAGTACTTTGTTTTAATGATTTCACTTAGAGCTATTGCTTCTTAACCAGCTATACTAATGTACATCTCTGTGTAAAGAAAAAGGGAGAATTCCAGCATCCCTGCAGTTTCTTCATGTCTTGGGGCCTTTGAATATTTATTGCCACTGAAAAGCAAAATGCTAGTAGTGAAAAACTAGATCATTTGAATTCAATGCTTTAAAATTGTATGAAATGTCTACTGGTCAAGCTACTATCTACAAAGCTTTCCAAAAGCCATCAGTTGCCACTACATATACCTATTACAGATGGTAGCTCTGCTTAACTAGTTCTCAGTTTGCATTTCCTTATGTTTTCTTACAGAAGCTGTGACTGAGCAAAAGGAAACAAGGTTCTTGCCTTGTTCTGGCTACTGTAGGACCCATCCAGCAGGCAGGGAACACTACCTGGACCAAAGGGTTTGAGACCCCTGGCTTTAAAGCAGACCGAACATATCCAATTAAGTGCCAATAGTGCCATCCCACGCTGTGAAGTCCCACATCTGACCCTGTGCCCAGCCTGCTCAGTTTGCTGAAAAAAATCCCCAAATCCCACAAAGGCAAATCAAAAAAGCAACCATTTTTCTGCTGGCTCAGCAAATAGAACAGGCTGGGTGCATGGTAGGTGCCAGGAGCACATGGCCAGGGAATAGTGGTAAAGAGAACAGGATTGCTATGACTGGCCCAGGCTACTATGGATTTCCAGCCTTAATATACTCAACTGGATGAACCTGACTGGGGAAAACAGGGGAAGAGAGTCACCCAGTGTGAGACTTGGAGGCTGCAAGTGGAGCAGGGAGCAGGTGACAGACAGCGCTTGCATAGGTAAACTGCAGAGATGATTGAAAGAATACATGCAACCCCCTAGGAGTTTTGTTAAAAAACCCAGGATGCCCCAGAAAACTCCTGGACTGGAATAAATGACCTGTCCTGAAAGGGCTCTGTGGAGAAATCAGAGATTTACTTTCTGAAGTTTAATTTACCTCATCCAACAGTCCTGAGAATTTTAGGGCCAAAGAGAGAAAAAGCAAGGAAGAGATGACTGAAGCCAAGGAGAATAAAATATTACAGAAGGGAAATGGAAGTACAAGCCAGGAAAAAAGGCTCAATACAAAGCCTGACCAGAAGCAAGACAAGGTTCTTGATGAATACTACCCAGCACAGGGTGTCTTCTCTTCCCCTTTCCACTCATTATATCCCCAAATCTGCCCCAAGGATGGTAGTGCGTGTGTCAGTGGCTCCTGCTGCACATTCTGGTTCTCAGCTCAGGGGATCAACACCTCTGCAACTAGGCCACACACCAACATGCCTGGTGTGACAGCATACACCCATGCATGATATTGGCCAAGTTTCCCATATTCCCACCAAAAGCCCTAAGATCAGGCCATCAAAATCCAACTTTTCCAATCTGTCCAATGCCCCAAGTGAAACAGCCACACATCTGCCAGTTAGGGCATTAGAGTGGGATGAAATCAGCTCAAATTTATATCCCAGGGTGAGCCAGAGCAGGAATTGAACCCACATCTCCCTATCCCTGTAAGTTCTCCAGGCCCTGAACATATGACTATTTCAGAGTAAAGTCCCCTCTTCTAGTCTTACCAGAGAGCATCCCCCTGTTCCCCTCCCCTCCAAACTGGGAAATATTTTCTGAAAACACTTTTGTCACAAAAATGATACATCTATCAAAAAAGTATTGTCTGCTTTTTTCTAGCAGAAATGTTCCCAGCAATATGATCTAGTCTGTCCAACTGATAGATTTACCTTACCCTGTCTTCTCATCTATTTCATGCCGCTGATTTCTGAAAGTCTCTCATTGCCAGTATTTCCTGCTTCCAGATGGTCAGTAAATAGCAGACAAACAAAATAACCCTTGAATTTTCACATTTCCATCTCCAGCAACTATTTATCCTGTGTATCAAACACATCTTTGATTACATTCTCAGTGGGACAATAAAATTACCGCCTCTTATTAAAATCTGATGATGTACACAGGGAAAAAAGTGACAATTGCACAGCATATCTGTTCAAGAACTGTGATAAACTCGTCTGTGATGACTTCCAAATAGAGAAAACAATTTCTGAAGGTGGAAAACAGCTCTGTCCGTAGGTTGCTATTAAGAGTGCTGGGGCTTGTACCAAGCTGCCTTTTTAAAAGTAGTAGGCTACTGCACTGAATGCTGATCTTCACCCATAGACTTTTTTAAAAATTGTGCTCCATCTGGAGCAATAAATTTCTCTTGCCTCAAACATTAAACCTTCTTTAATCCTACAGACTAAACAACAGGTGGTAGATTATTTTTCAGAATTAGCAGCCAACTGCTAGAGCAATTCTCAGCCCAATTACTTTGGTTTGAGGTTTGAATTTCATGGCTTAGTGGCAGCCTACATTTCTTACCAGTAGAAACCAACATCAATCCTCCAGGACATGTGTCCCCATTTCCCCAGTCCCTCCAAAGTGAAGACAACTTCATGGCCCTCATTTTAAAAGGAAATGCACTTCCTGGCATTAAAACTCTAAATGTAGCAAGACTCCCATTGAAAAATATAGGAAAGGATTTTCAAAAGCATTCTGAATTTTCCTAACATTTTCTCCCACCAGGCATCAAAAATATCACCCTTTTATTAAAATGGAACACATTTAGACCAGCACTCAATAGAGATAGGTAGGGCATTATTTTACCTGCTTAGGTGAACATACAAAATATGAAAAGAATTTCATGTGTTAAGTTGACACTAATGCTGAAATTGCAAAACCACAAAACCAAACCCTAAACTAAATGCACAATGTCAGCTGAAGTCAATTTATTATGTTGTATGACTCAAATTGTTTTGTTCTAAATATTATCAGTAATCAAAATAAAAATCACCAAAGCAACACTTCAGGCTTTTAAAATTCATTTCAGGCTAAAAGACAGGAACTTTTCAGTCAGCACACGTTGCCATAAAAACACCTTAAATCTGGACTTCTTTCTTTAAATTGATAGTCAACTTCTTCAAACCAGACCTTCCCCCCCAGACTTTGTGTTTCAATTAGCTGGCATTTTCTGATTAAAAATATTTGAGAAAATCCTGACAAGCTCTAATGCTAAGCGCTTCTGCAAAATTCCAGTACTGAGTGATTTAAACCATTATCCCCGAGTTGTATAGGTGTGTATTTTTAGAAGCGGCAGTTTTTACACGAATGGCCATTACGGGTGCTGCCATGGGAACAGGCTAGCAGCAGGCTATCATTAGGTAGTTGGGAGTCCAGACAGCAGCTAAGCCATGGGCATCTCCCTGCTTCTACCCGCCCTTATATATCTGATCGTTAGGTGACCTGTAGTTACACGGTAACAAGGCAGTTAGCTTGTTCGTCCCCAGTGAGAGCAGGCACCTCTGCAGGGCAATTCATCTCATCTAACGCTGATCCCATGATGGGGCTGTTCAGCCTCCTCTGCATCAACTACAGAAGGAGGGCAGCTGCCTGGTTTGAACAAAATGCCACAGCACCTCCACAACTCACAGCAGAGAACGTGGATCCCTGTGTGGGTAATTGGCAGAACTATCTAACGAAGGCCAACGTGCTCTCTTGCAGGCTAGTTGCCCCCATGGCTAGTTAACAGGCAAGTAATTGCTTGAAAAAGGCTCATCTGAGATTAAAGTGAAGATAAAAGAGATTTAAAAAAAAAAGAAAGAGATTAAAGTGAGATTAAAGTGAAGATTTGACACGGTCCCCCACAACATCCTTCTCTCTAAATTGGAGAGCTATGGATTTGACGGGTGGACTGTTCGGTGGATAAGGAACTGGCTGGATGGTTGCATCCAGAGGGTAGTGGTCAATGGCTCGATGTCCAGATGGAGACCGGTGACGAGTGGTGTCCCTCAGGGGTCCGT
>NW_009269997.1:208737-230930 GCF_000687185.1 Egretta garzetta
TTGTTCAGCCTGGAGAAGAGAAGGCTGCGGGGAGACCTGATTGCAGCCTTTCAGTACTTAAAGGGAGCCTATAGGAAAGATGGGGAAAATCTTTTTAGTAGGGCCAGCTGTGTCAGGACAAGGGGTAATGGTTTTAAACTAAACCAGGGTAGGTTTAGACTAGCTATAAGGAAGAAATTCTTTACAATGAGGGTGGTGAAACAGTAGAACAGGTTGCCCAGAGAGGTGGTGGAGGCCCCATCCCTGGAAACATTCAAGGCCAGGTTGGATGGGGCTCTGAGCAACCTGATCTAGTTAGCGGTGTCCCTGCTCATGGCAGGGGGGTTGGACTAGATGACCTCTAGGGGGCCCTTCCAACCCAAAACATTCTATGATTCTATGATAAATGGAAGATGATAGGAAAGCCAAGGTTATCTAAGGCCAAAGTTTTTCAGACAATGATACATTTCCATGAAAGCCTCCTTTCAATTTCAATAAAACCTACCTCCACCCTACCACTGAAAATAGAGAGAACCATCTGCCTTTTAAAGTTCACCTCCAGACTTACAGATTTCTTTCAAGTATATTTAGACACAAAAATAATTAAGGCATCACTATATATTGAGTGTGTTAATTGAAAAATCAGGGACTATGCACTTAACTTTAATTAGCAACTGTTCAGTATTTACTTAGGAGCTTGTCATGCTAAAACTTGTTTAGCGTGTTGCCAAAGATATATTTGCATGCGCATTTTCTGTGTTGTTCTGAAATAAGGGGAGGATGTGGTGTATCGCACAAGGATATACACATTTATGCAGTAGACATAACTTCTGATACAATTCTAGAGAAGAGCAACAATGAAGGTGCCACGATTATTTTTACTCTGCTCAAGCACGTGACAAACTTCAAGCCTTACTATGGCTGTTTGCCAAGCACATTAAGCCTCTCCTCCCTCTCCAGCCTAACGCTCTCAAACTACTGCAATAACAGGCCCAACTCCAGAGCTGGTTCCGGCTCAGACCCACTCAACAAGCTGCTGCTGCTCTGCCCTCCTGGCTTGCTCTGCTGGCAGTCTCCAAAACACTCCTCCTCTCTGTGCCCCTGCCATAAATACACTGGTCCTGCTCTGCCACACGGGTTGTTCAGCTTCTTGTCACACTTCCCCACCCATTTTAGAAGCTTACTGAGCTGTTGGGTCACCTGTGTGCTATTTCTTCAGGTGTGTCTATGCTTTCTGTTCTATTTTCTGATCTATTTTATTCATAACAAAGGCCTGCCAGTCATTGATCTAATGTTTTGATTATACATGCACCTCCAGAGATACCTGCTGCTTCCATTTAGTTCCATTTCTCCTGCTAGTTCAGGTTTCTCGGTCTTTCCTCTCCCTCTCCCAGCATCTTGTGCTCCTGTTGTCACCTGTCCATCACCATTACTCAGGGTTAGAGCCATAAGAGCCTCCGTGCTTTTAACACTTACTTTAGCAACTCAGCTCTATATTTATCAGAGCTCTGTTTGTTCCTGTGGCTATACAAGGGCCTTGTTTCTCCTCTTTTTTATTCCATGGACCCCGTCTGATACGGTTTCTACCAGGATTCAGCAGATCAGACCTGCTCCCCATGGAGCGTAGCAAGCTTTGCAAGAAGGGAGATGGAGTGATTTATTCCCCATACCTGTTCTCATCAAGGCCTTGCCACTGAGAATATCAGTGAGCTGCCAATTAGTGGTATATTATCAGAGCTTGATATCAGTAATGTCAACAGTGAGACAGGGCCATAAAATCACTGGTTCTATAGGTCAGAATAGGTCATATGAATGCTTACGTGGAAAGTCAGGAAGCAGCACAGGTCACGCACCACTGAAGTCAAGGCTCCAGAGTTATTACCTTTCCTTTGTAGAGCCAATTCTCCTCTAACATCCTCCCTTAGATACTGTGTGTGTGTTCTTTAAAAACAAAACTGCTACAAAGACACAAGTTATTCAACACCCACTTCTTTAGAGCCTGTACTTTGTCTGTGGTATTTCTAGACAATAGCAATAAACACTTCATTTTAATTTTAACCTTAGCAATAGCAAAAGACTACAATGTGCTAAAAATTGAATGCAGACACAAAACCCCACAAGCACAATTTTCAATTAAATTAAGTGCCACTTCATTTGTTTTCTTTGATTCTTGACAGCTCAAAACTCAATTTGGGGGAACTATTCCTTGGTGAACATTTTTAAGAGGTAAAGGCAATGCACTGGCTTTTTCCTTTTTGAAGCATTGTTTTCTTATAGCCAGCATTTGCAAGAATGCAATTATCGATTTCTAAAATGTAGCCCCCATCATCTCTCCTTCTTTTTGGAGAGGGCAGGATGACTGTAAAGAAAAGATGGTGCTTGCTTAAAATGAATCATCATAAAAGTAGAATTTCTACACCTCGAGGGAACAAAAAGATGACAGGCTCCTGCGTGCAGAAGTTGAATATACAGCAGAAAAGGGTGTGGATGGCTTAATCTACAGGAACATTCAGAACACAGCATCTCAGCAGGATTTCCTCTTCATCTCATAACTGGTGGAAGAGAAATAGGACCTTCCTGGGCTACCCATGCACAGCAAGTAGCTAATGCAGCTCTGCCTGAAGGGAGAATGGTAGACTGCCAGGGGTAAGAAAACACTGTGCAGTACTCAAGATGAGCTACTCTGGCCACACATATATGATTGCTACAGGCATGTCTTTTAGGCAGCACCTTTGAGCCAATATAAGACAGACAGATCATCAGGCATCTAATGGATTTAGGCATTGTCGTGGTTTAACCTCAGCCAGTAGCGGAACACCACACAGCCGCTCACTCTCTGCCCCTGCCCATTAGTGGGATGGGGGAGAGAATTGGAAAAAAAGTAAAAACCATGGGTTGAGATAAAGACAGATTAATAAGACAGCAGAGGAAAAGAGTAATAGCAATACTACTACTACTAATAATAATAATAATAATGGTAAGAGAATATACAGAATATACAAAACAACTGATGCACGATGCAATTGCTCACCACCTGCTGACCGATACCCAGCCTGTTCTGAGCAGCAATCCCTCTCCCCAGGCTGGCTCCCCCTGAGCATGACGTCATATGGTATGGAGTAGCCCTTGGGCCAGTTGGGGTCAGCTGTCCTGGCTGTGCCCCGCCACCCTCCCCCCGCCCCCCCAGCTTCTTGTGCACCTGGCAGAGCAGGGGAAGCTGAAAAAGTCCTTGACTAGTCTAGGCATTACCTAGCAACAACTAAAACATCAGTGTGTTATCAACATTATTCTAGTAATAAATCCAAACCACAGCACTATGCTAGCTACTGGGAAGAAAATTAACTCTATCCCAGCTGAAATGAGGACAGGCATATTCATTCCCAAAGGGCTACTGAAAATCTGCCACATAGCCCACACACATATCCATGAAAAATTTTGAAGCTGAAGCTCTAATAAGCCTACTTAGGGCCCAAATACCAGAAAGAGATTTGGATGCTTCCACTGCCCTCATAGTAAGTAGTCTAGTTTGCTACTCACTGCTATTGCCATATGCACGCTTTCAGGTGGGGGTTTGTGTTGCCATTATGTATCTTTATTACCTGCTAGGAGAGAAGCTATTGGACTTATAATTACCCATTACTAGTACCTGGATACATTTCCTGAGGGAAGCTTTACACTAATTCATACTCTTGTCATGTTTGCTGCATTGCATCTAATGTCATTTTTCTAAATTAGATAAATAAAATATTTATATTTGGTGACCTTGAAAAGAAATGTGGACCACTAGCTCAGGATGAATTTCCTTGAATTCAATAAATATTAATAGAATACAACAAGCACCAGAGCAGAAAAAGAACGACTGATACACCCTTAATGAGTGTGGTGGCATTTATTATTTAAATGACCATTAGAAACACTCTTAGCCTTTTGAGGAATTCAAGCAGGAGTAGTAGACAGATGCTCCTGTATGCAGGACATTAATCATTCTCTCTGTGCAATGCAGGACCAATTAATTATTTTTTTGTGTGCTGTGGGTTTTTTTTCTCTCCAGTAAAGAAAAGCAAATTAAAATTAAAATTTGAATCTTTTCAGGTGTCTGTCTTACGCAGTAGGAGATACTGCTGTGGCTTCTGGGTAGGAGACAACACTTTCCACACAAACTACTATAGCCTGGCTACAACCAGTTTTGTTAATCCTCACATGCAAACCATGTTTCAGCAATAAGAGGACAGGTATGCTGTCACAGAATAAAAAGTGTTTTGCTGTGCTTGTGCCAGAAATAGCAGATTTGTTCAGGAATGGAAACTGCTGGGTTTTAGCAGATCTCACAAGCCCTATAACAGACAGATCTGGAGGACTGGCTTTAAGACTCAAGTTTTAGGATGCTGGGATCTGGGTAACATAAGTTACCATCACTCAACTAAAATCAATAGATCACAGTTATATACACCAACCAAGACCATGGCAGACCACTGTAAAAGTTGATATAAGAAAGAATGGCAATATATAGCACATTCTTCCCTTTATATCTACGGTGACTGGCCCCAGCATACGCCAAAGGAACACCACAAAACCAGGTTGGCCCAGTCCCATCCTCTGGTCAACTGTCCTTGCCCTACCATAGACCTCTACCAGCACCAAAGGGTTAGACAAGTTGCTTACAGGGGCTGTGCCTCACCTCCAAAACTCAGAACTTGCAGAACAACATCATCTACCATACAACCACAGGCCAGAGGAAAAAGCATCAAGTTAGCACTGGTATAAACAGACCCTGAAGTCAGACAAAGGCTCAGTTCCACAATGTACAGTTTGCATTAGATTGAACAAGCACAGAAGATTTGTCACAATGAAGTTCTAATGCTGGTTTCAATGTAATTCTGATTATTTCCACAAAAATTTGGAAATGAAAAGAGAAAATAAATCATGTAAAATGTCATGCTTACTGGCTATATAGGGCAAATACAAGGGGAAAAAAAATAAAAATCAGTGTACTCCATTGATATAATGAGTATTGCCTGGCATCTCAAAAAAAACCCAAAACCTTCCAAAATGAGAGACTGCTATTTAACACAGAACTTTTTAAAATCAGGCTGAGTGAAAATGGAAACAAAAATTAGCATTTTTGTATATGTAAAGCAACAGCATTAAAGGCTTAGTACCACTTGTTCTGGTAAATCTTTGTGAAAGATAACAGAAAGCTGAAGCTCTTAGGCATCCTCTTATTAAAGATAAATGTGGCAGAAGAGGCACATTTCTTATCTCTCTTGCTACTGCATGTCTTTAGCTTCACACCTTGATTTGCTGGCTGTTAAACAAGGGGAGCTCTTGCTTTACGGCTGGCTTATAAGGTTTTGAAAGGTTATAAAATTTTGAGTAGCCCAAACCTGTTTAGATAAGACTCAGAAAAAAAAGGTAAGGTGTTTCATAGGATAGTTACTCCACCCTTCCCTTCCCCTGCAGACTTCTGCTGATAGGTAGGTAGCTCTCAAAAGGCTGGAGACAGGAGGACTTTTGCCTCCAAGCCCAACCTGAGTCCATGAATATCCACTCTCAGGTTTGGTCCAAGTTGTTGAATGTCATCCCTAATATGGGAATTGGGACACAGAAATACTATCTTTTGCAGTGGTTTTTGGGGTGATGAAGGTAAGTTTGCAAGATTTTTGTTACAAGCTTCAGAGTTTAAAGCTAAAGCCTGATTTAGCATAAATCAGCAAAGCAGCTCTGATTTGTGTCAAACTATTTCAATGAAGATTAGACAAGGAAGTGACCAAATGAAGGGTAGCCTGGTTGCAGAGGAATAGAAGCTAGGAAGAGGATGATATTTGACTTTTAAGGCTGCTTTTGTAAAGGCCAGCTGTCTAGATGCCTGTACATTACATCACACTGGTTAAGGATCAAGTTATTTCACAATTTCCTAGATAAAGTCAGATGTTTACTGAAAGATAGATAATGATCATTTACTTCAACATGATGGAAAAAGTTATTAGGTGCTGATATGTCTCTTTGAAAAATAAGATTGGAGCTGAGATGTTCCTTTCTCTTCCCTCTTCCTCCCCCTCCAAATCTCTATGCAATGGTTTAAGTGAATTTCATGTTAAAGGTACAGACTTAACCCTCCTGAGACTGAATTTTTGAGTTCTTTACCAGAGCAAAGAGTATGGGTAGGAGCTGGACAGCTTGTTGAGCATAACTTCATAACATTCCCTGATACTGCAACACAGACACATTGACAAACAAGAAACTGTTTATTCCTCCTGACATTTAAACTTCTTCCTGCTAAACACAACACCAGAACCTGGCAGCTTTTGCCACCATTCACTCCTGTGCAAGGCTACATTTAAGCACATGCTTACCATTGAGCAGGTGTTTACAGTCCATCGATTTCAGTGCTTACAACCTCTGTGCATTACAATCAAAAATATTTTAGGTTTGGTGGCACCGTGCACAAGAAGGTGGCTTGCAAACTGCACACTAGACAGATACTCTACAGCAAAGCAGTGCTCCAAAGGTTTTGCTATCGGCCCCCAAAGTCATTAAACAGAAGGCAGTCACAGGGCAGAGAGATTAGAGTGTTGGCATGGGTTCAAGTACTGCTCCACCACTCACCTCCTCTGTGATCTTGGATTTAGGATAATGGCACTGCTTTGCTTCCCAAAGATGTTGCAAGATGTACAGATACAGTGGTGACTGAAAATCTTGCAGCCTCCTACAAAGAGGTGATAGGTCATCTCTGCATCTGCAATTAAGAGCTATCCTGGGGAAGATAAGAACGTGAAAGGAAAGCATAGCCAACTGCTATTTCCGAAACCTAGTATTTTCATAAGATTGTATCACTTTGGTTATTTTCATGCATCACAAAAGAAAGTCTTGCCAAACACAGACCTACATCCCCATATTAACAGAAGACAAATTCATGTGGTAAAGGAAACGTCACTCCTTCTGCTTCAAACCACAGGGTAGTTCAGGAACTTCTACGTAAATTGGAAGGAAGAAAATTAACTTAACTATGAAGTTATGACAAGTTCTAAATAAGTATGAAGTATTTCCAGCCAATTACCTCCTTGTGTGCCTTACAACAAAACCAATGAAAATGCCCATATTTCTTTAGAAGAGCAGCAGACCTTTGTGCCTATTAGCTATTACTCATGAAGTGCAACTATGTAGAAACATAAATACCTCTGAATTTGATGAAGCTTACACTCTTGGTATCGCTCCATTTGTTCTTCCACAAGCGGCTGTTGCAGATGTGCAGCAGGCTTTATTTCCAGGCTAGCTTTTTAACTAGATAAAAGGACATTCAAGCCCCCTGTGGCTCTTGCTCACAATTTAGTGACAGCTAGATGAATTAGAGGCTGAAGCACTTCCAAATGAAGCGTGATGTCCATTCAACACTGGCACTCAATGCCCCTAAATTTCACTGTGATCAAGTCTGAGCTTCACTGTTATGGATTCAGGAGCACATGATTCAGTCTCTATATCAACAAGTCCAGTCAGGTAGGTGTGTACCTACATATGAGAACTTTTGCTCTAGCATCTGTTACAAATAAACACAGGTCAGGACCAGTTTCCAGTGAAGCTTCGAACGATCAGTTTTACTCAGGATGCAATGTTCTTGTTACTAACAGTGATTTTCACCATGACATTAGAACCCATGAATGGTGACCATAATGTCCACAAAGTCTACATAGTCCTCCGCACATGAACTTTACAAATAAGTTTGCAATGACTGCAAAACTTTTGGATATCCATCAGTTGAAAACTGCTGGTTAATATCAGCAAGAGTACAGGCAGAGTGGCATCATCTATGGAAACAGTGTCCTGGACCTCCACTCCTCTGGCTGGTCTATGGCAAACCAAACAGATTCCTATCCACTAATTTCCTGAGGGATTCTGGTAATGATATCCGCTCTTGCATTCAAAAAGCACAAGTCCATTCACTAACACATCATAGAAATTGTTAATGGCCCTAGAACCAACAGAAGTGCACTCAATATGATTCTCCCAGATGCTGCAGTTGCTGTGTTAATTCACCTCCCTTTTGCCTAACCAAAAGGCCTAATGCTTCACTACACATACACGGTCTAGTAATAGAGAACATGGGCTGTCTTGGTCCACACATGACACAAGACACAAACAGCAGAGAACACCAACAGCAGAAGCTACAGAGAGTTGCACACTAGCACTGCCAAACCAGACAGCGTAAAGTCAATTTAGAAGAAAAACTGGTTTTGTTACACCAACACCCGATTTACCTACTGTAATCCCATTAAGTCAACTGACGGTTATGTCTCGTCATAACAGCTAGAACAGAATGACCCCTTTTGAAAGTCTTGTGCCACATGTGCGATGTTACCTGTCACTGGTGGACATCACAGTTCTCCTGTTCCTGAAGCAATCCACTCAGATGTGCAAGAGTTAAAACCCCTCACAGTTCCTCTTACAAGTAATGCTTTGTGGAGTGCCCAGGCATGCCAGAGTGGTAGTACACCACAATGCCAGTTTTACCTGTCTCCTTTTTAATAAACACAGAGAAACTTCAAAAAACCCAAATAATATATAAACCCAAGTTTAACTCGTTATTCTTGTTTAAAAAAAAAGAAGAAAAAATGTGCTGTACAATAGAAGGCAAAAAGGATGTATAGAACATTATTATCATAATTATAATAATTTAAATATTTTTCAGATGTTTTTAGTATTCTGTAAAAAAATCAGGGAATTGTATATGGATTTTTAATCTTCTAATCATTTCTACATTTCAGAATAAGCTAATCCCTGTGACACTCCATTGGATAAGGCACTAAATTACAGGCAAGCATGTGATACCGCAGAGTAGGAAATTTAAAGCCTTTCTTTAAAAAATCATCCTTGATTGAAGCATCTGTGATTTGGTTTATCCAGGTGATACTAAAAACAGTTTCCTGATGAATATAGCTTCTGGCACAATTATTTATTTCAAAGAAGCTGTATGTCTGAACTGGGTTTCAAAAGGGATTGGGCAAAACAGGCATTTAAACCTTTGACTCATTCTTAAAAGATCATTTTTATCTACACTGAATTGAAATGCTGTTGAAAAAGAAAAAAGCCATTACTCAAGCTAGAAGCATGTTTCCTGCTTTAAAGAGGTCATATATACTGGGAAAAAAATTCCCTTTTGAGAATGTGAACAATATATACACACCATACCTCTTGTCTCAATAACTAATTATGCATGTATTTAAGTGATTTGTTTAAAGCCATGCCTGTTTAGTAAAGGCAGAAGTGTCTTATTGAATTCAAGAGTGTAATGCTAAGTCTACACTTCAATGCTTTGAAGAACTGCTTTTGATGGAGAAGAATTTCAGAGGGAAAAGATGGTCTCCCCGAGTTCTTAAACTGAACTGTATATGTGATTTCTGATTTACTGGAAAAGACTTCATTTGCAGCACTTAATTTCTAACAAAGGAGCTCATAATTACTTCTTGGAGCTTGCCAGTGTAAACACAACAGAACCCAAGAAGCTGCTTTGCAAATGAGGGTTAATGTAGCATATCATATACCATATAGGACTGGACAGCATTAAACAAAGGTTAATCCTCGCCAGCAACAGATATTAAATGGACTCTCTTATTGAATACCCTAACAGCAAAGGGGGAGAGAAAAAAGCATTGCCTCTCACATATATAATTATCTGCAACGTATATGCAAATATCTAGAATTTGATGAGGTCTTTACTTTTCACCTTTAAGCACCACACTAGTAATTCATGAAGCCACTACTAGCGTTGTTGAGTGCAAGCAGCAGTGAAAATTAAGCACTAATGACTTCAAAGGTAGGGTGTCCATATACCTCTGAGGTCATCTGTACTACCTGAACATAAGTGATGAAAAACTCTGCATCAGTGGCACATTTCTAAAAAAGCATTACTAATGCCAAGGGTGGTTTATATGGACAGCAGGTGAGTTGCTATGAACAAAAGTTCACACCACCATTACTAAGAAGATCCCCACACGTTTCCTGGCCTTAAAACCCAAGAGACAGCACTTCAGTAAGGCCAGAGAAGCAAAATAATACACTAGCAAGTCACTGCACTGGGGGAGGTGGGTCGACAAGTAAGAAAACAGCGACCACTTTGGTTTCGTAAACTTTCCCAAGGACGGGAAGATTTAAGTGAGCTGCAGAATTATGTTTACAGTGTCTATTGGGCTTTTCAGGACCACTTGTAAAGTCTGAGCCCCAGTTATCTGAAGAGTTCATCTGTGACAAACCACAGTGCAGCAAGTCAGTCAACAGTATGTCTGTTAAATTACCGTAAGAAATCCACTAGACTTTCAGGCTATTCAAACAAGTATATACTGGATATAGCTATTATGGTAAGTTTAGCCCTGAGAACTAGCAAAATAGTTTACACAATATTAAACAGCAAGCATTGAATTTACAACACAAAAACTACAGGGTTATTTTGAAGTGAATGATACATTAGTAAATTAAGATAGCTGCTCTTGGTATAACAGCAATCAAGCCTTCTATGAAGATGCTTCCATACAATTCATTTTCCGTCTTACTGTGCTGTCAGTATTTCATCCCAGAAAAGAACATTGGAAGAAAAATTTAGTATAAATAACTTCAAGAAAGAGGAGAAATCAATGGGCCCAGTGTTTCCACGCTCTTGAATTATTTAGGTACTGTTTGACTTGCATGATTCCAATATACAGGTATGTCAGAAAATGTGCTGCTCTGGAAGACTACAGCCCCTGTTGGTGTCCATTTGAATAGCCCCATGGAGCTATAGCAATTTATACCCGTGGAGGATCTGCTCTAGACCATGAATAGAGAGAGGAAATTTGATTTTAAAAGTGGTATCTCTGTGAAAAGCTGGGCTTGTAGACCACAGATGTATCTGGCTGCTTTGATTTTTGACAATAAGCACGAAGACTAGTGGAATGTATATTTAGAAACAATAAACTTGAGTCTTAGCATGGATGGGTGGTAAAGGCACACAAGCTGATGTGCATTAGAAATAGTGAAATCCGTTCATTAAACATAAAGAGGGACAATAAGGGAAAAATTACGTTTTCCAGAGATACAGTACAGCTTTTTAAGTGGGTTCACAATATAAAACAGATGAAATGGCAAAAAAAAAAATCCAAATACAGATGCTTCACAATCAGATCAAACAGCATATATTTTATTACAGGCAAAAGAAACAGGCAGTTGCACCCTTTGCAACACACTGAGATTAATCATTCATTATGGGTCTGGCAGAAAATGAGGACAGGATAAAAGACTGCTGCTATCAGTGGCACTCCCTGAATTTAACAAGGTAAAACTCCTGTTCAGCTGGACCGATGAAATTATCAAGGTCTGGGAACCACGGGACTGAGAAAAGATAAATGATTTATAACTGAGTGAGGACTCTGCCTTAGCATGTCTCTCCCAGCTATGAATTCACCTGCCTCAGACAGGAGAGGAACTCCTGACTATCAGCCGGAACAAGTCTCTCCCATCTCTCCCCAGACCAGGCAGGACACCAAAGATACATGGCAATCTCAGGGAAGAACATGGGGGCCTTTTAAGCATGGTACCATAGCCAGTCCACTGGGCTTTCATGGAGTTATTTCCTGCTTTATCAGGTGTACCTCAAACCTGCAAAGTTTTGCCTTTTCTTTGCAAGACTTACTCCAGCACTCCCCCCTGCTGCAGTGCCTGGGTTTTGTCTATTTACTACCATGTCAGTCCAGCTTTCTATTCCTCCCAGAAATCATACAAATGCGGAAGACATGGCATGGAACAAGATGATGCTGCCTGGCAGCTGGGGGCCTTTGTCTTTCAGCAGGGCCCTGCACTTGAAAGAGCACTGCAAAGAAAGAAACAGACCTCTGGCAGCCCAGCTCAGCACATCCTCCCACCCATGGCAACCCCCCCGCACATGTTGGGTGAGAGATGCTTGCTAACAAAATGCAGTTTCCCACACCAGGGAGTATTTTGCAACAAGTAGATCTTTCTTCAGGAGGCCTCTTTGACCTGCTGGCAGTGGGAGGAGAGGTACAGCAAGAAAGTGGCACCTCATGGCTTCACTTGGGCTCCACAGTGCCCCTAGAAGAACAGTTACCACTGGAGATAGTACAATATGTTCAAGAAATGCTTTAAGACAAGCATGGCCAAACTGGCCCCTTAGGGCCAGGACTAGCTGGACTTGCCAGACTAGACAGCCAAGTTACAACAATCAATTCCTGTTTCCGTTGTAAACTTGTATGCTGCAGGGCCGGCACTTACCCCTGAATGCGTGGAACAAGATTATAGCTGAAAAAACTGTAATCAAGAGACAATCATCTGACATATACAGCAACACACCTGGCATAGAAATGCTAGAAAAAAACATTAAAATAAAAATTCTGGTGAGGCTGGAAATTCTCAGACTTTGATATATAAATGCCAGCCCTTAGTTATAGGGATTTAGGTGGTTTGTATCATAATTGCTAACCCCAGGATTTCTTTTTCTGAGGCAGGTGCCTCTGCCTAGGGGCAGCCCCATGTTGTCACTCCACCCCCAGCCAACCCTGCTCAGCAAGGGTGAGGCTGGAAATTCTCAGACTTTGATATATAAATGCCAGCCCTTAGTTATAGGGATTTAGGTGGTTTGTATAATTGCTAACCCCAGGATTTCTTTTTCTGAGGCAGGTGCCTCTGCCTAGGGTCAGCCCCATGTTGTCACTCCACTCCCAGCCAGCCTTGCTCAGCAAGCACAGGAAGATGTCTGCTCAGTGGTCTAGCCACGTGAATAGTGCCATGGTCCTGCCTTTCCCTCCTCACAAAAAGTGGATTTGTGGCTATCTAAAATGGAAATACTGCTTTCCAGCATGAGAACTCCACTTGCTGTTGGGGATCTTATACGAAAGAAAAATAACAAATATTAACATATGTAAAACTTAAAGAAAAAACCCTTTGAGAAATGCATGTAGCCAGCTGGGGAACAACTCCTGAGAAAATTGTTATACGGTGGTTAGTGAATTACCTTTTCCAGAGTGGCAGCAGCTAAATTATCAATATCCAGCAAGTGGCTGTCTTGATTACAGTAAATCCTAAAGGCAATACAGCCTCTTCAATGGAAGAACCAACTGCATTGCTTTTTGCGGAATCAAATCACTTCATGTCAAGCCTTTGATTTCTGCATGCTTCTTTTGGATTTTGAAGGTCACATTAAAACCTGAGGCCCAAAAAGTTTTCTCTGCCTAGGAAAGGGAAAAGAGTTTAACCTGTGATGGTAAAGGGGAAATAATATGAAAATTCATATGGGAAGTCCTGCACAGCCAGACACAACTTACAGTTCTAGGCTGATCTTGGGGACCCAGCAAGGCTCTCATTCAGCTCCAGTTTTTATGAATCCAGAAGAATGAAGCTGTGTTAACCAGGAGAAGAAAAAATAGCCAAAAACCCACCCCAAACCCAAGAACTGAAACACACCTTTATTGTGGCCTTATTACTCTACAAAGCCTCATTTAATTTGTCTCAACCATCACACCTAAACTTCTACTATTTATAGGGTCGCCTTGTGCAATCTATCTATTAATGTTCTGTTAAAACAAATTTCAAAACAGGAGATCTCAAGGCTATGGCTGGCTCCTCATGTTCATTTTAAGGACACAATGTCAAGCTTACCAACGTCAGCATAAGCCTTCATAGGTCCCCTGTTATTTACAGTAATTTTACTTTTGGTGGATATCTGGGAGAGAATTTGAATAAGCAAAACTGTACAAGAGAAAAAGGCCACCTGGATTTTTTTCATAACACCTTCCTATTCTTTCTCACTTTTCAAAGATGTATTTAAAAGTCCTTAATTTTAAAGTTGGGATTTTCAGGTAGATGGCAGCTAATTGATTATAATTGGTCCTCCAATCTTCTGTGATACTACAGACTAACTACAGACACCACTTCCAGATTATAGTTCTTTCCCCTAGGTGAACACAGCTTTCTGAGAAACAGCCTATGTTTTGGGAAATGAATCTGAGGTACTCAAATTTAGACATCCGGGGGATCAAGCAGCATATTAACTCATGCCTCAAGACAGCACTGTGCAAGGAAACTAGGGACAAACTGGAATTCAGAGACCCCCAAGAAATACAAAAGGCAAAGAGGTCTGACCCTTTCAGGGAAGCACTAGATGAGATACCACCTGTCAGAACAAAAGCAAAGGAGATACTGGGTTTTGCTGATTCCTTAAACCTCCACAGATAAAGTGGGGTTTATTGACATTCAGGGGGTGCAATACATTTTCCCCGAGGATCACCAATTACCTGTCATTATTTAACAATGTTTCTGTCTTGCATTTCGCTATTCACATATACTGACATTCAATATTTTCTTGGGGTGCAGCACACCCCAGAACTCACCAACCTTCTCAGCCTTCCATCCGCAAAGTGGGCTTTGGCATTAGGAAGGGATAGGTGAGTGCATGCATCCCACCCTGATTTCTATTTTTGCTAGTATATCCTTTGAAATCTTGTAATTATTAAGACTGGAAAACTGAAAAAAATCAACAGCTTGTTTCTTAATATAGATATGCAGGAGAGAATCATCTTACCCAACACTGAATGGCTAAACGTCAGGCTTCTATGCTAAGCTAGTTATTCTAAAGAAATCAAGCACCTCTTGCAGGCAACCCACTCTATCGTGTCAGAAGGAGCTTAAACCATCACTTAGACACTTGTGCTGCAGATGGGCAAATTAATCCTTCCCCGGGATTCCTGCTTTGCACAGTCTAGCCTTTGCTTTTCTGCCATAGTTGAAACCACAAAGCAATAGTAACAATCTTCTGTTTACAATTGATGCATTTAAGCTTCTAAACAGAAACAGTACCTGGCTGAGTTTCAACAGAAGCAGCTTCCCTCACTCTTCTGTGCAGAAGGAGATGCTGGTTTCTTCCAAGAGTAGAATTATGAAGACTTTTTAATGCTGATAGTGTGACCTAGTCACTTTGAGTATTTTGAAAGAAATACATGTGAAGGCTGCACATGTGCTGTAACTACATCACTACTAATCAAAAGCATCCTGAGCATTTTACAGTGTTTGTTACCAAAGGGAGAGACAGAACCATGTCAGTCTATTATATCAGCTATCTGCAGGACTGAGCACAGCAGTAAACCTAGGTTATAACAAGTGACCAGAAGAAGCATCTTTGCAGCTGGTCTTTTGTGCCTAATCCTTTTTCACAGCATCAGAGTGAAAATGGTCCAAAACATGCTCAGAACTGGTAACAGAAGACTTATGAATGAGTCTGAATGAACCTCTCACAGATCTAAACCCCACAACTGATTGTACAAACAAATGAATTTGTGTTTGATCCAACAGTCTTTCTCACACCATGGATTTCCTTGCTGTCCCAGAGATTAGTTTACACCCAGTGCTACAGACTATTTAGAGCTAGCTGTTCTTTCCCCTCCCAAAACCAAGTGGTAACTCTCCAGCATGACTCCAGTAGATTTATCAACACATGGAGGCAGTGACAGACCTCCACAGTGGTCCAGCTTTCCTTGCACAAAGACATTAAGACATACACTAATAGAAAACCTGCAACACAGAACTCCCTGTTAAAAAAAGCTAGCAGATGGCAATTCAGAGGAGGAATTCCTGGAGAAAGAGAAACAATGAGAAGTAAATCACAAAAAGGTTGGCACAAGAGCTCAATTCATGACCTTTATAAAGCGCTCTGTGCACACAAAGCCCAGCTGTACTTTTTGGTTCTGACTGAACAGGATTTCTTTACGGCTTTCAACCCTGCAGGTGCAGATGAGTAGACAGAAGGACAGGGACAATGGCAGCACTCGTGGAGTAACCAGAGCCTGGTTAAGGCCTCTGGCTATTACTTCAGTTTAGACCTTACTCGAGGTTTGTGCCTCACATGGTGCTCCCAGCTGTGTGTGGAAACCCCATTATGTAGGCCTGGAAGTCAAAAGCTGGGTGTTTCCCAAAGGTGGCAGACAGACAGGCTGTGTGCTAGCCCAATTCCTCCCTGCTAGCTGCAGCAGCTGACAAGCCTGGACAGCAGCCTGCCACCTGTGTGCCACAGACCCTGGCGGTGGTGGCACCAGCCAGGAGGTGCCCTAAGAGGCCAGCTCGGACATTGTTCCTGGACATACCTCCTTTCCCTTCTAGTGCCCTCGGTCCTCAGTCACTCAAATGTCTTCTGTAAGGGACAGATGGGTTCACCCTGGCTCCCTTATGTTCATCACCAAATGAACATGAAGGAAGCAGTTCTCCCCTCCATCCTTCAGACAGAAGATGCACAGTCCAAGCCACCTCTGTTCCTGGTTTGCCTGCATGCCTGGAGAATTTAAAGCCCACAACACAAGCCCAATGTATACAGGAAGGTCCCTTTATCACTGCAACTGACAGAAATGGCCCTTAAAACTCTGAGCACCAAACCAGCTGGGAAATACATTCATTTCCCCTTGGAATGACAATATAGTCCTTCACTGACCTGAAAAACAAACTCAGCCTTCTCCCCACTATCACCACCCAAACATACACAGTACAGCTCCAACTACCCATACTTCATGGGAGATCCAAAATACCTATTAGATTTGGAAACAATCCCCCTGGGCTTTAAAGACTGCCTCAGACACCCATGGCCCAAGCATGCAGACTTCAATGCCTCTTGGCTGGCTCTCCAGATTTTGTGGGCAGCAAGGCTGTGCTCTAGGACTAGTAAGCCCAAAGGGCAGATCAGAGGATTCCCTGTGGCCAGCTGGCTCTGGCAACAAGCGAGTGCTCATGCAAGCAATGCCAAGACAACAGGAAGGAGATGCCAGACATCTGGCTTAGTAGCATAGCATAGGGAACACGGTAGTCTCCTACATTCATCTATCCAATCTATCTAGATTCACCTAACTGCTATATTGGTATATATATCAGCAAAGTATCTGTCCCCCTATAGCATGTGCTCTTTGCTGTCAAAAACATACCAAGCTGCACACAACCAAACCTGTGACTAGCATGGGGTTATTTGTAAACAGCAAAAAACCAGAACTAACCATTTTGCACACAAAATAACATCTAACATTGAATCATTTTCTTTGAAAACGTGCAACTAACCACAGAAGAGGTCACCAAACCCAATAGCCTTCATTATATCATTAATAGGTGCTGTTCACCCACTTCCCCCTGCTTTAACTAGCAGGTCTGTTATCAATACCACTGACAACGGGATGATTTCTTACACATAAACATACTGTCTTGCAGCCACGACATGCTGTTTTTCTTTGGGCAAGTTTACAGCTTTTAGTAGAGTGAAGCATAACTAAGTTTCATAGGAGCAGAATTCTTTTAAGACAGCAACACTTGCCTTTCTAGTTAATGCTAGTGAGGATTATTTTATCTATATATGTATGTATAAAAAAAAAAAAAAAAAGAAAGCATTGTTTCATTGAAACAAGTTCTCCACAGATAGAGCTTGCATTAACAAGAGCTTCACTGGCAGAAACTGTACAGGTTCAGGAAAGATCTCCAGTGAAATGAGTATTTTGACAACAGGGAATAATTTGAGAAACCCTAGTCCCTGATGGAGAGCTAAATGGAGCATACCGCGTGTTACACCAGACTTGGCTGCACCAGATTCATGCTCAGCTCAAGCTGGCACATAGGGAACAGAGTAGCAGCCTTCCACAGTGACTCTGGGGTGACCAGCATGATGTGGCCACAGCCAGCTAGCTGGGCTGCAGTCATCCTCCTGGCAAGTAGAGGATGGACAGAGGGACACAAAAAAAAAAAAAAAAAAAAAAAAGAAGAGCCAAGGCACTTGAAGGGCCTGGCATTTGCCATTGACCGGATAGTCAGCAACGACTGAATTAATAATTTAGCCATGTACCTTGGGGCTGAGTGGACTGGCAGTGAGCTGTACAGCTTGAGTTGTTTAGGTCCCGCCTGCAGAAGCTACTGTTTTTCATTCAAGAATGTGTGTTGAACTTGACAACATAAGTTTCAGAAAAAAACATGAAATATGAAATTCTTTCACATGATGAAATATTTCATTAACAACAGAAGAATGCATTGTGAATTTGAGTGACCTTTTAAATGTAAAGTGGTATTATTTTATATGTATATTTAGAGAGCCTGGAGTATAGGAGTTAAAACCAGAAGGGGACATCCAACAAGCACATCCACAGTAGGACTGTCACCTCTGAGGAGAGACTTGGGTGTTAAAACAGTTCCAGTAGCTAATGGTATATGCCATCAAAATTTGTTAGCGCATTCCAATTCTTACAAAGCTTTAACTTTGCCTTCCACAAGTTATATGCCTCTAAAATCGATTCCTCTGGTCTGGTTATCAAGCATGAAAGACCAGAGGACTCGACAAACAGCTGCTCTTATACAAGATTTTTCTTAAGTATTGGCATACACACTTGTCTGAGCCATGCCACGAAACACAGCTCCACATTCATTGCAACTTTTCTTACAACTCTGACCGTGCACACAAATGCAAAGACAACCTTGGTATTTCACTCCAAAAGCAGAACTCATGAACAACAGCAAGCTGGCATTGTTGGTTTCATTGTTCTGGGTTTGGGTTTTTTTTGTTGGTTGTTTGCATTTTGGTTTTCCTTTTTGTTTGTTTGTTTTAATCTGGCTGCTTGGGGAAAACACTTGAAGCTATCTTGTTCTCATTCAGTAAGGAGGCAGCAGTAACCCAACAGAAAAATGTATTCTCTCATCCAGCTGGGAATTCTGTATTAAGAGGAAAATCCTTCAAAGACTGAAACACTGGAATTGAGAGACTTATTCAGAAAGACTGCAGCAAAACCTCACAGGAACCATAGCCAGCTTAAGGGACTGTTTGTGCCACCTGCATTCAGTGCACCCTGGCTGGACTACATCTCCCACAAACCCTCAGAAGCTTTCTTCCTCTGGTGGAGAATAATAATTTTGGGCTTGTCATCTGAACACACCCTGCACCCTGATGCATTGCAAACACGTTCCTAGTAGTAGAGCTGCATCAAGCCATCATCTGTGTTGTACTTTGGAGCTGGAGCCCTAGCTACTTTCATATGTTAAAAAAAAATAACAAAGAAAGGAAGTTCTTGGGCAAAATATTTTAAGCCAAAACAAACTTAAACCAGGCTGTTGTTTCTCCTTTACCTATTGCACCAAATACCAGATGAGATATGATGCACCCCTTATAGTCAGCCTCGTGAAACCTTCAAGTGCTATGCATAGTAAAGTCCACTGCTGAGATTGTGATCAAAAACCTTAATACTGGACAAATATCAAAGTGAGAAAAGAGCTAGCAAATGTTAATAGCATGTCTTTAATCGCATGCTGGCTCTTCATCGCAAGGCAAACGGCTTGCTAGAGCTTCAGTTGTAGTACAATAACAGTTTGCTGAAATGAATGTAGCAGCATTGTTAACTCTGAGCTACTATTATGTTCTTAAGTGTGCACGACTGACTTACTTTTAACAGAACAGTTCAGTTCACATTTGTTACACAGACAATAGCAGCACTTTGGAAGAGGGTATAAAACTTTCAAGTCTCCAGAGACATGTTCAATGCGACAGTAATTCACGGGTTGTTCAAAGCTTCCCTTTCAACAGAAAATAGTCTCTTGCATTAATGCAAGCCCCTCCCCCCCTACTTTTTTTTTTAAAAAAAAAATGTTTTCCCATTCAAACTGGAAGTTGAAGTAATAGCAAAAATTTTACAACCAATTCTAAAAATATATGAGGAAAATCTAAACCCATCTCAAAGTTAATCCACTTGAGCTGCAAACATATCTAGAGAGCATAAATTTCACTGGGCAGGAAGCAAGAAAATAGCATCACCTGTTGTTGTGCCACAGCCCATTGTTTACTCAAGGCAGACAGAGGGAGCTGTTGTTATTCAAACAAGACATGCTCTCGACAGACACACATGATACATAATCAAGTAGTTTGAAAGATGACTGGCACCGAAGACCTCATTTACTGAGGTCAAAGAGAAAATGCATCTGTAATTCCCCCCATTTGCTTGTATAGTTTTCATCATCTCTTGCAAAAAAGCACCAACAGTAATGCAGAAGTGTTGCATAATATTAAAAATAAGTTTTTCAAGTCTGCCTCAATTACAGTCCATTATCAAAGCCAAGTAGATTTGGAATTATTTATCCCCAGATGTGCCTTATACCAGTGTAAAGGGAGCACTTACCAGGGACCAACAGAGCAGGTTGCGGACTGAAAGGACTGAGGGGCGCAGCCCATGCTACCTCAGGGCACCATGGACCTGGGTTCAAATTGACTGCTGCAGGCTTGCAACATGACCCTGGCCAAGTCACTTAGCTCTAGTCAACCTCCTAGCATAGCAACAGCCTCTTGTCTCCCATCACTGCTGGTAGCAGTTCTAGGTAGGACCCAGCTCCGGTTTTCCAGGCTCAAGCTATTTTCTCAGTGAGCCATCTAAAGGGCTGGCACCTAAACTGTTGAGGAACAATGAGTTGTCCTCAAAGCCTAGGAACAGGAAACTACAAGGACGTGTTCTGGATCAGACTGAAGTACAGCTACCTGATGTCTTCTTCCTAGAAAATATTTAGAGCAAGAGACAATACAGATCTTGATCCCGCTACATTCTTCCATTTTGACAGGTAAGAGATGAGTATTCCCAAGAAAGATTTTATCTAGAGCATTAACTGCATTAATGGATATTCAATGTGTTCATTAACTTGACTAAATCTTTGTGAAGTTTTACTCGTACCGCCCATAATATTCTCTGGTAGTGAGGTCCACAGGTTAATTAAGCACTGCAAGAAAAAAGTAGTTTTAAGCTCTCCACCCTACAACTGTGTCTGCTGCCTTATTTTCTTCTTGTGAGAAGTTTCTCAACAGCTCTTCTCTCAACCCCACACACAGAAACAAAAGCACTATCCAATTATCAACTACAGCACTGAACACTAGCCATCACTGCTGTTCTCCCAGGGCAGGGGTTCAATGCAGAATGGAGGAGAAAGCCAACACCTCAGAGATGCAGCCAGCAGACTCCAACTGAAATCACCAAAACCCACAATTGCTCAGAGTATTTGGCCAGCAACAGGCTAGGTGCACAACTCTCTTTCATTTGCACTTCTTCACTTTTGCTTTCTAGCAGCTTCACGCAATATATTACCAGATTCCCCCATGCAGCACAGCAATGTCCTTGGCCTCAAAAATTGTGACAAGACCAGCAACAATTAGCTTAAACTGGGTATCTGAAGACCTTTCATTAGCAGGATCTGTAGCAAATAGTCTGCAATCCTCTTAAAGCAGGGTTGTCAACTCTGAACAGGAAATTTTAGGAATACAGAAAAGATGCCAAAGTATTATCCTGCTCTATTGCTTTTGCTCATATTGGCAAGAGCATTGTGCTGTATGAAGTGAGCTTTAGTTCAATATTCATTGCAAAAAAAAAAAAAAAACAACCTTGCAAATATTAATGGCATTTTAACTAGAGCTGGGTGAAACACCCAATAAAACAAGAAAGCACAGGAAGCCAGCCTGACTTTCTGATCCATTGCCAGCACCATACCCTTGCTAGGTTTTGCTCTGTTACAAGCAGCAAAGCAACAGAGGACAATAAGAGGGCAGAGATGGTTTACCATGCTTAGAAGACATCCCTTGGAAGGTTACCAGAGATATTATTTATTCCTTTTTACCATGCCTCAGCTTTAACAGACATGGCAACCCAGTAATTAAAAGGAAGCTCTACTGCATGCTCCTACGGAATTTAATGAGTGATCTACTCAATATCAGAGCACAGGCTTCTTGCCCTGTACTTCATACTGAAGCCCTTAAGGCAGGATTCCCCAGAGTACTCTGTATACCCCACCTTGTTGCAGCCAGTGGCATAAAACCTTGTCCTGGTTTCGGCTGGGATAGAGTTAATTTTCTTCATAGTAGCTAGCACAGTGCTGTGTTTTGGATTTAGTACCACAAGAATGTTGATAACACACTGATGTTTTCAGCTGTTGCCAAGTAGTGCTCAGACTACTCAAGGACTTTTTGAGCTTCTCCTGCTCGCCCAGGTGCATAACAAGCTGGGAGTACAGCACAGCTAGCACAGCTAACCCAAACTGACCAAAGAGCTATTCCATACCATAGAACGTCATGCTCGCGGGGGTTAGTTCGGTCAGTCGGTCGGGGGGAGACTGCTCGCGGCTTGGGGACTGCTCGGGCCGGGCCGGGCATCGGTCGGTGGGTGGTGAGCAATTGCATTGTGCATCATTCGTTTTGTATATTCTGT
>NW_009269997.1:230981-236243 GCF_000687185.1 Egretta garzetta
CGGCCCCCGCGCGGGGAGGGGTGTGGGGGGGGGGGGGGACTGAGCGAGCGGCTGCGTGGTGCTTAGTTGCCAGCTGGGTTAAACCACGACAAACCTCCTGACCTAAATAAGAACAGAGTTCAGCAACGCAACATCCTAGATGCTCTTTCTCCTACCTTTGAATTTGTCTCCCTACTGCCACAGACAGTGTAATTGATTCCAGTCAAGTTGCTAAACCCCATCTCGTGTAAGTACATGGAAGACACGTACATCATTCTTTTTTTGAGCAAAACCTGAAGGTATCTATTCCACCAAAGGGATTCAATTTCAGAATATAATCCAAAACCGTACTTTCTATCTTGTTTAATACTTTGATTTATTTCCTCGTTAGCATGGGGGAATAGCTCCTATTAAAACTATTAAAGATAATTTTTGCAATAATATCAGAGGATATGAGTAGGTGTAATGATAGTACTAATGATAAAAATTAATAACCATTCATTATTTTTAATCATATGTACAGTTGAAATGAATAATCAGGAAAATAAACAAGACATTTTATATGAACCTAAAACTAAGGGGATATGAGAACACTATAAATGACATTCTAAATTGTCAAATGTCCACTCAAAATTTAATATTGCACTTTTGCAAACAGCAAGGTATTCTGCAGGTAGGCCAGACAGTCAGGAACCAGTGAGCAGCATCAAGCAAATGCCTGTTCACCTCTTCCATACCTGCATCCTTTGATGACCCCGTCACTCTGACACATCCAGGATAATGGGGGCATTTGGCATCTTACTTCAGGTACTTGAGAGACCACTGGGTTGGGATGTTATTAATGCTGAAAAGCACCAATAACAACATTTCTTCCCTTAGCCTCTACAGCTGTTCCTTTACCATACCATTGGCCATGTCTGTTCAGATCATTAACTATTTAACATGGTGCTATTTCTCAATCATAGGGAAGACACCACAGCCAATGCCTCTACAGACTTCAGCAACACCACATCTTGGGTCCAAGCTCAGTTGTCAGCACAAGTGAACAAAAGAAATACCCACACAACTTTGCAGGATTCATTTAGCACTCTCAGACTGATCAGTGCCTACCCTGAGCTTCGCTTCACACAGCAGCTCAGCAGTGCATGTAAGGAGGCGGGGCTGACAAAGCAAGAACTCTCCTGCCAGGCTGACATACACAGCAGCTGACTCTTCCAACCATGCTTCCTTCCAGTTATGAAACAGCTTCAAAAAGTACTAACTTGCAGTACTTGTTTTGGATTTGAAGCATGCAAAACTAACGCACAGCAAATAAGATACCATACTTCCCATCCTTGTTTCAAAGCTCTGAAAACACAGCTCCTGCCAAGCACCACCTTCAAAGTACATACTTAAACGATACTTGCACCTTCTGGTCTTAAAGTTGGAAAGATCTCTTCTTGGAAGGAGGACTGTCATTCAGGTTTTGTTTAAGGACAAAGGGGCAGGTGGGAAATCAAGCAAGAAATAGACTGATCAAGTTATTTTCAACAATAGAACTGCAATTTTGTTTTTCATTACAGGTCACCTTAAAGGTTTTGCAAGAACCTTTGCTAGATATTAAATTCTCCAGCAAAAGTTACAATAGCCATTTGAAAGTTGAAGTGATTTTATCTTCAGAATCAAATGTAAGCTTTGCTGCTGTCAAAAACTCTGTGCTTTGTGTCATCTAAAACACATGTCCTATCTTAATTCTGAAATAACCGATACAGCTCTTGGTCTGCAGACAGGTTGCATCTTTGAAAGTTTCACTGCTCCAGAGCTTCAGTAGCTACACTATTCCACAACCTCAGCAAAGGGGGTAAAATATGGGTCACATGGGACTTTTCCACATTTTTCCCTTCTCCTCAGGTAAGGTCCTGGGACAGTGAAAAAACAGTTCCAGTAAAAGGCTACCAGAAGTGAGCACTGCGCGCTTGTAAAAGCCCTTCCCCAGCTGATAAATTGAAGTCCCACACACTAGCTGTCACCTTGGTGGCTGGTTGTGCCATGCAAAGCTTTTCAAACTTGGACAAGGCTAACGGAAGTCCCAGCTGCTCTCATAACAAAACTTTCCACACTAGGAATTGCAGTAGTAGTTCTTCCAAAGCAGAATTTACCTCCTGGGCCACTGGAGAGGACAACTAAAAGGTAATTTCCATTATCTTGTCAGCCTAACTCAACTGATGTCAGAGGAAGTTTCGCTGAAGTTACTCACATCTCCCTCAACCCCACTGGCAGCTTTATGGGATGTACAGAGCTCCTTGACAACAGCAGCCAGGCTGCCCCATGTCAGTAAAAGCTCTTAATCAGCAAGAAAGAAAAAATTCAGAGTCAAAGAGAAAAGAAAAGCTTCTTATCTCCTGCAGTATTTCACTTCTGCATTCCACCAGAAAGGTGATCATCCAGTCCTGGTTGGTCTGGGACACAGCAAGGTAGGCAGGGCAGTGGTCATGAAGTCTGTGGCCTGTCCTTGATGGAGGGAAGTCTTCACCATCTGGAGAGAAATCAGAGGCAGGAGAGGCAACATAAGTCCTGCTCCAGCTCATCTGAAACACAAAGGGACTGTTGGCTTGGCAGTTAAAGGATCACAGAAGACACAATCCCTTTACTGTAATACAGGGGCTTTGTATTTTGTGCAGCTAGTGGCTTTAGAAACTTTTCCTCTCATGCTTGCTTATCTGCAAAACTTGTACTCTGACAACAACACTGAGTGAAGATGAAGATCAGCAGTGCCCTGAGAGCACATGGAGGTGCTGACGCACCCAATTTCAGAGCACTGTGTGGATTGTTGTACAGGACTTGCACAGACAAGATATGCAAACAAGTTAATCCAAAAATCCCTCAACTTCACAAGTTCATGCTACACAGCTCCGTTCAAGAAACTGGCCACTCAACTCGGTGGAGGAAAGAGCCTCTAAGACCTGTTACAGAGTAAGACTAACCAAGGCTCTCAAAGCTGAGCCAGCCCAGGTTGACTTGCCACAGCACCTAGGGCAGCCATCCAGGCTCCCCACGGCACAGCACACCCAAGCTCTTGCCAAATCCTGTCACTGGCTGGACCCATTTCCCTGCCCCAGAGGGGAAGCCCAAAGAGGTAGCAGACAAGACTGCTCAGGACAGTTAAGGCCTCCTGGTGCCCTCAGCCACTGACTGCCCACCACCACAGGGAGATGTCCTGGGGAGGGGGAACTCAACAGCTTCTCCCAGGGATCCCTCCTGAGGTGAACAGGAAGACAGAGGATTAACAGGTGGGCATAAGAAACTAGCAAAGCATCTTGCCTCTTCCTTCCTGTGGGCAGGGTCCAGCCCTGCATGACCTCTGTGTCCTCAGGCATGGAAGATCAGACTGGTCAGGGCCACCCTGTATTCAGGCAGCCAAGGCAGGCCCCTGCCCACTGGCAGGATGTGGCCAACAAGTCCCCAGCAGTCCTACCTACCAGGGCAGCTGGGTTGCTCACAAGCAATTTCTCCCTGGGGGTGCAAGAGGCAGGAGAAATGTCACAGGCAACCCCAGGAACCACTTAGATGCTCCTAGAGGTGCTGATCCCCAAGCTGTGGCAGTGCAGAGAGACTACCACCCTATAACCCCAGGAGAGCCAGAAACTAGCACCGGGCACTAGCAGAGAGGCAGCTGGTAAGGAAGGGGTACAAGGCACACAGGCAACCCCTACGCACATGTTCTTAAGCTGCTCCTTGTAAGCATCCTGCAGCCAAGCACAGCCTGCAAGGTCTTGCTCTGCTCCTTGAGCCAGTACTGCCTGTAGGACCCGGAGAAAGAAAGACCCAACAACAGGCATCTTTCTCTACCTGACATCCCTCTCCATTACCAGCACATGTTCTAAGGGCCTGACCTATAGACGCGTGCCGTCCCTACATGTGTAGCCCTCTGCAAACATATATGCAGGATAGCACCGCCTTGCTATGCAAGGATGCCTGTTGCCTGCAGCAGCACTCTGCTCACTGCAATCCCTGAGACAATGCAAAATGAATAGATAAAGGCATTATGGTTATAAAGGAAAGATCACTCTACTACATGCCCAAATGACATCTTGAGCCATCCTCAGGAGCTAAGAAGCTATTACCACTGAACAGTTAACAGCTGTTGGGAAGGCATAGATATGACCTGAATTTAACTACAGCACCCCCACTCCCTTCAAGCCTCAATCCACTGGAAGCTTTAGGGTGCGGGAACCACTACAGAACCCTGCACAGCTACAACCTGATAGTGGCCTCCTACACCACTTGCAATTTAACCTAAAGCTACAGGCCAACCCCAGACAATGTCATGATGGGAAACAGACTAAAAATAAGTACCCCATATACTTCCACCTCACAGATGAAGCCCAGCTCACCCAGGAGGGGAAGCAGAGCTGAGCGAGAAGCAACAACAGGTTCACCCAAAGGTCCAACACACAAAAAGCAAATACAAGCTGACGAAACCAAGACATGCAGGAAAGGATACCAAGACTGGTAAGGACCAGAGCTGTACAAACACCTACCCCCAGCCAGAAAAAAAAAAAGGCCCCTCAGATGGAGCTTAAGTGGTGGTGGGCAGGACCCAGATGAGGCTGCTCAGGGCAATTAGGGCCTGTAAGGGCCTGAGAGCAGGTGGTCTCTCTGCGAGAACCAGAATGAAATCAGACAACTAGTTTGGACATCAGTTCCCAGGCTTGAAGGCGTTATGTGTCACCCACCAAGCTCAGGGTCCCTTGAAATGGGGGGGTGGGGTGGTGACAGCCTGGCTGGGACTGGGGTAACTGGTGCAGCCCAGGGCACTGAAACCTGGTCATCTCAGTAGAGTCCATTCACATGTTTGTTCATCTGAGTCTGACATGGGGATGTTTGGGTTTGGGCCAGGGAGCAGCAGATCACACAGGGGAGCACAAACTGCCCCCTCCCACCTCATGATCACCGTGCTGTGGAAGACCCATGGGTGAGTAGCACTGACTGGTCAGTTCAAGGCACCCACAACTGGGGATTTGGCCACAGCACAGCAATTCCTGTTCTTAAAATACGGATCACCAGCTGGTGGGAGGTCCCCATTACCTGGCTTCCTCACAGGACTGTGCTCTGCCCACATTCCCGCTGCTCCAGGGCCAGGGACAACAGCACTGCCTGTTGCCTGGAAGTTGTTCCTCACGAAATGTTGGTTGGAGGAGCAGTTGGGTTCCCAGCATGGAGAGTGCTGGGGGACTTGGGATTTTCCCCTGCTGCCAGCGTGGTTCTCTCGGCTTTGCCGATGCGTGGGCTGTGGAGTGTCAC
>NW_009269997.1:236483-238477 GCF_000687185.1 Egretta garzetta
CGCTGCCCCCCGCTGGTGGGGAGCCCCGGGCAGGAGCAGTTCTGGGGCAGCTGCCTCCCCGAGACGTGGGGGCCGAGGGAGCTGTTGCCGCCTGACCAGGCTGCGTTTTCCTTTGCCGCAGCCGGGTAGGTTTGGGGCCAGCAATGAGGGGCGGGCCCTCTCTGTAGGGAGGGTGCCCCCACCCCAGCGCTGGAGTGGGGTAGCTGGGACACGGGGCTGCGAGGGGGCCCCCCTCCCATCCCCCAAGGTCACATACAGGACCTATGATGGGGCAGAAATGGGGCTAAACCCTGTGGGTTTGGGGCGGGGTGTGAGGGTGGGGCCCCTGGCCAGGTCCCTGGCACCACCCGGGGTCACCAGCCCCTCCCCAGCACCACATGTGGGCCAGCGCCAGCGAGGGGCCTGGGGCTCAGCTGAGGGGTTTGGGGCTCAAGACCAGGCACATGCAGCTGGTTTTGGGGCTCAGGAGCAGAGACCCAATCATGGTTTTGGGGTTCAAAACCAGGGCCCTCTGGTGGGTTTGGGTCTCAACCCCAGACTGGGGGTGTGTGATTTTGGGACCCAAAGCAAGCTCAGTGGGCTGGTTTTGAGGCTCAGCAGCACAGGCTGAGCCCTGAGTTTTCCAGGCCTTGAAAGGAGGCTCAGGGGCTGTTCTGGGGGCTCAGAGCCAGCCTCGTACGGCTGGGTTTAGGGTCAGAAACACGGGCTTAAATTCTGCATTTTCAAGTACTTGAAAACAGAGACCAAGTCCTGCATTTCCAGATTTGGATGTGGGCTCAGAGGGGCCTGTTTTGGGGGTGCAAAACCCCAGCTCATTTGACTTCAGGAAGGGAGGGCAAGTCACCAGCTTTGGGCCTTGGGGGGAGATGCGTGTCCTTGGGGGTCAAGACCCGGCCCACGCAGCTGGTTTGGTTGCCCAGACTAAAAAGTCCTGTGTTTTCTGTGCTTGAAAATGGAGATCAAGTCCTGCGTATTCCAGACTTGAAAACAGGCTCATGGGGCCATTTTTGGGGCTTGAAAACAAAGTCCTGCATTTGTGGGGCTGGGAAACGGGCTCCTAGAGCTGGGCTGAGGGGTTGGAACAGAGACCAGGTCCTGCATATTTGGGCTTAGGAACTGAGACCAAGTTGGCTCTTTCTGTGCAGAGGTAGGAGGGCATTGGGTTCTGGGCAGGCGGGAGGTGGACAGGGTGTGTGGGCCCCTGCCAGAGGTGGGGCTCTGGTTGTCTTGGTCCCCAAAGTGTGGGAGGCCAGCACACACCAGGCCAAATCAAGCATCTGAGACAGGCTCGGGGAAAAAGGCACCTTCCACACCATCTTTGCGTGTCCAACTCTATTTGAGGTGTGTACAACAGCCAGAAGGGTCATTAACTCATTAATCCATATTTAGGCAATGTACAATTATGACAGTTTATATTCTTATGACAGTGACTGATTTACAATCTTGTCAAAGCCCACGCTGCTATCATGAGCAGAACCCGTTATTAGTTAGCTTAAGGATGGGCAGGGCTGTCCCCAGCCAGGAGCAGGGCAGGCGGCAGCATCCTCGGTGCAGGCAGCCCGGCTTCATCCTCAGGGATTCAGAAAACCCTGGGCAGGTCTCTCCCCATCTCCTTCCAAGAGCAGAAATGACGTGTCCCAGCACATGCGTGTGCCTGCTCGGCAATTTGTGGGGGCAGCACCACCAGCCCGGTCGCCCTCGCTCGCCACAGAGCCGGCTCCTCCGTCCCCGGGGAGAAAGGCAATTTTCAGCAAGAAACCAGCCAAACAGCATCTTCCATTTCACATGTTACACTTACACAATCCTTTCTGTATTTATTAACGAATTACTAAATGCTTAATAATACACTTGTAAACTAACAATCCATTATTATTTAAATACTTGCACATTGGTTATTCAACACGTGCTCAGTATTGAACTATGATACTGACGACCAGGTGGTGGCAGCGATTGATTTGCAGCCACGCCAAGAGCCCCCGGGGGCCGCAGCGGGC
>NW_009269997.1:239035-250875 GCF_000687185.1 Egretta garzetta
TCTCGGGGCCACTGCTGCTCCTCTGGGCGGCCGGGGGGATGCCGTCCCTGATCCCCTGGAGCTCCTCGGTGCCTGCTGGAGGGGATGGAAACCCCCAGAGGTGCCAGGCGCTGCTGGGGGCCATGGGCCTACCCCAGGGTGGTTCATGCCGTAACACTCCTCACATGGGTTGGCGTGATGCTGTGAGGACACCACCAGCTTCTGCCAGAGCATGGTGTGGCTTACCCTTGTGCAACCAAAATAGCTTTAAAAGCCAGCTCGCCATGACAGGTTACTCCTGCCCTTAGGTCATCCATGCATCCTTGGGAGATGACAGTAATTGGTTTGACCTGGAGCAGAGAAGAACTGTAGCTCAGACCCTGGGACCCCAGCTGCAGAAACATGGGAATGAACAGTGAAACCACCAGATTCCTCTAAAGCAACAAAATATGCATGAATTTGAGTGGTGTGCTTGATTTTTATAGGCACTGTTGCCCTTACCAGTGTGACTTTCCAGTATAGTTAAAAATAATAAGATGGTGATTAGCAAAGGAAGAAGGAATAGCAGTAACTCTGTGAGTTTAAGTTAATCTGTTACTTCTCAGCTTTTCAGTTTGCAGTTTCAAGTTTACAAACTTAAAAGTCGACTTAAACTAAGACTTCTCAGGCAGTGTAAGATATCGGTTCATCCATCGACATAACATAGAAACTTCAGGGAGGTGCAGGCTGTAAGGAATGTCATTCAAACCACTACTCAAATACGGGATGAAGTCATTAAGTACTACTACAGCATTTTTACAGGTGTAACTAAGAGGGAGAAGCTGAATATGCAAGTAGAATACATCAAAGCTCCTGTGCAAATACTAATTAGTAATGATGGCCTGCTGCAGTGGCTGATCACAAAAATGAGAACCAGATAATGGCCTGGGAAGCCCAGTTAAAAAGTAGGAAAAGGCTGCAAGTTCAAGAAACTAATTCTATCTTCAATTGGAAAAAACTCTCACCCCAAACCTTCTATAAAACAAAAAGAACAAGAGATGGCTGTCCAAATCATGAAGCAAATCAAGACAGTGACAAAAAGTTCATACTTCAGGAATAGATGGTCTTAAAAGTGATTCCATAAATCTCCATCAGCTGCTAGGAAAATGCTTCAAAACCAAGCACCTTCATGGCCTTGGTGGGCCTCCCTGGTTTGTTGTACAGGGTAAACATCTATAAGACAACAGCTTAAAGAAGCAGCTGAACCTAGTGCTGAGCTGTGGATTTCAGTCATGTTCTTTCAGGCACGTGTGTGTAAGTATAGGAGAAACCTCAGAGGGGAGATGGTATGGGGTATCCCTTTGGTCAGCTGTCCCAGTTGTGTTCCGTCCCAGCTTCTAGTGCACCCCCAGCCCACTCGCTGGCAGGGCAGTGTGAGAAGCAGAAAAGGCCTTGATGTTGTGTAAGTGCTGCTCAGCAGTAGCTGAAACGTGCCTGTGTTATGAACATTTTCATCAAAAATCCAAAATATAGCCCCATACAAGCCACTAGGAAGAAAATTAACTCTATCCTGGCCAAAACCAATAAAATACTAGAGGATAATGACACCTGTCTATATAACTGAGGCTTAACTGATGCATTTCATGTGCCCTGAAGTTGACACTATGGCACATGATTGTAAGTCATGGGTTAAAACCATTCATGTGAAGGAAAAAAGATGGCAAAAATCTATGCCTAAATGTAGCAACTGCAACTTTAAAGTGTAAACTTTATCTCTTTGTTATAGGCAAGAGATGGAAGCAAGAACTAACAGTCTGGTGAATAGCTGTTTAAGAATAATAGCTAATAAACTGAATAAAAGAAGAAAAAAGAATCTACTGACTAGGCTGTTAACATCTGACTTCTGTGGAGCAAGATGTTCTAGCCTGGGTAACTAAGATGATAATCATTAACACCAGTTTTATGTTATTTTTAAATGTCTTCCATAAGCATCACAGAAGAGGAAGTAGTTCAGTCCACCCCATTGGTTAGTACTTGCTGCCTAACTTTGCTTTAATTATTTTCCATTGTCACATATTTATATGAGGAGAAAAAGATGCAACACTTAGTTCATGACCATGACTGAAGTTATAGGAAAGAAGAAAATCAAGGAACCAAAGTGGTGCAAATTCAAGGGTGTCTCACAGTCCAAGCAAGAGAAACTCTGTTTCCCTCACTGCTAAATATGATCAGAATGACCTGATCATGACTATATTTATACACAAATTGTGAATTGTGTATATAAGTCTGTGTAGATATAATTATATGTATTTGCAAATGATACTTGAGTTGGAAGAAGCAAGTGATTCAATTAAGTCCAAATGTTTCCCACATGCAATCTGGTAAAGTATAATTTGTTATCATTAAGCTATCTCTGCAACTTCCTAAGTGAGAACTATACTTTCACATCTTTCAGAAAACCATTACAGAAATTAATGGTCCTTGAATAGGTAAAAAGGAGTAGGTAAAAATAGGTTAAAAGTAGTACTTGGCAGATAGAAGAGCTTCCTCAATTAGAGATGTCAAAAACTTAGATCTGTAGTATGTAGGCATGTAACTGTGGGAAAGTGTTACCAAATGACTAACCAAGTAATTGTTAAAATTTAAAGTTACTATCTTCCTTTTCTGAATGCTAGCTGCTATTTTTCCCATTAAAATCCTTTGAGCGAGATAGTCAGTAAAACACGTAGCGTGTCATCTTTGCAGTTTGAAGTTGCCGCCCACACCGTACCTGTAGTAGAAGAGACTCCACCAGCGACTGAGCTTGTGGAAGTCTGTGGACACCAGGGGAGCAGCCAGCACGGTGTTCTCAGGGATAAAATTGTTTCCAGCAGGTTACCCTGGGTTATCCACCATGCCAAAATGTTAGTCTGTACAGTCTGCCAGTTACAAGACATGGTGACCTCCCAGTAGTGCAACTTGTTTGGGCCTCTCAGCTGCAGGACTGTTGCAGTTGTCCTTGTACCCCGTTATACACTGTCACTAACATCTGTCATAGTGTGAAGTGTATGTTGATGGTTGTGTTACTGCATCTGGGCTACAGCATGTGCACAGTGCGAGCTTTCACCCCAGCAGTGGGCAAGAAGAGGTTAGTGGGTGGGCTGTAATGCTGGGTGTTGTCAGAGCTGTGTCCGGGGCCGGTGTTCTGTGCTAGGGTCATTCCCACTGGAGGGGTGTGCAGGGCTTTGACCCATGCCATGTGCTGTGCCTCTCCTCTTGAAGTCTCATCACCTTGCACTGGCAGATCCTGGAGGCTGCATGCCTGCTAGTGTTATCCTTAATGTATGAGTTGTCCTTTCTTTCAGGTCTGGGCTGGTATTATGAATTAGACCCTTGTGCTAGGGAGCAAATAGAGCTTAGAAGCTACTCTAGTAGCTAATAGTCACTTAGGTGGCCAGTAAGTACTTCCCAGCAATGCACCTGCACAAAGCTTAACAGCCAATTAGTGCTGCAACTTCTGTGATGATCAAGCATGCTTCCTCCAGTCAGGACTATTAGCTTTGTAGGCGAGAGAAACCGATAGGGAGATTGAGCAGGGCCTGATGAAACTAGGATGCTTTTCAAAAGCCTGAGTACTTGGCTTTCAGCTTACAAAGATCTCTTTAACAGCATGTGTTCAGGTCTGTTTTGTGTGTACGTGCCCCTCTTTTGTAAGAAGTCTAAAGTAGGAATGATACGGTTGGAGGAACCTGGGTATGGCTGGCACAGGCTGGAAAACACTGAATCAAAACCTTTCCCCTAAAGCATGGCAAGAGTGAGTCTTATGTATTTGATAAACTGAGTCCCCAGCAGCCCAGAAAAAGACCTGATAAACCTGACCAAAAATCCCATATAAATCAAGCTTTCTCATGCCATGGCCAAACTTCCAGGATTAGCAGGTAATATCCGATGAACATCAACTGAAGCAGGACTTGCTCCTGCCTGGGTCTGAAGGAGTTTCCTTTTAGAGTGCAGATGAACTGTAAGTAAGTGAGCTGCAGCAAAAACAATGGAAAAAACCCAAAAAGCCTTCATCTGCATAATGCCTATTTTGGATATAATAAAAGCACTAAAAAGGAGAATTTCTATAGACTGCTTTCTCAGGAGCTCCCTCCAACTTTCTGCATACCAAGGACAATCTTCAAACTCTCAGGGCCAGGAAAACCTCCTAAAGATTTTGCATGTAGAAGTGTTTCTTAAGTTAATTTGAGAAGGAAGCAGCAATAGTATTCCAAAGCAGACTGTTGGTTATGAGAGCAATTGCCAACATTTCTGAATTCCATTTTTGTTTGGCAGCCCAGTGAGTACTACTGTGCCAGGTTTTTATCTTGGAAAAACAAAACCATCCACTGGAGCCCAACGATGAACATTGGCTTCCTAGGAAGGTTAAGCAGATGGACTGGTGGACATAGGCACAGCCTGTCAGACTGCGGATGAGGAGCTTATGGTGACCTTCCCCCATACTTTGCTTTGAGGACCTCAGACAACTCATACTTGAGTTCAGGCAAAATTTTAGGGTGAAAAAGAATAACATTTTTAGGAGAAATGTCCAGATATTATTCACCAAATGGACTTCACAGTTCTCCTGTTACTTTGTGCTGTAGTCAGTTAGAGTCTGCCTTCTTTCAAACATATTTAGGATCAGTATTTGAACTCCAAGAAGCAGTTGAATTAGTCATTCTGTCAAACACATCCATCACCCTGTCTTCATAGTAGCAATTCGTGGGCCAAACCAACCCAGGCAAGATTTCTTATTTTTCCTACCTTAAAAAAATATCCCCAGTGGAAAATTCAGGGAGCCATTCAGAGCCTTGTTTCTTAAATGTTTATTGCTATTAGGCTTAGCTATTCCACCCCCCCCCCCCCCCACAACTGCTGTCATTCTTCAGAACCTAGAAAATCTGAACATCTCTTCCTGCCTGCTTTGCATTTCACTGAGTAGTTGAGTAGTTGATCTACTGCACACAGTTTGTGTGTGCTGAAGCAGCAGGAAACGACTGTCACTAGTTGGTGTGTGATGCCTTCCCTTTTCACAGAGGTCTTTCTCAGTGTCTCTAGCACTGCTGAAGGAGATAAATCTCTGCAAAACCATGCCCCACCAAAATACTCTAGGAATTAGCAGTGAGACAAGAGGCTGGTGAAGTGCTGCCAATTACAGCCCAACAAGCAGCTAACTGCTTTTGCTGGGAGCTCCCCAAGTGGACTGGAAGACCACAGAATAAGGATCTTAGCAGCCAAGAGGAGAGTATTTTGCCTGGGTTCCACATCTACTGCAAGCTGACAGGAGCTTCAAGGACAATCTGTGAAGAGCAATACCAGCTCCTTTCTCTGAAGAGGTTCACGAGAAGGAGAAATGGGACCTCTGTCTGCTACTGCAATGCTACTGGCAAAGACAGCAATAATATATCATCCACAAGCCTTTACTCACAGACTTTGGAGTAAAGGACCTCCCTTGAACAGAGAAGGATGGGGCAGAAAGAAGTGAAGAGGTGGCCCTAAACGCAAAAGCTGGAACATACCTATTGGGAAGTTTTCCAAGGTTGGAAAGCTGTTCTGCAGAGAGGTACCTGCCACAGTGAAAAGACAATTGCATCAAATCAATTAACCAAACAGAGGAGAAGAGTCACCTCATGCACAACAGAAGTGTAGACCTGGCTCACAGCAAAGTTAGGTCTGGTGCACACCTTGCATTGCTACGATATTGTCTCTGAAGTAAATGGGGACCATGTAATTATAGATGCTGATAAACAATTTCCCCCAAGGAACCGTGTAGTCGAGCTGGCTGCCAAGCCAAGAATGCATATTATCCTTAAATGTGAGGAGGGTCAGCCAGCTTCCGGTGCCTTCCCCTCAGTTAAATACTGGTCCATACATCTGGAGTCAGCCCTGAGCTACCTCAGACTACTGGTACTGCTATTTGTAACAACACACAGCCCTTCAGAGAAAAATCTATTCAGAGGGTCTAGACATGGGCAGTAAGGGGATGCTAAAGTGATAATATAGGAAATTTAAAACAAAATGGGGGTGATGGTAGGGAGGAGTACACAAACACCATCTTAGTATGATTTCTGGTGCTGCTGGGAGAAGGTTCTTCAGGCCTTGGCCACCCCAGGGCATAGCCTCCTGTCCTTGCTTGTGCATGCAGTGTCAGGCAGTTACCACACCAGGAGGAGAGGAAGAAACTGCTGACAACTTGTAACCCCTGTAGAAAGTAATGCTGCTACTGCAGCTGTAAGTGAAAAGTGTGGAGTTTTAGGGTTGATGTAATTCATTTATCCATGTAACAAACCTATATTCAAAATACCTCAGTCAGAAGATTCCAGACTGCAGCATGATAGCACCAGAAGGGTCTCACTGATCAAACCTGAGAGCCTTCATAAGGAGGGCAATGCAAAGTGAATTAAAACTGATCAAAACATCCCTATGCACTAAGTTAGATTAATGCTACCATACATCATCCTGTGCCAATACGATGTGGCAGTGTCACTTCCCAGTGTAACTTTATTAAAGAAACTGCATGACCACAGATCTGTAACACTGTCTTTAGTTTTGATTCATAAAGTATCAATTTGCACCAAAACAAATGAACTTCCAGGCTTTAACTTGTATTATATTTAGCATTATTAAAAATCTGATACTGTGCATCAGGAACAAGCAAATCGCAGGAGAAGAGGTGATGTGAATGCTACAAATCTGGCTGAAATAAAGTATTACCAGTGGTTTTAATCAGAAAAATCCATGACACAGAAAATGCACTAAGAGGAGTGAATAATATGACTGATGAACGCGTAAGACCTTGAAACACTCTGTTTAAGCATGTATCGGTCACAACAAATACTGGTCAAGTGGGGTAAACAAATACATCAAGTTTTGCAGGGATTTCAGTTCTCCCTGGGCCAGTCACAGCTGTGAGATCATTGTAACCAAGAGGAAAGGAGTGGCTCCTGCACTTCCTTTGTGGGCACTGCATTTCGGGGACCTCAGGATTGCCTCACAGATGGCTTTGGGAACAGGGTCAGTGTGGTTCAACCTCCCATCCTGTGTTTCATAAAGATCTGGGTAAGTCCAGCTTGACACTCTCATATACCTTGATCCTTGGCTGGTTAAGTCGGTATTTTAAGGACTCAAAGTGAGGCTGTTCCATGCCTACTCTGTGGAGCAAACTGTCTCAGGGACTCAGTAATGGGAACAGTCTGTACTGTGGGGGAAAGAACCTACTGTAAATATCAATGCTGAATAACCAAATCAGACCTCCATCAGTAACTGTAGGTTATATATTGTATTTATATACATCAGCTATTCACCACTAAGTCTGAAAAAAGGCGAGGCGGGGAAAAACCCCAGGCCAAGCACATACTGCAAATACAGGAGAAATATCAAATCATTGATGCCTTTTTTTCCCCCTTCGCCCTAAGGTAAATACGTGAAAGTAAAAGAAGATCCTGAGCTACTGGAAAAGGAATCCCAATGGGATGCATCTGTCATGTGCCACATAAGGAAAGGTAAAGATGGGTATGCACAGGTAAAGGATGTTAGCCTAACACCTTATGTAAATGATGTGGTGAGACATTCTAACTGACCCCTTAGGCCGGCTGTGAACAGAGGATAGAAATGTCTCCCCTGTTCTGTACCCAGCCAAGCAGTGGGTGGCCTCTCCAGAAAACCATTTGTCACCTACGGGTCGTATTTCCCCTTTGCCAGTCCTGTGACAGTAGGCATCCAGGTTTAGGCAAAATGAACGTCTAAACTATTTCTAGGTGCAACCTTAGTGCAGGGCATGTGCAGAATTACAAGGCAACGTGTTTGCAGTTGCCTGACTCTGCGGTTTCCCCTTCTCCTGCAAAAACCAACCCACCACGCTTTCCTGATGAAGATTCCAAGTCAGGATCTGTATTTAACTCCTTTCCCATGTATACATACAAAGGCTTTACCTGTTTACTGTGTAATTAGGTGGGCATCTGAGTTGTCTACACTAATTATTTTTGCTTCTGTTTTTGTGGACCGCTTTAAAACTCTTTCTTGATTTTGCTGTATAAGATGTGACATAGAAGAAATTTGTCACACTTTGCACTCTCTAGAGGGGTGCCTGTGCAGCTTCTGGTTTACGTAGGCAACTGTTTTCTGGTGTGCAAGACCTGAAGATGTTGAGCTTTGATGACAGGTTGCTGCAAAAAGCGTATGACTTGAATGGTGTCATGGCAGTTTAATTCTTGAGGAGATTTTCTTGTTAGCGAAACCTGCTTTGTTGTCTGACATGCGGGTTCTATGGACGCACTACCATACTCTCAAAAGGGCTTATGCATTAGTGGTAGGAATTTTTTCTCCTGATGATTTAAGTACCTAAATTGCGTTTTTGAAGTGACTTGGGCCAGAGCCAGGGGAGTATTTTGGAACCCAGAGTTATAAAGTAGCTCAGTAGAGGGATTATCAAAACAGCTCATAAATGTTTCCAAATCTGCACCATGGGACCATTTTGGAGAAATGCACTTTCCAACACCCTTGAGTTCTCTTTAGTTTTCAAAATTCAAGAGTTCCTGAGTGAGGAAGGGGTTATTTGAATATAAAGTTAATTTCAAAGCACTGAATTCTTTAAGATGCAAACTTCCTCTAGAAGCAGCAGAATATGGTTGTGATTTCCAAAGGGGAGGGGGAAGGAAGTTTGTTTCTTACAAAAGTATGAAAACTGTCATGGAAAATATAAATTAATCTCTTTGAAATAGATAATCCTGTCTCTATTCTTCCCTTCTCTTCCCATGGACTCTTGGGAGAGGGAAATGACGACGCAGCTTGGCAGGGAGCAATCGCCCCCGAGGGCTGGGTAGTGGAGGAGGCAGGATGGCCTCCAAAACCAGGCAGCGTGCAACCATGGCATGCTGTTTCCCAGCCCAGACCCACAGCAAACACCATCCCTGCAGCTTCCAGACTTGTGATGCACCCCACTTCTCTGTGACAGTGAAACAGCCTGGCCAGGCACTGACTGGGTGTCTTAGCTTGGGGTTGCGTGGTGACATGACCCTCCAGTGTCATTTAAAGTTCCCTGCACTGAATACTTCACCAGCACCACCACACATAAGCATTTAGGCTTGGCATTTGGACATGACTTCTGTTCTCTCCTTCAGGTTTGTGACACTTGAAAGTCCCAGTCCACTCTGCTAGCAGCAACTCTTTGAATTGCTTGTGCATGCATTAATGGAAATATCTATCAGTTATGACTGGAAAAAGTGCTGTGCTAAGAGCAGAAGAGCCAGCAAAAACATGCCCACATATTTTTAGTCACCCTGGGATTAATTCCCAGGCAGGTCTTTGTTTACAGTGCTATATTTACATGGAGCAGCCATATGGAATAGAGATATTCCTCCTGACAGCTGCTCTGCTTTCCTCAAAGCAACGGAGAGAGGGACTGCTTCAAAATAACACCTGCTGCATTTCTGTCTCCCTCCAAACAGCATCACAAGTACAAAGGAGACAGCTACTCCGGTGCAACCCCCCTGCTTGCTCACAGCTCATGGGGGTCAGCGTGGGGCATGTGTTGCCATCTCCTGACAGGAATGCCCCAGGGATGGACCTCAATTCTCATCCCTGGGAAGGCATGGTCGAGGTCTCGGCCCATCACTCACCTCTCAGTACTATGAGGCTGATGTAAACAATGCACATGTTTGTTCCTCCATTCATTTGAGGGAAGCCACTTGTTTTAAGGTGTCTTCATTAGCCTGCCCGTCCCTTCCACTATGTTCACTTAGCACATTGTCATTTCCTAGGGCAGAATACGAAACTAAATTAAGTGTACCAGTGATAACCGTGACATCTTCCGAAACTGCTGGTCTGCATCTTGCATATCTGAATTTTTAAAAACAGATGATATTTGCTCCTCCCCCAACTCCAGTTAAGCTCTGATCTCTTGAGCCCCTTTGATCTCATTTGCAGGCTTGGTGTGCAGGAAGGGTTTCTTTCATTCTTTCCTGACCACACGTACAAGGTCAGAGACTCTTCTAGCCATCTCGTTCCTAGAGAGGCAAAACTACTCAGGGCCAGACTTTTGGAAGAACCCCCATCAATATTTTAGTCCTATACTGGGGAGTCCAACTCTTCAACAGTGTTGGGCACCTGTGGCTTCTCTTAAGGTGGTAAAGAAGAATCAGTCATCATGCCAACAACTTTTACAAGACCTTTGCTAAAATATTGCATACCTGTGCAGTGGCTGCCTGGGTGGCTCACCATGAGTATCATAGTAATTGCTGAGGAACAGATGAGCATAACATGTGGATATTGAGTTTTCCTATTGCATTTTTCTGTGCAGGATTGAGGTGCTGTGAGTAAGCAAGGGTGAGGGCAGTTGGGCAGCTCTGGGTTCTTCTCATTAAAGCAAGACGAGAAGCAAAGCCTTGCTCTAACCCATCACGGCAACAGGAGAGCAAGTGGACTGGACTACCTTGTTCCTGCAGAGAAACCCATGAAGCAACACAATGAGAGAAGCGGACACAATTGCCTAAAAGGTTGCAGGTACTCCAGAAAGGTGGCTGATTCACTTCTGCTGTTATCACCCTGCCTTTACTTCATTCTGGGAATACAATGCAGAGATGCATCACCCACAATCACAGGCCATATCATACAGTTTTTGAAAAAGCTTCCTCACAAAGGAATTTTCCCCCTGCTTTGCCAAGATAAGCCTCGCAAGCCAAATCTTCATTCTCATTCTAAAAAGCCTGACATCTGACCCTGTTGAAAATTTAACAGGTTTTTTTTTTTTCAAGTTATGCTGAACTGCATAATAGAGGGGACATTGTCAAAAGTTGCCATAGAAATGGGTAAAGAAAGCAAAAATGATTACAAAGAAAGAGGACAGCTGCCACCAGGGGCCTGAGAGGTCATAAAACCCCATCCCCTATCCTGCTGAGCAGGATGAAGTGACCTTAGCCCTTAGAGGATTCAGGGAACTCAGAGAAATGCAGAACAAACATCTGAAAATCCGTGAAATGCAAGAAGTGAGTTTGCCTCTTCAGCAAACAGATCAACACTGCAAATATTCCCAGATCCAGCTGCCTCGAGTTAGGCTTCCCAGTCCAGAATGGGGTTCCCTCAAGGAACACTTGCCCTTATTTACCTGTCTGAACCACAGCCAGTTCCCTTGGTTTAAATGGGATTCAAAGGTATTTTTCCTGTCAAGATAAGTAGATCTAATTTCTGTGAGCTGGCTACACATGGAGGTTGGAGAGACCCTTCTCTAGTCAGCCAGGCCTAAGTTTATGTTGACCATAAATTTTCTGAAATGGTTCCTCCCCAAGGAATTGCTACAAGTTAGATATTTAACATTGATTTCTAAGTTGTTCTGCAGGTGACTTTGAAGATGATTCAAGTGATTCCAGCATGGATTCACAAACATTACCTTGCTTAAAGTCACCAAATCTGCAGGACAAAGTTCTCACTTCCTTTTTGTGCTGTGCTGGGACCATTGCGGCCCACCAGCCTACAGACACCTTTCTTTAAAACTCCCAAGGATTGTCTAAGTCTTCTAAAGACATGAAGGGAGAAAGAAGGCATTTTCTGGGGTAAATATGACCTGTAGGCAGGTCTTTGACCTGTTGGGTAATTTGGGTTGTGGAGAAAGGAGTGGGGAAGGCTTATTGCAAAAGGAGGACCAGTCTACAGAAGCTCTGAGTTTCATCACAGCAATTCCTTAACATCTGTGGAGGTGACTTCACACATCAGTGGGACTTCTTATGTTTTCAGTGTCAGGTTATAAAAGTGCTCTGTCAAACCAATGGCAACAGACACTAGAAGTGAAGCTGGGAGATACAACAGGGCCTTTTGTGTGCAGAAATGTCTGGGACTGCACTTAAGCCAGCATGGGGATGAGGTGGAGGAGG
>NW_009269997.1:250906-254116 GCF_000687185.1 Egretta garzetta
TAGACTCGCCTGTCTGCTACTGCAGGGACAGGCCAGCCAGATCAGATTTCAACATAACCATCCAGTATTGCCAAATGATGGATTACATTAAATTTCCCCCTCACTTGGGCTAAAAAAAAAAAATATAGGAGCACCCTTAGCACTTTCCACTTCTGCTGCCATTAGGAGCAAATAAGCGTATATCATAGCAGCATTAGGTCCCTGGCTTTCTGGTAAGCCATGGACAGGAGTAAGGGTTCAGAAGGCACTTGCATAAGCTTCTTGCCTCCATTTCTAGGTTTCTTGCCATTCTCCAGTTGTTAGATTCTGTGCACTGCCACGTTTTAGAAAAAGTATTAAGGTATTCCAAATCTAACTTGAAAATTAAAGCAAAGTAAAATGATGCTAAGAAATCGTGAGTACTTTTTCTCCCAAATGTATTTGCCACAAGCAGATTTTACTGACTTAAGTACTGTGTGCATTAATTCCGGCTATGTGATTTAATGAATGCCTTACAGATTGGTTTCAGTTTGCTTGGTTTTCTCCTAAAGGGCTGTGCTGCTGTTGCCTTCAGTTGAAGAGGATTTTGGCAATTCCAGTGCAGAGCTAACTCTAAAGCTGTTTTCTGCTGATAGCAGAAGATCTGTAGTCCTCCTTGTGCTCACCTACAACTTCAGATGGATGTCACATGCTCCTAGATAAGTACTAAGTAGAGCGGGTTTTTTTTCTATCAAAAAATTCTTTTGGGGGAAGAATGGTGATCTGGTAATACGACAGTATTTTTTGGAAAAAGAACGTTTCAGTTTACCTCCACTTTTTTTTTTTTCTTGCCAGCAAGGGGTTAGGGAGGGAACGAGATACAGGATGGTAATGATCTAGACATCTCAGGTTGGTGCGTTGGGTTTGGTTTTGGTGCTTTTTTGTTGTTTTGGTTATTTGAAAAAGTACTTCTGTCATACAGTTCCAAGTGACTGGTCCTTTCCAAAAGTTCCTTTCCATCTTACTTTAAAATGTCTTAAAACCTCAGTCAAAACCCAAACAAATAATAAAAAAACCCCAACAACAAACCAAGAAGGCTTTTCTCTAAAAGATTTTAGTTGACTAAAACTTTGTATTTTGTGTTTATTTTGCATCAAACAGAAACAGAGTTTTTCTTACTTTTTAATCCTGTATAGCATGGAGTAAGTACATAGGGAATGATTGTTCAACCTCTCTTCCAATATGAGAGTTAAGGGAGCACCATTTAAAACTAAAAGGAAGCAGATTCAAAAAACAAACCAAAGGAAAAGGTTTTGGTTCAGGAAGCCTCCAAGTCTCAGAGAATACAAGTATTTGGGGAAACTACTGTTGTGGTTTAACCTGGCAGGCAGCTAAACGCCACACAGCCATTCACTCACTTCCCCCTCCCCGGTGGGATGGGGGAGAGAATCGTGGGGAAAAAAAAAAAGAAGTGAAATTCATGGGTTGAGATAAAGACAGTTTAATAGGACAGAAAAGGAAGGGATATTAATATTAATATACAAAACAAGTGATTCACAATGCTCACCGCCTACCAAATGATGCCCAGCCAGTTCCCAAGCAGCAATCACTTTTCTATACTGAGCATGACATCATATGGTATGGAATAGCCCTTGGGCCAGTTGGGGTTAGCTGTTCTGGCTGTGCCCCCTCCCAGCTTCTTGTGCACCCAGCAGAGCATGGGAAGCTGAAAAGTCCTTGAGTGGTGTAAGCACTGTTCAGCAACAACTAAAACAGCAGTGTGCTATGAACATTTTTCTACTACTAAATCCAAAACACAGTGCTATGCCAGCTAACTAGGAAGAGAATTATCTCTATCCCAGCCCAAACCAGGACAATTACCTATGTATTGCATTCTTTCCTATGCATTGCCTTTTGGCTGGTATAAAATAGGGGATACCGGGTGAGGCAGATTACCCCGAAGAGTTATTAGTCTAACCCTTTGTTGCCATTTTTATTGTCTGTTCCTTTTAACACTGACATATACATTCACTGTGCACAAGTTTCGTGAAATGAAGCCCTCATTTTACTTAGTGCCTCCAGCAAGCTAGACAGAAATTTAATTTTATTTTAAAATAGCTAGTGGGTAACAGGTCCTTCTAGTTACTCTTCAGCAGCTCTCTCTCTAGTCCCAGTACCAGCTGTGGTGTCTCCACTCTTTTCCAAGCAGAATTGGTTGAACAACCCATAAGATCACAATTGAATTAACAAGCTCTGTCAAAGGATTAGGAGATTCATTACCCCCTCAGCAATTAGTTGTACATTTTTTCATCTCTCCTGTAAGAACAAGATGTGACAAGTGACACACATCCATCTAAGCTGGACCCCTCACAATAAATGTCCAAAGCTGCATGCAAAAGAAAGCTTAGGAGAAAAACATCTTGTTTTGAGTCAGTGAGAAATCCTACTAACAGGCTGCTATCATGCCAGTTCCTTTCAGCTAAATCTGACATCTCTCGTCTAAATGACTGAGATTTTCAGATACAAAAAATTGATGGGCAATCAAGAATAAAAATACAGAATCACAACGTTCAGTAGCCCTTTTCATAATCGTAAAGCAAGCTTGAGCCTTAAAAGGCCAAAACCTGTCAGCAGAGAATAACAAACAACGCTGTCTGAATTTTCAGTGAAACGTAATGAGGGTGAGAAAGATCTTGCCTTCAGGAGAGAGAGCACGTGGGTGTTCAGCAAGAAGAGGATGAGCCAGTCTCAGTTGAGCAGAAAACATTTCGCTGCCTGCATTTGACACTGGTGCTTTGGTAACATTTGACAGGTCATTTTCACCAGATTTCCTCAAATCACTGTCAAACTAGTTTTGTGAAGACACAAGCACAAGTGTATATGACTGTTTCCACGTGTTGCATTCAAGATACACTTATCAAAGGTTTTCAAAAACTTGTGTGGAAAACAGTGCTGAAAAGCAAAAATATCTGCTCAGGAAACAAATAGATTTAATTTTGGAGGAGAAGGCAAAAAAGATGAATATCACCATCATCTGCACAAGTTTTCTGCTGTTCAGAGCAGATGCACACCAAGTTCTTTCCTCCCAAAGTTAAAATTTACAAAACCGTACAATCCCTGACTTTAAACCTCAGCTCCAGGCAGAGACCAAGAAATACCTAAATCCAGACAGCAGCAGTTGCTTATTTGTTATTGATTCCCAGTCCTACATTTGCTTTAAGTGCAGATCAGTTTAATCCAGGTGAGCAGGAA
>NW_009269997.1:254127-302272 GCF_000687185.1 Egretta garzetta
ATGAAATACAAGGGGGAAAATTTTCAACATCTTGGTCAGAGAGAGATATTTTCTATCTGTCTTTGGGCAGGCAGCCTGCAATCTTCTCCCTCAAGGGACCGAGGAGTGCAGTTCCACTGCCTTGCAGGGAGCCTTGTGCTCTCAAATCTCCTGAGTGCTTTGGAAAAATCGCCTACAGAAACATTAAGCCTGTGCTTTTGAAACTGCTGCTTAAGAGATCTGAATGCTCATTGCCTATTAATTTTCATTCCTTTCAAAGCCCCTGGAAAGCCAGCAAACCTAGCTCCCAAGGGGTCCCCTGAGTGGGGACAACGTTGCACAAAAGCCGCCTCTGAAAGCAATTTGTCAGCTGCCACACATCTGCAGGACATGCCCGTCCTGCTATGACCAGCTTGGTTTTAGAGAGGCCTTGGGTGCTACAGGAACAACAGAAGTTACCTAATATTGAATACTTCAGACTATCTATCTCATCAATTAACTAATGACTAGTGGGAGATAAGCCTTTTGCCGTTTCCCTCCAGTTGTGGGCACCGAACTCTTGGAAACCGATGCTGGAATCCCTTGGAAATGGTTGTCCCCAACACAGCGTTCCAGCACCCCCTCAGCTAGATGTACAGCCAGCCTCATCTTCCTGCTGTCGCAACAGCTACGCCCTGCAGTGTCACCCTTGGCAGCAGAGCCTGAGGTAGCCCCTGACATGCTGACTCCAGCCCTGGCAGCACTACGGCTGCCCTGCCGGGGATTAACAGGCATCCACAGCCCCACAGTGTGGGAGCTCGCCCCACCCCAAGCCCCAGAACCTTGCTGCAAAGCCATGTTAATGTGCAGCCCTGCTCCCATATCCATCTGAGGGGCAGGGATTTTTAAGGGCGGGGTGCAGTCACGCTCTACGGAGAGGAAAAGGCCCATCCTGCTGTCCTGGTTTCAGCTGGGATAGAGTTAATTTTCTTCATAGTAGCTAGCATAGTGCTGTGTTTTGGATTTAGTACCAGAAGAATGTTGATAACACACTGATGTTTTCAGCTGTTGCCAAGTAGTGCTCAGACTACTCAAGGACTTTTTGAGCTTCTCCTGCTCGGCCAGGTGCATAACAAGCTGGGAGTACAGCACAGCTAGGACAGCTAACCCAAACTGACCAAAGGGCTATTCCATACCATAGAACGTCATGCTTGGGGGGGTTAGTCGGTCGGTTGGTCAGGGGGAGACTGCTCATGTTACGGGGAGACTGCTCGCGGCTCGGGGACTGCTCGCGGCTCGGGACGGGCTGGGCATCGGTTGGCGGGTGGTGAGCAATTGCATTGTGCATCATTCGTTTTGTATATTCTGTTATCATTCTCATTATTACTATTATTATTATTTTCTCTTATTAAACTGTCTTTATCTCAGCCCTCGGCTCTAACCTTTTATTTTCTTCCCAATTCTCTCCCCCATCCCACTGAGGGAGGGGGGGAGTGAGCGAGCGGCTGCATGGTGCTTAGTTGCCAGCCGGGTTAAACCACGACACCTGCTTATCCAAAAAGCAGAGCGAGGCAAGACAAAACTGTCTACAATACCTTGATAATGGGTTCAATGCCATTTCCAGGATTAGGGAGCGCCACTCTGCATGGTGCTGAATTATGTGAGGAGAGCAAGTGTGCTGCAGGGCTCCTTACAGCAACAATTACAGAAAATGCAGAACTTAATAAAAACAAAGCCAAAAATTTTGGTATCTGATAGCCCAACAGGAGTCAAACTGAAGAATGTACTTTTTGCTGTTTTGTATGTATGAAGGAAAAAAATGTTGAGTAATTATTATAGCTAACAAGCAAGGCTTAACCATCTAAACACTTGCCAAACTGTGAAATAAGTTACCTTTTAACCTTTGTCTCTATTTTATATGCTTTATAGCTATAATTTTAGCAGAGATACAGTGGATGAAGCTGTACTAGTTGATACTTGAAACAGTATCATTACTAGATAAAATAGATTTGAAAGGATTCAATTACATTTTTAGAAACCATGCCCCAAAATTAAAGCTATCTAAACACCTTCTGTTTCAGACCCCCCCAATTTGAGGAATTTTGTTGCCTAGGCAACCTGGTCGCAGTGTATCTTGGACAGTTCAGACCACGCTCGCTTGTTTTAAATGCCATCCATTTAACGCACAGCTGCTTTTTAGCAAAAGGTATGTATGTGTAATACATACCGACAGACCATGTATTTGTTTTGCATTAAGAAGCCAATGTGCTCATGTAGTACTTGCAGAGGCTAATGTGAAGTGTAAATCTAAGGACGAGTGAACAAAAATGTAACAGCATTGAAATAGCCGTAAAGCCTGATTAGCTGGGTGGGATTGGCAGCTGCATAGAAAGCCCCGCATGTATGAACGGTCCTGCTGATCTTATCACAGAGATGTAAGAAATAATCAAGCAGTGGTAGAAGGGGGTGTATACAGCTATTTAGTATTCCTTCATTATATCCAATTAGGAAATGGCCAAGCAAGTGAACCAAATGACTTTGCATTACCACTTGAAGAGCTACCAGCTAAAGGCAGAACCATGCAGGTGTGTGAAAAGACTTCTCCACTAAAACACTCCTCTGATTCCAGGCCTAATGTTTTCTTCAGGAGTCAGAAGCGCTAGCAAATGGTGTAGGGTTACACATTGCTGGGTCTCTTGGCAAAGGCATCACTGGAAAATATCCTGGCAGTGGCCAGGCACAGAAAAACTGGGAGGTGTTCAGTGCAAGGCGCAGTACCTTCTGTATAGGTGGATATGGCAGGTAATGACTTCTGTGAAAACATTAAAATTTCCTGGGCAAAGCTGCTCAAAAGACATACAGCAGCTACACTTTCTTGCTACAGGATTGCGGGAAGGTATACAACATTCAGTTCTAGTTAAACATTTCAAATCTTGGCCTGAAACAAGAGACACCCCTGCCTGATCCATAACAGGCATATCAGAAAGAGGAGCAAAGCTCAACAAAAGATGTATATGATGCCTTGTATTGCTCACTCATCTGGATGGTATATTTGGTGTTGCAATACCAGGAAAAAAAAAAACCACTTACTGCTTGGTTGCAGTCTTGTCATTGCTAAATATCAAGCAAGTTCACGTTCTGAAGAAGTTGGAGAATAGGGACTACAAGATCTCCAAGAAGAGGTTGGGCCATAAGTAACCACAATGACTAGTGGTAATTGTATTGATGGGCATCACCTGTGTTGAAAAACCAGGCACTGAAACACTCAAGCCGACAAGGGAGAATCAACTTTTGTGTGAATTTCTACTTATCAAAGTAGACACATGATCTTTACAGATGTGTCACTTTGCCAAGCGATGCCGAGCTAAATGCTTCTCAGAGGCATGCAGCTCTTCAGCCCTTTGCATCACAAGCACATCCCATGTAGTGTGTTTGCAAGCAGAGGCTTTCCACATGAAGACAGGAATAAATGGATGGTACCGAGGCAAGAGAAAATCTTTAACCTAACTCTGCTTGGCATGGTTTTTAAGTGGCAAACTCTGCTTCCACACAGCCTAAGTTAGTTGCGAGAAGCCTCGTGTATCTTGAGAGATGTCAAGAGACTCAAGGCTGTCGTAGGCAGAATGAGGGAGAAACTTCACATTGTACCACTGTGTGAGCATCAGTTAAATGCAGCGTAAGACCTCACAAGAGTCGTGACATTCCAGAAATACTTATATTATTTTTCAGTTACTTTTATATACTGCTGTATATTTTATGCCTGATACTTGGATAATGTACAGTAGTTGTGCAAGTTTAAGTGGCCAGGCTTAGCTGCAAGCATCATTCCAGCAATTAAGCCATTTCCCCAAATCTATAAATTCTACTTCAGAGTTGTTTGGGTGACAGGGCACCATCGATTCTCCCTTCTACAGAAAGCTTGCAAAGCAAATCAATAGGACTGTACATTTGGAGGTCCCTGACACCAAAAAAAAAAAAAAAAAAAAAAAAAACCCCCTGCCATAAATACTACCATGCTAAGATAAAAGTTTGCTTTGGAACAAGATTATGCTAAGACACTGAATTAATTGAACTTATTTATTACCACTTGAAAATGGTAGTAAATGATGTTGACCTCAGCTTTTGTGCCCACAAACACCATTATCTAACCATCTTTATTTTCCTCCTTGTAATTTTTTATTTGTTTAAAAGCCTTATTTGCTAATAAAACTCATACATTTATAATAATTCTCCCATCCTGCACTGCAGGTAAGAAGCAGAGACAAGGAATATTGAGAAATTTAGTGGAGGTAAGTGACTAATTAGATTATGACATACACATTGGTTAAATAATTTATGATCCTCAGAGTACAGATAAGCAAACTGTTCATTTCAAATAAAGAAGATTTAACTTTCATTCCTCCTTTGATCTGAACTGAATCCTTCCACAGATTATTTATCAGTTGATTGAATCTTGTTGGGAGATGGAGGTTCTGACCTCTGCTTATTTATTCCATTTTGCTATTTAACTTTAGTTTGCTAGAAAAAACAAGGACAAGGCTGTGACAGTTCACAGGGATGCAATTTGTCTATTGAACTTAGCTTGGCATCTGTTAGACACACAAAGAAACAAAAGAAACTGCATAAATATTCATCAGCAAAGAAGTCAACCACGATGCTGGATTTGAAGCATTATATGTTATTTTTATAATGATAATAGTGATTCATCAGCCCTAATGATATCTCAGTACATTGCCTGACTGATCTTTTACTCGTGTGAGTATAATTTATTTTTCCATTTTATGTCCTGCCTATCATTTGTTCCCAAAATATGGAAGTAGATTTACATAATAGAATTCTGCTCAGTGGTACTGGACAGGTTGGAGGTTTTTCTTTCAGGTAATGACAGCAGTATCAGCTCGTTCTTCCCTTTGCATTTCATTTGAATAAAGCCTATAATGTGACAAGTGGAAGATGGCGCTGCCTTACAACCGGCTAATTGGGGGAGGAATTATGGTGTAGGCATTAGGTAGCACGGACTCAGCTTTGAAACCTGTCATCACCTCTTGAGAAAAAATACATTTTCAGCCTAGTTTCAAAAGCCAGCTTTATTTGTCAACTCTGCTTTATCCTTATAAATGAATCTTTTAATGACTTATTTTTCTGGATTGTAAATCTGCCAGAACACAGAGAAAAACTATCCCGTCCTGCAAAAAGGCACAGTTCAACTTAATGCCTTATCACTACAGCTATGCCAGCTGGGATTTCTAACACATTGAAGAAGGTTACATTTTTAAAAGCACAATAGGGTCCTCTGCCTGCCTGCCTGTCAGTAGGTGCCTAAATCACTCAGGGTATGTTGCATGTATGCCTAAAACCCCCTGAAACCTGATGGGGGAGGGATATCTGATTTTTTAGATACAACGAAAATTCCAACCTGGGCTCATAAACCTACAAATATGCTACAACGTGTAACAAAAATGCCTACAAATCATCTGGGTTCTATTTAAAATGTGAACTGAGGGCTTGCTTGATTTGTTGGAAGAAGGCAAAGGGAGGAACACACAAATGCTTTGCCATAGCTTCCCTTTAGTCAAAGCATTGCAAAAAGACTGGGACAGATTTTATTCAAAAGAAAGGGTCCCTTCCTTCTCCTTCCAAAAGGAAGTGGAGATATTACTTGAAACCACCGAATAGGCAGGGAAAGTCTCCTCAAGACAAGCTTCCAGGGGCAAGTGAGGATGACAACTGGAGCACCAAAAGGTGTGCAAAGAGCTGAGCTACAGCTATGGTCTCACCCTGCCAGGCTTGGCAAACCTAGTCCTGAGTGCAGGTAATGGATCTGCCTGACTCAGGGCTGGCCTTGTACGATTCCCCTCCTTTTAGGATTGAACTGTGCTCCCTGTGAGGACAGCCAGGCACAGGAACGAGGGCTCAGAGGGGCTGCAGGATCTCAGACCTCAGGGGTTTTCAAGTCCCAAGTGGACAAAACCCCGAGCAAACCTGCCTGCCTGCAGCACTGGCCTTGCTTTGAGTGGGAGCTCAACCTCTCCCTCCAGCCTCAGGCTCTCGGAAGGATCACAGCACACAAGTCAGCGACAGAGAAATCCACTAAGTTTCTGCCATTGTGATTCAAATCCCCAGTATTTACAGTATGGGTTGAGTGATTTTGGTATCACTGTAAAATGCAATTTCTTCTTGCTGAAAACAAATGAGATTTTGATGAGCCGTGTTGGCAAGGTCTGTTCGTTTTAGCCTCCGGTCTCTTGGGAGAGGCTTTCCCTAGCAGTTTTCTCCTGCCCACGCTTATTCCCTCAAAACCCAGTCTTTGCAGTCTCATGGATGTCCTCAAGGCACATCCAGCAGCACCAAGGGTCGCAGGGGTCCCTAGCAAACACTGTCGATGTGGTTCCTTTCACCCACCCTTTGCTGCACTCTGACCGGCGCCAGCTATGTTGCTTTGAACTGGATGGAGCATCTTGCATAATTAATAAACATCCCTTTCCCCCTGTTCATTTCAGAGAACATTTTTGCTTATCGCTTGCTTGGTTAGGAACCATGAAACCAAACAAAGTAGGTCTGGAAGGCACCCCATGGGATCATCTCATCCATTACCCCTTCCCTAAGGCCTACAGAGTTAATAACGGAACGACAAGCTTGCAAACTCCAGCTGCCAGGCTTTGAAAGTTTGGCTTCTCCTAAAGAAGTACGTTGCTCTTGTCAACATGGGAGAGTCTGCATGTGCTTGCTGATCTGTGCAGAGATTAATTTTAAAGTGTACATTGTGCTCAGATGGCCCGCTGCTACCATTATATGCATCAGTAAGTTTCATATTATGCAACTAACAGCACTTATGTTCAAAGAAAGCACTTTTTACTCATGACAAAAGGTAGTTGCTCTGCTCTCATTAAAAGACAAAAGCAATGAAAGATTGGTCCTGGTGCACCATCATCTTCTGCCTATTCTGTTTAAAAATATTTATTATATTGAGGAATGCATCGTTAATTTTTTGCACCTCTCTCTCATGTAGCACAGCTGATTTCTAATGCATGTCTTCATTGGATTTGACTGCTCAGTGAGTTTTAGCCATTATCAAATATTCTTTTCACTGCACAGTTTCTCTATAGGTCATTCCTCTGAAGACACATCCATACATGAAAAACGCTGTTGTCTTTTCTCTCTTCCTTGTTTCATTTAGTATTAATTTTCCGGTCATTCACACCCCCATAAAGCTGAATTTAGAGACATTATATAATGAGGAGCTCAGATATCTGAGCGTGAACAGGATCGGTTCCCTCCCCAGAAGGTTATGTGTGTTAAGTCCAGTCCCGGCAGAGTCAGAGCAGTCAGAAAATGATTCTAAACAGGAATGTGGACACCAAAGTCCTACAGGATATCAACAGCGAAAGCAGCCAGACAAAGATGACAGGCAATCTGCAATACCGCAGTCTTTCAGGTAGCTAATTCGGATACATCTACACAGGGTCGCGCATCAGCTCTGACACAGATCAGCAATGTAGCCTCAGGCTTTAGCCAGTACAGCCTAAAATGGGACTGGAGTAGATGTGAGCTCTGTGGGGCCCCTAGGAACGGTTGCCAGTTCTTTGTAGCTTGCTGTGTCCCAAAACTTACAGATGTACTTGACACTGAGGTAGGAAAAGGCACAGTCATCATTTCAGCTAAGTGGAGAGCACTGTCAGTGACTGAGGAGGCACTGGGCACAGCAGCATTTCTGTACCCACAGTGCCAGCTGCAATGTCCTGTGGGACCTTTCCAGCCATATCTGCCTCAAAAAAAGCTGATTCCTTACCTGAAAAGGCAAGGGTGAATTTTGCATGATTAGGAGTGAATTCTTTGTGAGGGCTCTGCAATAATGGGAACCTGGGAAATGGCCAGGGGCCCCTGAAATCCTCCAGTTGCATTTTCTACTCTTGCCTGTTCAGCCGCAGCAGCAGCAATTTATGGCACCAGCAGCAGCAATGCATGGCACCAGCCTATACAGAACAATGTTTACACACTGGCGTGGATGCCCAGACACCCCCTGCTACCTACCTACACACACACACACACTTCAGAGAGACAGCACAGAAAAGCCAGACCACAGACCAAAATGTTTTGACTTCAGTAGCAAAACCCACCAACGTGTCGCTCTCTCTGGAACACCAGCAAACATCCTACAAATGACCATCTAGATTGCGAATGTGGTGGGGAAGCAGCTTTCATGTCTGGTGTCTCCATTCAGGCAGCAGGGAAGGACACAGGACATGCTATTGATGTGGCCGATTGAGCCTCTGTCCCTGTCATTTCCAGCACATATCATTGATTACTTCTTCCATGCTTTTTAAAGCGTGCAAAATTGTGCGATCCCCCTCACTTGTTTTGAATTCTGTTGAAAACAGTGGCTTCTCTTTTTCACTTATTACAGATAATGATGTTTTGCTGCCTCATAACATGCTGAAAACTTTTTACTACAGATGAAAGTTTGCTTTGAAAGCATCCATCCAAATAAAAATCTCAGCACTTAAAACACACTATGCTATTCCAGTTTTAAATGACCAGTCTCGGGACCCAGTTTCTAGAGCAATTAGGAATCACTAAAAAAATTCTTGCAGGACTGTTCTACAAAAATAGTGGGTTAGGGGAAAGTATGGAGAAATATGCAAGGTACAAGAAGAAACCCAGTGATAATACGGTATATACTGTATATACTTCTATAATAAAGGCAACATTAGCTTCATTGCAGATGAAGGAGATTCCTAATTTACTAGTGAATGCCAGCCTCCCATCTTTTCCTTTTTCCCCATCAGATTATAGTGGAAAATTATCCTTTATGGGTATGTATGCTCAACCCTGGCCTAACGTTTAAGCAAGACTAAGATCTAGATTTAATAACAGAGCTATACTATGCCAAGATGTGATCAGAATCAGCAGACTTTCTCCACAGAAACCTTCTTCAAACAAGAAATCATGATTTCCAGCCAGTAAAATCTTTCACTCAAGTACAACTTGAAAAGAAGAGTATATCGTAGTGACACAGGATACACAGAAATAGCCCAAGTAGCAAAATCCTTGTCATTTCCATGGAAATGTTGGCAACTGATCAGAAAAATCCTGCATTTTAACTGAACCCTGTCTGCTCATTTGTAGGAGCTGATAAGTGTGATTTTAGCAGGTTAGTCATTCTGCATGGGAAGGGCTGTTGAGAGCATTTCATTGCCAGAGCTGTCTACTCCTGTGTCTACATATATTTTGAGCCACATGCCTTCTTCCACAGAGGTGGATTTTATGAGTTCAAGTGATATTTTGTTTTAAATCCTCATTTAAAAAAAGAGTTAATTTTTTAAATGATAAACAAAGAAAAGTTACAGAGAGACCACTGTTATATTTTCAATAAGGTTCTTTCATGGATACTTAAGGTTAATTTTAAAGCCTATAAGCTAGGTTTAAGATTACAGGTCTAAGCATGTGGTGGTGAAGGATTGAGGAAAAATAACTTTTACCAGTACACACTGTCAGCACACTACCAGCCTTGAAAGCAGTGAGGAGGCAATGGAAAGCCTCGCAGACTACATAGCGAAGATCAGCATTTTGATGAAAGTGTTAATAATGCACATGCCTTCCACAGATTCCATATATAAGATGTAGATTGAGAGCTACTCTGTGAACCTGCAAAGAAAATATATGCTGCTCTATCTGGAAGCAAAGATTTATTTTGACTCCAATAGTGGAAGTTGTTGTAATAGTTTCTAGCTGACTGTGATGTAAGAAAACAGTATTTTTGTTGGGCTTTGCTTACAGCTGAAGTAACTGCACGTTGTGTACACTGACTTAATTTTGCTTAGAAGAACAGGGTGCATACAGTGTTGTCTCCCTTCCTTTCTTACCCCACTCGCCACATTACAAGGTGATGTAAATTCAGTCACACCCTTGATTACTGTGGATGGAATACTGCAAACACGGAGGTGTGAGACAACATAAGATAAAGCTGTGAGTGAGATAGTAATAAACGAAAGACAGAGCATCGTAGAGGCACAATTTCTCAGGAGAGAGATTAAAAGAGGAACGGAAGCTGTCTTCCCTTGCAGTCTTCCATGGCAAGAATACTTAAACAGCCAGTTGGTTCTGAACAAAGATGTGATTTGGAAGTGCAAGACCTAATGAAAAAGGAGGCTGAACACAAGCAATGTAGATAGTGAAGAAGCACTGAGCAAGTTACAGAGTCCCCCTTGTCCCATGACCGGTCAGCAAAATTGTGAAGAAGAACCTGCTCAGCCCTGCTGTTAAGCATATTATTTTGTTATGCTGTGTTATTTTAACCTTGGGAAACTTGATGCTGTGTTAGCAGCATGACTTTTAGGACGAGAACAGCCTTGCCCCAGCTAGATCATACAGGCAAGTTTTTTCAGAAGTAGCAAAATCTAATTTCCAGCAAAATTCAATTGAAATGTGGATCTAGTTCCTGTAAAACACCTTGGGAAATTTCCTTTAGCAAAACTGCAATCCAGCCCAATCCTCAGCAGCAACAGCAAATCCCATGCTCTTCAAGGTTTTTGATTTCTGAACAGCTTCTAAGGGCCTGAGCCAAAGGAATAACAACAAGGATCTTCCCGTTGATTTGACTGACATCTTCCTCCATCCCTGGGATCATCTCCCAGAGGACCATCTAGAACAAACACAGTATTTGGCTGCTCTATCAAGTACAGAAACCTCTGGTTAGATGATGAATTCCATCAGGATCTCACTGTGACCTCTGCGACTTATGTGCAGTGCTCAGCACTTAAAAAAAACCCCACAACCCTCTAGCCACTGTGCAGAGAACAAATAAGGATTTACAAGCTTTGATGAGAAAGGGGAGTAGGGAATTATCTAGGCATTAGCTGCAATGTGTAGAAATATTTGCAATGTACATTATGCCAGAATCATCTACTGGGATGATCCTGCAAAATGGTTAAACTGTTGTATCTAAATCAATTAGATGGGTCTGAAACAAGTGTCACCCATCACGCATAAATAACAATTGGAAGCCCCACAGAGTCCGTGTGCAGAGGCAGCCATAGTGTGTTCTCGGATTAAACATAATGTGTTGATTCAAAGCAGAGGGTCACACACTGCACAGTAATTAACCTAGGAGGTTATCAGCAGTGATTTGTTCTGATACCCTATCATGCAGAATTGCATGCTGCTCCACAGAACAGTGCCGAAGCCTCCATTATCCACTATCAAATAGGCTTAACACCAGCCAAAAAAAATCCCAAAGTTATTTTCCACAGCAGGGGACAAACTGATCCCATACGTTCTATTTTCCTGAGGAATTAGGTTTAAAAGAATATTATCAGCACTGGACAAGAAAATGAACTATCAGGCAGAGAGGTAGTTGTAACTGGACTGAAAAAGATATTACTGCACCGACTGGAAGACAGAGCAGGACTCGCCAACTGGAAACAAAGAGAAGAGAGAACGGCACTTGGATAAATAGCTCAACCTTGCTGTTCACTCTTCAGTAGTTAATTCTGCATGACCATCTGGAAATTCTTCTGTGGTAATTCCTTTTTAACAGTTCTATAATCACATCTTAATTTGTAATTTCTTAGAAGGATTAAAAGAAATGTTTCGCCTCTGCCAGCCCCATCTGTGCCCGTGCACACACAGACCACGTATGGGCAAGGCACATGCAAAGGCTGGGGATGGGCACACCCGCCTGTCAAAGCCAGCACTGTCTGACAGAAACTCTCCTTCAGAGTCTTCTTGCTGCACCTACAATCCCTTACCAGACCCTTACCGTATCAATAATGTTTTATCTTCAATAAAACAGCCCTCGCAACATTAGAGAAACCCAAGGCTTGGAGACACCCCAGAGATCATCCAGCCCTCAGGCAGGACAAATCCTTTCTGTTACCCTGAGAGTGCTTCTCCTCAAGAACAGATTTGGGATATTTTGGTGGAGATCTCCAGTCAGGCAGTCTTCTCCAAGAGCAATAGCCTTACCAGTATAAAGTTTTCCTAATGCTTAGCTTTATTCTTTTTTTCCTCTGCAATTGGAGTCCCATTCCCTTTTCTTGTATCCATCATGAACATGGAGAACAGATTTATTGCCTTCCTCACTGCAGCAGCTTTTATTTATTTGGAGAGATGTCCTCCATCATGTTCTCTCCTTTAGACTAAGTAATCCAATTTGTTCTCTCCTCTAAACTAAATAAACCCTTTCCTCACAGTAAAAAAAAAAAAAGTTTTGCTTTTAAGTGTCTCCATTGAAAAAAAAAAATTACATGAGAAGCTATTTTAAACTGAAAGTTCAGATGTTTCAGCTAACAAAATGTTGCAATTCAGTGCCTCAGATAAAATTTCAGATATTTTAATGCATCAGAACAACTGAAAGGATGCGCCTACAAAACATTCTGGTATCAACAGATCTATAGCATTTTTCACAAAGATGTTTGCTATGAAAGCTTCTTTCAGCTCTGTCACTTATCACTTTGACCCAAACTGAAAAAAGCTCTTAAGAATGTGCTTAACTTCAAAAGTATGAGCAGCCCCACCACAAACAAAATAGAACTTAGAAATAAACTGTTTTCTTAAAATCCTTTCTTCAGGAAGCCAATGCTTGCAGTTATAAATGATCCCTACTGTGGAAGCCCCCAACACCACAGAACTAAAGGTGTCCATCATTTGAGGGACTGTTTCCTTAAATACATGTATTTAAGCGCCCCCGGTCAGCATGCCTCTGTGGAGAAGGACGGTCCAGCACATCACCAAGGGGGAATGAAAGAGATGTGGCTTACTTTGAACTGTGTGTGGAGCTGATGCTAATACTAACGCAAGCTGGAAAGGGCACAGGGTTATCTTGAATGACCCAGTCCAGTGATGACAGCTGGGCCAAATACTCAAGATATCCTCTGAAACTTGATAGAAACATTGGCCTAGATTCACAGCACTTTGGAAGGGCTTTCATGGTCAATAAAGAGAGACAGGCATCTCCAAAGGGGAGAGAAGCTGAAGGTGGGCAGCTGGGAGTACCATTCGCTCTCCTGCACCAACTAGACTTCTGACTCTAGGCATCTGGAAAATAGCAGGATGAATCTAGCAGTGTTTGTATCTTTTGGGATTTCTTTTTGTTCCAAGTGGTACTCAGAAAAGGACTGCTGCAGCGCATTCCCTTCTATGCTAGAAAGAAGCAAAGTGACCATGCGAAGGGTAATGACTTGCGCGCAGGAGGGTTAGCTTATATCAAACCTGTATGCTGCCCACTGACCTCAGGGGCTAGCCAGCAAGAGAACACCGGCACTTCTCGAAGGGCAAGCAGGGTGGCGCGGGTGCTATACCACTCTCCCCTCCAATTACTCATCCGGACTGCAGTTACAGTGTGTGAAATGGATGGATTATAATGGACTTTCTTTCCACTGCTGCAACATCCTGATGCACGCGCTCCTTCACTTCATAACAACAGGCACTGGCCATTACGTACATCAGATTTCTGTTAGAAAGGCCATACTCATATCTTCTGTCCCAGTGTTTCCCTAATTTATCTGGTACTAATGTTGCTGCTTTCATAGTTCATTCCTAACCACTCTAATTAAACTTATTGGTTGCTTCAGAGGAAGGATGTGTAGGGTATGGGAATGCTCTTTACCTTACGTCTATCTCCTGACTTTGTGAACAGCTGCTCCTCAGAAATAAACTTACCCTTTTAATTACTTGCATAAAATTTAGGTCAGGTGTGGCCTAGAGACGTTAGTTAACTGTGTAACAGAGGATGCTTTGGGAATCTGTATTCATGAGATCCCACGGTTGAGAGGGACATGCAGAGAGGCTGTACGGAAGGAGCTAGCCTGCAGCTCAGCCCACATACCTGGGCTACTACAGATCTGTCAGAAGCTGCAGAACCTACCCAGGGATTTTGAAGTTCTCTGAGGGTAAGCTTAGACTGAGACATACTTTGTCACAGGTAGACAGGACGACCAGATGCACGTACAAAGCATGTTTTCTGGTCTCTTTTCCAGACACCAGAGTCCTTCTACCTTCTCAGGAAGTTCTGTTGAACAATTTTCCACATACATCACCATAAGCACCTCCTTGCATCTTCCTCCCAGCCAAAGTCCCATCCCACCTGGGGATACATCCAGAGCTTCTCTGCCACCTGCACCATGGCTGCACCTCAGCTTTGCTCCTCCACCCAGCTGCCAGCACCCTCCTGAAACATGGGTCAGACGGTGGGCTGTCCTGGCATGGCAGAGCTGGGCCATGGAGTTGGACAGCATGTGGGGGGCCAGCACAGCCCCCAGTTCCTAACTGTACGTTATGAAAATACACAGTGACACGACATATAACTACTTTGATGGGGAAATTGTTACAAGTGGGGAAAAAGAGTAGCCAAAGACGGGAAGCAGGAAGAAGAAAAACCTTTTGTTTGGAAATGTAAATTCCAAAGCAGAAATAATGTATTTCAATGATCATATATCCCAGTTTAAAGCTAATGTAGCCTCCTTGAAAAAGTTGCGGCTTAACGCTGAGCAATATTATTTCATATTCTTTGACATAATAGAATACATATATTTATGTATGGCTGTAAAACTGTATTATTTTAAAAAGTTATTTCATTGAAGTGGTTGACCTTTTTATATTTCATGGGTACATTTCTTATACAGAAATAGAAAAAACGACTGTAAACCATTTTATGTTAAAGTACCTGCTCATTTAAATATTATAACCTGGGTGATTAAATAGAGACCACTGTGAAATATTTGAGGTTGAAGAGATAAAGAAATGGTCCATTAAAAAAAAAAAAAAGAATCTGAAACTTCTACTTAGAATTCCCCTGTTATTTGTTTGCACTTAAATTTGATTTTCTTGTTTTTAATTTTATACTCCTGGGTTTTAAAATGTTCAGCAATTATCTGATTTGTAGCTACAACTGCAGCATGTTTACTTGTAAAATGTCTTTCAAATTAAGATCATTATTCGTCGTTTTAGATTTTCCCTTAACTTTGCAACTGAACATTTGCAGCTCAACAAGAAGAGGCAGTATTTTTTACATTCCAAATGGTTCTAACACTGATTTAACGGCTGGTTTTGCAGGATAGAAAAATACTAATAATTCTCAGCAAGCAGAAAATCAACAGCTATCATTTTTCAAATGGGATTTCTATAGCTCTGTCAAGTGTCCCATCTTGTACAAAGGAAAGGCAATTCAATCCAGTGTTTGATTTTGCCTCCAGAGATGAGAGCCTGACACACCTTTTTCTGAAACCCCAAACGCCAAATAACGCGGAGCCTTAAGGTGGCTAAGAGTCTTAAACACAAGATTTAAGTGTCTGGGGTGCCTGAATCACTTGGGCCCAAACGTTCAATAATATATTCAGCGCTTAAGAGCTGCTGCCACCTTTAGATGCCTGCCATCAATGTCTCAGCTATATCCGTGCTTGTATTTCTAGCACTGAAAACCACCTCAGGAGCCCTAAGCAGACTGAGCGTCTCACCCACGCTGTAATCCAGCGGATAACTTCACCTCTTGAAACACGAGTGCCTTGCAACAAACGCAGCCGGTGCACAGAGTGCACGTCCTGCCAGCCTGGATACCCGCTTGCACCACAGCAGAGCCGGGTGCCTAGCTTTCAGGTTACGCTAGCCTGAGCACAAACCGCCTATGTTTATCCTTTTCCATACACGCAGGCTCTGATAACTGGGCTGACTGTTTCCAAGTCTCCTTGTCCACAAGCAAAAAAAAACCGGCTTATGCCCAAAATTTCAGGGCAGCCAATGCAGTGGAAATTCTCGGCTTGGCCAGTTGAGTGGGTTCCTGACCTGCAAACCCCCCTCTTTATTTCCTCCCTGTATGGCTTTGGCAGCTGCTTGAACAACCATTTTGGGAGAAGGATCCCATTTGCAGACTCCCTGACATCCGCACTGCAGCTGGGGTGCTGCGCGCACACCTAATGGCACCAGTCGTGGCTCAGCCGCTTTGGGTGCGAGAGCAGCGGGGCCACCAGGTATGTGTGTGCTGGGAGTCCCAGGCTGCCAGCTGCACAACCATTCTGCAAGTGTGGTTTCATTGCTCTTTGCAGCGTGGCAGCGAGCTGACAGCTAGCTTGGGTGTACCCGCATATGCTGCTGCTGCACCTCTGGATGGCAGTGTACACATTGGCGCGGGGAGAGGGCCACGGCACCAGCATGCTGCACATCTGAACCACAGCTGTAAGCACAAAAGTGCGAGCTCTTGAGCGTGAGCTAGCTGTGAGCACATCTGCATGCACAGAAGACATTTTGCAATCCACACTAAAAAGCAATAGTTAGGTAAAATAATTTAAACACAAATTCCCAGAATCTAAATTTTTCACTCAAGCTTACTTACCTCTGGGTGCTCAGGGTGCGATTGACATTCATTGCACACAGCAGCTGCCGCGGCTACTCCGAAAGCAGCGTGGGGCACGGGATGCAGCCGTGAATGTTACCGGCATTTCAATGTGGTCGGAGCCCTCACACCAGAGCCGAAAGGGATTGTGCAGGCAGTTTTCAGTACCTGAATAACCACTCCATTGAATGCCTCCAGGGACTGGTTACTTCCCAGGGGAAGCTGCAAAGTTTCAGTAAGCTCAATACTATAATAGTTTTGGTTTAGAGAAAGATAATTGGGAATCCTCCCTGCCTTTTTCTGAAGCAAAACTAAGTTGGTAAGGGGATTGCTATTGAAGAGCAGTGGAAACACTCAGCCAAATCTCAGCCTACGGCTGCATCCCCCAGTGACCTGCACTGCTATGATGTGAGCACAGACCTGCAAGCTCAGCTTACCCGACCAGGTAAAATGAGGGACAGTCTGCTCTACATCATGGCTGTGTCGCACCTGCCCCTGCAATCTGGAAAGCTGTCAGCATGGATGAACATGACCCACAGTCCTTTCTCAATTCCCTTAGGTGGCCAGGGGATGGTTTTTTATTTTCCTGACACCCATATCAGGCATACTGCAGCCCTGCTGGTTTTTTTCCTAAACCAACTGCATCTGCGACGCTTGGAAATTTTTAAAAGGTCAACAACACGGCAGTGAATTCCCTGGAGATTGACAGTGGGCCTCCTTGCACAACATTTAAATGCAATGACTCTTCGGAAGGAACAAGAGTTATGGCCACAACATGTGGGAAACCACACTGTGTGTTGCACATTCTGCCCTTCGCAGGACAGCCAGAGAGGCCGAGAAAGCTCCCATACACCAAACGAAGATGCAGCGGAGAGGAATGAGGAGGGACAGACAGGCAAAGGCAGGATGGTACCAATCACTGCAATTGAAGGGAAGAAACCTGAGGTGTTGGAAGCTTCTCTTTGATTTAGCACCTCCAGAAATACAGGCTGGTGTCAGTTTAGGCAAAAAAAGAAGAAAGCTTCTTTGGGGAAAATGCTGTACGTTTATTTACACTTGCAGAGAATCTATGAGCAGACTCCACACTAACTTGCCCAGAAGGTCTCCTATAACCATGGAACACCTCACCAGCCAGCTGCCTTCAGCCTGGCTCCCACACATTTGTCTTACCTATTCTAGAAAGAAAAGCAGCGAGACACTTGGGCGCAGTCAGACATATGCCAAAAAAACCCCCCACCCTCTGCTTTTAAATAGTATTCCTAGTGTAGATTGATGAAATGATACGTACCCCCCCCCAGCACACCACCTTCTGACATCCATCCATTGGCTTGACAAAGCAGGTAGTCACACATACTCCACATGAATGCACCCGTGGCCAGGTTGCCTTGGAAACCTTCACTGCTACCTAATATTGTTATAATTGTCAAGAAAATACAGGTTTTCTCCAATGATTCGTAGCATGCTTCCATTTTACGCAAATGCAAGCTTTCCATCTGCTGTTTTGTGAAGGTTTGTTTTGCTTTCTCCACGGAAATTTTAGAGACATTTTCTCCCCAGAAAAATTAAACTGTTGTTTAAATGTTAGAAACGCTGTTGTATCAGTACAGCAATTCCAGCTTCCCTGTGTTTGTCGAAAGGGATTTCTAACATCCAGGAAAAGGAGCCCTGCAGTCCTCTGAAGCGCATTTTATTCCGCGCACAGCTCTGAGGCTATGATTCAGCTCCGACAGAACAGGTCAGCCCACGTGCCCCCATACACCCTTGCTCGGGCTGCACGCTCTCCACAACACCATCTACCTCTCAGCAATCTGTCTAGTGCAGCTAGTAGAAACCCTGAGCAGCTTTTATTATATGAACATTTCCAGTGTGTACTAGGACTGTTATAGGATGTACTCGCCTGACACGTAGTCTCAAGGGAGCCTCTGGAGAAGACCCTTAGATGCTCACCTAAAGGAGGTCTACATAAAAAGCTACAGGTGTGTCCACAGTGCATGTACTTACCACAAAGATGTAAATGAACTCTTGGTACTGTGGTGCAGATAGCTCCTAAATCCTCTGCTCCTTTGGAGAACAACAGCCTGCAGCTATTTCTCCAGACCAAGGCCCAGATTGTGGTGGATGGAAGCTGCAAATTCCAGCTGTCTGATGAGCAGTTTTGCCTAGAAAAGAGGCAAGAAAAAACCAGGCACACTGGAGCTCCGCGTGCCGATGGGTTCAGAAAGAAATGTTTGGAGGTCACTCTTGAAAAGGGCACAACCTAAACCAGTTACCCCCAACCTGAAACACCTGGTGGTGATTGAACAGAATGCCTTAAGGCAAGCTGAAGTGAAATTTTGCTTGGAATAGAAAAAATCAAACCATTTCCAGTTAGCCCAGACTGAATGCTGTGCCTCTGCAAAGTAACTGCAATACCTGATTTCACCATGCTATACTCCTGTGAGTTTGAAGCCCTGCAGCCCCTTAAAAAGCTCCTCCAAAGGCAGTGCAAGTTCAGGGGTTGGTGTAGGCTCTTCTTGCTGCTGCAGCTAGGCTGGCTGACAAAGTGCCCGAGCACCCTTTCCTGGGGCTGCTGCCTCAGCTGGGCATCAAACCCAAGCAGTGGCTGCCACCGTGGAGCCAGCATAGCTGGGAGGCTCCTCACCCTCTTGTCCTGCTTTTGAAAAAGTGGACCCAACTTTAGCTGATACCCAGCTGCATAAGCCTGTGACATATGACTTTAGATTGCCAAGTAAAAACTGCAGTAATTCCACTGCAGTAAGAACAGAAACTGGCTTCTCCATATATTTTAAGGGAAAAGATACTAGAGTTTCTTTCCTATGCCTGTGTAATACAGCTGTTCTGTATTTTTGTTTACAGCCTCAAGCAAACCTCTTGAAACTGAGATATTTTTTGAATGTAAAAGCATTGACTTGTATTTTAGCAAAAAGAAAAAATTCAAACCAATTCATTTCAACATTTTAAAAATTACATTAGCTTTTAGCAAAAAATATGTACTTCACTCAAATGCAATTAAGTGTCTCAATGCAAGGCTACCTGGCATTTTTTCCCACCTGTCTGCATCAAGTCGGCAGAGTTTAGGAGAAGCAGTGGTTACTTCAACTTTATCCAAATGAGCTGCAGACATGTGTTTCCAAAAAGAACCCAAAGCCTAATTTTTAAATGCTCAGCATGCACATTTAGAGTTGTATTTTTCAAAAGGTCTCAGGGCTTTCAAGAAGGGGTGGCAATACAGATGCTAGGTTTTGAAAAGAGCTAACAGCTCTGAATGAAGTACTCGGGTTCCAGCATTTCCACTCTTCAAAACACATGGTTATTTGACTTCCAGATCAGCATTGGTGAATTTGGCAAGTCTGCCTTGAAAACCTTGGCTTTGATCAAACAGAGCCGCTGTAGAAGAAAATCAGCTAAACTCGTAGATCTGTGTTTGAGATCACAAGAAATTTAACAAGACGGATGATAAAATGAGCAAAATAAAGGTTAATAACTCACTAGGTGCCACTCAGTACTCATCCCCTCTGAATACCACGCTATTTATTAAGGTGTCTACCTAACACTTCAAACCCAACTTCAGGTATCAATATATGTGCAATTCCTGCAAGTATGGTGTGGCCGTTCAGGTTAAATAAAAGCTGGCTAAATGCACCATAATGTAAAACTTGTACAGTTCCTGACAAAACACCTCTTTCGTTCACCCTGCCTTTAATTTTGATACATCTTCAAGGTTCCCGACTTTGCCAGCAGAAAAAAACCAAAAAGGTAAAATGCCAGAGGGGAGAGCTCTCAGAAGAATACAGTCTTATGAGACTGGACATTAAACTCTTCTGTGGAGGAATAGGGCACTGCCCCAAATACTTCAGTAATTTTTTTTAGGCAGAAAGGCTCCTAATTATTAGAACTCTCCTTTAACACAGACCAGCGAAAGTTGCACTAAAATGTAATGCTCCAACCCTAAACAGGTGTTTCCAAAAGCATCTGATCCAAGGGGAGAGTCACATTGCGCTTCAAAGTATCTTGCACCAGATCTTATATCTGCAATTTTTAAGACCAGAGCAACAAGATTCTGTTCACATGGAAGGCTTGTAGATCTGCTATTTATGCATTGTACAAAATTTCTTGAAATCTCTTGTGCTGTGGAAAATCAAATGGTTTTACAGTAATCTCAGGCACTATTCTTTTACATTCTGACTAATTTGAAGTAATGATGATCTGGCCTCGTAAAACCTGAAAGAAATTAAGAGACTTGAAAAATATTTTCTGCTTGATTTTTTAAGTGAATTTCTCTTATACTGCTATGACTTTGCTTGGAGTTGCTGCATTGTTGTTTAGGGGCAAGGGATCCTTCTTCCTTCAGCCCTTGCTCAGCGCTCATGCTCTTTACCTTTTTGATCAGAGAAAAGTGCTGGGCAGATGACACGCAGCAGAGGGAAAATGTTCTGATGGACCAGCTGTTTCCTGAAGTGATATTGTTTTAGGAAATATGCCAGTTTAGATAGAAGAGAAACCGTCTGATGTGGAATAAAATACTGAGCATTTTATTACTGCCTTTTTTTTGGGTCTCAATTTCCTATTGTCATTCCCACTTTTATATGACAGTCCATCATTTTAAGTCCTGCATCTCATAATATATACAGCATATCTTTATTTATTGTTCTCCTTCAATCCACTAATCACATCAATGATTCCAGTGTGGCTGTTTCACTAGCCTCCATTTAAAGTTGCATCCAGCAAACAAAAATAGCCGAACATCCATGTTTCCAGTGAGATGGCATATGGGACGCAGGGCTCTTGCCCTGACCTGTTGTAAATAGCTGGAGAAATGTCCTATTACACTCACAAATACCGTAACAGAGATTATAACTGCAAAAATACAAAGATGTCATGCACCCCCTTTCCCCTTTTTTGTAGTAAATGCTAGCAAACTGCTAACCTGGGCTGGCTGCGTGTCGCAGTGATTTCAGCAGAAAAGCAACGCCTGTCTGCAGGAGGGTCTGCAGGATGGGAAGCAGAAGAAGGTCTGAAACTCAGCAGATGGCACAGACGGGCACTGTGCCAGCCCAGGGGCACTACCTGGTGTACCTACGGGATCGCTCACTGAATTTGTTATCGAGCTGGGAAAGAGAGACATCTTTGTTTTATTATCCTTTCTCTTCCCCCTTTATGTGATTTTGCTTTTAGCCACCAGACAACAGCAGTGCTCTTCTCTGCAGTGTGAAAGATTCAGCAATAAAAGGAGCCCAGGAAAAAAAAAAAATAGAGGAGGAATCTGTTGTTTTTCTCTAACAACTGGTCAGCTCAAACGTGCAACCTGTCAGCTTCCTGTGATGGCTAATAGCTCTGTTTACTCAGAGCCAGACCACAGTGGTGCTTTTGGACCACAAACTGGGCTGGCATCGTGTAAGCCTGTAAAGAAGCAGTATTTGTCATTGTCATGATTTTGTTGTTTTCCCCCACACTTGTAAGAGTTGATAACAAGCGACTCAGAGACAGCACAGCTGGCCTGCGAGATGTCTCTGCGTGAGCAAAGGAATGGCTCTGTTTAGAGAGCAGGCACAAGTTATTCCTTCCAATCTATAAATACGTGCTGCGGTAATGGAAAAATAGCATTTGCCCTTGCACCCTTTGTTTCGGCTCAGGGTTTTGCCTTCCCATATGTTCCATGGGGCAGATCTGGAGTAGGTGCTCAGAACAGTATGGCTTGAATGGCAGAGAAGATGGGTGGGGTTTTTTTCCATCTGTACATTCGGGCCTTCCAAAGCTGGGGCTGAGCAGAGGGCTGGGCATTTATTCTGCCAATGAATCAGCCAACATGTAAGGCTCTGCTATCTGCAGTCAAGTGGTCACAGAAAAATCTCTTGTGTGCATTCTGAAAATGAGGAGTTCTTGGAAAACCAGCAACAAGGTTATCTGGAATAACAAGTCCTTAAGAATTCTTGGCTGAGTCTGATGTGACTTTTACGGATGGTACAACTGACATCCATCACCCCCAAGATGAATGTGTGGACAAAAAATAATGAAATCTTTTCTCCTCCCCATTGACGAGGTTCCATCAACGTAGCATTTTCCTCTCCTCTTTTCTTCAGCCATAATGTAGGACACCAGCAAAACCACCCTTTACTCCAATACAGCTCAGCAAGAGTAAATCTTTTCTCTTGGGAAGGTTTGCAGGAAAGCAATAGAGAATTTCAGGGCAACTCTAAGCTAAATTGACTCAAGCTGCCTCAGAACACTTACCTAAATCACCCTTCTTGTAGTGCAGGCACAACTATCCTTCATTTTCACAAGCACTAAAAATAAAACAGAACCATTGAATTCATTTCTTCCCAAATAAAGAGATGTTGGAAAGCAAACTCAAGTTAACCACTTGAAAAATACTTTCCTAGTGCTGTAATTCAAAATAACAAGGAAAGAAAGGAAAAGGAAAGAAAAAGGAAAAAGAAAGATTTTATATTAAATGGTATTAGCCAATAATCTGATAATCAGTCAATTGAATTTCTTTGTGAATAACCCCTGCTATATAATGGCAGCCCACATACAGTACCTTGATACTTTGTAGTAACTCAGTCTTTGCCATCTCATTATAAAATAAAACGTGGTGTTTTAATGTAAAGGATAATGTCAGGTTCGATAACTTGAGGCAGTTAGTAGCTACATGTTAATACTGCAACAGCATCATTCAGGTTTCCTCTCTTGATGAAAAGTAAATTTTTTTTGTCACAGAAGGAAATATTCGTTGTTTCAAGACTTCTGTGAGAAAAGTGGTACCGACATTAAGTCAGAGGCATGAAAGATTATTCATGTTCAACATTAAAATCAGGCACATCCAAAATACTCTCTTTCAATTTGCATTTCTTTTGATCCACTAGACTTCAGCTGAGACAAGAGGAAATTAAGTCAAAGACACATTCCTTTCCAATTAAAATCTAGTAGAGACAGGAGGATTAATCCTCTCCCCTGCTCTGTCCAGGCTGTGTGCCCCACGGCTCCCAGGGGAAATGCTGCGGAGTGGTGAATTGTACCTGCAGGCTTACAGGGAGAGGGTCTCCCCCATGGCTGTGGCTTCGATCATGCCTGCCGGATGCAGGCCACCAGGGATTAATTCCTCTGGAGCACCATGGGATGCTTCTTGCCCTGGCATACAACCCACTCTTGCCAAAAATGCCCCGCATGTGCAGCAGTGGGGCAAGGAAAAGTTATGCCAGAGCTCAGGTATTGTGGGCTTCACCCTGAGCTTTGCTGAAGGGGGCATCAAGGCGGGGGAAAAAAGCCTCTGCAACCATGTCCCTTTGGGTGGGAGAATCTGCCAGTGCCAGCAAGCTGTGGGGTAAGGGGGTCTGAGCCTTCCCCCCTCCCGCAACCAGTCTTGGTGCATCATTTATTATCTGAATTAACTGATTTGAGGGGATGGGACTTAAAGACAGGGACAGCTCGTTGACAGAGACCTCTGTGCAGTTTGTGACGAAGTGCATGGTTGTCTTTTGCAAAAAACTATGGTCTTCTGCTGAAGCAAGAAGGGGTTAAGCTGTCTGTGCAGCTGATACATGGTAGGATTTAAAACTGTCAGCAGTAAAACCCACGTCATTCATATGTGTATGTGCATTAGGATTTAAATATGGATGCCAAAAATGAAAATGCAGCTTACTGAAGAAAGAAAGAACACATTTCCTAATATAGATCAATTTTCCCATTTCTGGAAAAAAATCGGAGAATTAGCAGCACCTGCAAAGGCAGAAAACAAGAAAAGTAAAAGAATCAAGGATAATTAATACTGTGAAGGCAAAGACATCTTTCATGGAGAAACATAATGGGCCAGAAACTCAGCTGCTGTACATTGGCTGATTTACATCAGCTGAGGAATGCGTTTCAGTATGATTTAACATTTTTCTTACGTTACCTGGGAGATAAACGATTCAAAATATAGAGAGAACTTAACATGCATTATCTGTCATCTTTTGTTGATTAATAATTTCAGATGTTATTTCTATTATTTAATATAGAGAGTCATTACACAGTAAATTAAAATACAACAAAACATTAAATGCAGCAAAGCATTACTTAAGCATAATCTCTTAAAACCCAAGCAAATGAAGCAAATCAATTTTAAAGGTCATTAAGGGGAGCTGAAGTCATAAGAATGAAATTACCAAATTATCTCAGGTCCCAGGCTGCTCCTAGGACAGCTACTGGGCAGGGCAGAGATAGAGGCAGCGTTTCCAATTTTCTTCTCACAGATCACCGTGAAACACTCCACTGGGGTGAGAACATCCTATTATGTTCTTACTCTTTAGCTGGAATGGGATGTTTCTGGCCCTGGTTTTCTAAGGGTGTGCATTTGCATGGTTGCACTGTGGCTGTCTGAAAGGCCCCTTCTAACAGCATTTGAGCTGCTTGCCTGGTTTCAGCTGAGTTGGAAGGGAAGGCAGAAATCTCAAAGATGAATCACAGCAAATTGCAAAAACTGGGGCTAAGTGGAAGGGTTCAGTGATCCCCCGTGCCATGTGTCCTGCCAGGCGGCTGAGCAGCTACTGGGCAGCTCAGAGTGAGCCTCAAAATGTGCCATCTCCTGCCTGGGTAACTGTTAGCAGATGGCAGAGGGATGGAATTAGGGACAGAGTGAACACGACAGGGGAAGAGAGGAAGGGAAGATGAGAAACAACTGGAGCAAGTGGGTGGAGGAGAGTGAGAGGTAATGGGGAGCATCCCCTTCAGTACGAAGAAGCATTAACAGCCTTTTGCAAATAAAGAAACTAATGGATGTTTTGGGGGGAAAACATATCAAATTAACTTGAAACATTTTCCTCTCTATGGCATTTTCCTTAGCAGGACACTGGTCTGCAAGAGACACAGCCGCAAGATGGCCAGATTTGCTTGGGTTATCCAAACTTTAGTGCCAGGATGACTGCTGGAGAATTAGCATCCAGCCTTGCATTGCTGGATTCATTGGAGCGTTGCTCCAAGAGGAGGAATTGAACCACCCCACTGCAAAACAGCCACAGATTTGAAGCCCACACCCCACACCACGGATCTCTACAGCAAATAAAAATGCTTAAGAAACATAAAGTGCATCGCAGATAAATCTTACCAATAAGGGTGATATAATCCCTCTATAAAGGAATTCTCCCAATGTGAAATGTATAGCAGTGAAGAGGATTCATCTCTCTAAAAGGACTGTTATTTTTTTATTGACTAAATGGCTAAAATAAAGGATATGTGTGCTCTCTCCTCAAGCACAGATGCAGAGGATCATGAGCTATTGAATAAGGGCCATGTTCTGCCCTGTGAGGTGGAAGCTTGATGCAGCTTTTTAAAGCAGGGATTGCTGTAGATTTAGAAGAACCATCGCTTGCCATTTTGTTTTGCAAGCAAACTTTGCCCTACCAACTGCTGCACTTACTGCTACTCCTACAAGAAGCCAGCAAGGACTGTTTAGCTATTCTTTAGAAGCCATTCTTTATAGCAACCTCTTTAACACAATGCATAACCTGAATTTTTCCCATCACCCTTAGGACCAAGCCCTTTTCCCTAGCTCCCTTTCATGGAAGAAGAGCTTCCTTCAAAAAAAAAGAGAAAACACACCTGAGGTGTCTAGCCCAAGCTATCAGGTGGGACACTACCAAACACAGTTCCATTCAAATGCTGCGAGATCAGGAGTGCGTTTGTCTTGAGTTTTCAGTATAAATCCCTTTTATTTCCTGTGTTGGCTTAGTGGCTGGGAGAGAGCTATGATTAAGAAAATTTCTGCTTTCAATGGCTAAAATCCTAATTTTACTGCTAGGACTGCAAACCAAATGTGTGGCTGATACCTGCTGGCTCCTCCTTCTGTGTGCTGTTGGCAGCTAGCAGTTGTTCACCAGGCTGTTCTGGCATCTTAAGGCCACCACTTGTGTGATGCCCCCGTAACAGGTACCTCTCGCCTCGGTGAAGGAGGCCTAGACCAATGAACCTCCTTGGATTAAGGCGCAGTCCTTGTGAACACTGCAGTGGTGGGCTCAAAAAAAAAGTCACGTTGCGGTGGGAAAAAATAAGACCAAAAAAGATATGGTGGGCTGGCGAAGAAAATGCACAGGAGAAAACAGGATTGTGTATTCATGTGTTACAAGCATGTAGCTCCCTGTAGAAGGCCAGCTTTCCAAGCAGCATCTTCCACATCCTTCAGATCCCTTTGGGTTGTGGTAGAAAAGGATAATCATCTTTGATTTAAAGCTAAGATTAAAACATAGGCCATTAGTGGACAGAAAAAGTTTACTGATGCCTGGACTGCATATGAAATTCCACAGTGGCACTTTGTTCTAGTACAGTAAGACAGAGATATACTTTTTTTTTTTTTTTCTGGGATAACACAGACACTTCCCAATGCAGATCAGAGTGGGGTTACCTGTTCCTGCTGGGACCTAACAGCCAGCGTCTTTCTCAGCTGAAAATTTCTTCAAAGGGAGAAGAGAAAAAACTTTGAGTGCACCCAAAAAAGGAAACTGCCTACAGGTGCTAAGCCCGTTGCCCATCCAAGTGAAGCTCTTGTATACAATGGGTTGCAATACACATGCAATACCTGTGCATACACCAATACACACAAAATCAACTTACGAAAATCAGTGTAACCAAACATTCACATTTTCTCACTTTCTGAGCTGAACTCTGAAGTTCCAGTTGAATCTAGGAAAGAAAGATGGGGAACTGGCCATAGGAAGAAGTGGATTTCTACTTGTTCTAAAAAGTAGTGTCAAAGGTTTTGGGGGGAGGCTAAACAGTTGCCACTCTCTCTCCTTCTCCATTTAGCGTGCTAGACAGCAATACAAACAGTGTCTGATACCAGTGCAGATTTTCACTGTGGATTACAGCAGATCTGAAAAGCCCAGGAACTACCTGGGATGTAATTCCCCCACAAAAAGCAGTGCCTGCCTTAGACAGCAAGAAAAGCTGAATGCAAAAATAATTAGAGATAACATAAAATGGCTTCTCCCTGTGAACAGCAGGAAAACATGCACTGCAAGTAGAGCTGCGTGACTAATTGATTTGAGGGGTTTGTTGGCAGTCTGAAAACCAAACACACCCAACAGGTAGGTTTTTGAGTTCAACAGAGCTAATATATCCTATTACCCAACAGGCTCCACTCTGTGGCTTCCCCAAAGTCTAATAAAGCATGAATTTGGAAGCCCTTCCCTCAGCAGGGCATTTATTTTCCAGATGGACACCTATTTTCACAAAATTCACAGGAGCACCTGTGAGACTTTCGGGTCGCATCCAGACAGTGGGTACAATCGTAATTAAGGGGGGACAGACACAGGCATACATGCACACAAATGTGAGACAAGACGTGGCAACAAATGCCACTTCATCTCTGTATCCAGACTGGTTTTTATAGTCTCCATTGGCACCAGGAGACAAAATTGAACCACTAATTTGCCAGACAGTCACAGGTTTTAAGCTTGCACGCCCCGCACTGCTGAGCAGCATTTGAGCAAGAAAACTCTTCCCATCCACCCATGAAAAGATACATCTCTTACAGTAAGGGTTGAATTACCTTAAGAAAATCATTATCCCTGTTGTACCTCCTTCGTAACTCCCAAACAGGATTGCTCTCTACTCAGAGGAATAAATGAAAGAGGTAGGTGAAGGGAAAGAACAGGTATCCTTGCCTCTAAGCTTGCAACAAACCATCACTGGATAACAAACAGGTCCCTTTACTTTCCCAGCACAGCAGCTGGGGACGCTGGCAGACAACAGCTGATTGTGTCAACACATTTTGGGAAAATTTCCCAAATACTGTGCTGTTCTGGTGGTCTAGTGGTCAGAAAAAAAAAAACCAAGAAGAAAAAAAAGATAACCTTTTTCATAAATAGAGACAATGAGGGGAAAAAGGACTTCTTTATTCTCCCCCTGAAAGCACTATGAAACAGCCCTTCTATTTATTTATCAGGGTACAAGTGGAGCTCCTTCCGAACACAGTTGATCTCTGCAGTTATTACAGCATTTGTCATAACAGCAAGTTTTAACAATAAGACAATGTTACAAGAGCTGTTGAAACAGAGAGGTATATAAACACAAAAATGCAAGATGTCCTGACGGGCTCATTGGAGGAGAAAGCTGGTGCACAGGCAGTTGTCAGGCAGTAGCCGGTGGTCAGCTGCGCTCCTCCAAGGCGCAAACTTGCAAGAAAAAGCACACAAGAACCCCATTTGGGGACAATCCCTGCTCAGAGCTGATGAGATTTCACCAGTTCTGTAGCTACAACAGGTATTTTTCTAGGGAGGAAGCAGACTTATATAGGGCAGCCATTCCTTTTCACCTTGCTATACAGATTTCCAATGTCTAATGCAACAACAGTTGAATGTAAGGATGAATTACCTTCTCCCTTAGAACAAAAAAGAACTTGGGTCAAAAATCTATAGCCTGGATTGCGCTCTGCACCTCTGCTTTTCAGAACAGTGTCAGTTCTATCTCAATGAGACATAAACACACACAAGTGTCTTCTGCTTCATTTTCTTAGAAGTGATGATCTCTTCAAAGAGACAGAAAGAGGTGTGCTTTAGTTTTTAGAGACACACGACGTATTTATTCCTCATTTCCAGGCCTGAGAAAGAATTTGAGCAGCTAATTCACAGAATTGAACCATTACAGCTCTGACACCTTGGTCCAAGACCACGGAAGAGCACAACCTCTGACCGTTCCTGAGGGCACAGCATAAAGGCACATGTAAGAGTCAGGGTTTTTAACAAGCGTAGCATAAAATTAACAGTTAGCCATTAGCCTTTATGTACTCAGAGTGTTTATTTCCTAAGTAGGTTCAAGCCCATGGAAAAAAAAGATGTCTCTGTCCTCAGGAGGGCTGAAAAGAAAGGCTGAACAGCGGAGGAAAAAAGGCTGGTGACAAGGGATCTTGGGATGCTGCACAGCTGCTGCAACTTTCTTCTTTTCCAGTGTGAAATGTCATGACACAAGCGGGAGCCACATTCAGCCATCAATATTCATAAATCCCAGAAGCAACTAGCTTGGTTTTGAGAGCAGATTTTTATATACAGTGCAACTCCAGCAGACTAAAAGACAAGCTCGATACCAAACTAATGAGAAATGAGATGAAGTTAATACACTGTAAGCCTTGGCTAAATCTGTTTGTCCTATTTATTTATTGCCTTGTTGATCTGGAACCTTTAAATAAGAAATCTGGCCTGTTCACAATTATTGCTTAATTAATCCTCCAAAGGTCTATGAATAATGTGACAAAGATAAGAGCGCCCAGTGTAGAAAGAAGGGATATAAATAGAGATGAAGTATTTTGTCTGTAGCAGGCACTTGCAGAAGTAATATTCCCACTTCTTCTTTAGCAAATGTAAAAAACCCTCTTTCTTAAAAAAATTAAAAAGCTGCAAGTATAACTGTCAGCTAGCACCAAGCTGACCATCACCTAACCTGAGACAAAAAAATATTATCCTTTCTGTAGGAATACCTTGGCTGATAGGAGCTGCTTGGCTTCACCCACAGCCAGGCCACAGCTTGGGCAGTGCATGAGATACTGAGCTGAAGCTCAGTGTTCACTTATTCAGTGTCTGAGCTCTTCATGTGTGTGACCGAATTCATCCTTCTCACACATCTGCCTAGCAAGGAAGCACTTTAACGCCTGTTTCAAAAGGGGGAAACATAAACAGAGTGATTAAGTGTCGTGCTGCTATTGCAGGAAAAAAATATCACACAGGAAAGATGTTGAGGAAACTGCTCTCATTTCACTAGCTCACTAGGGGAAAAAAATTATATACATACATACATACATACATATATATATAAAACCTCATTAGTTCTTTAGGTGAAATTTTTAGGTGAAAATTTTCCAGGAGAGCACCTGGACAGTAATGAAAAATAGCAAAATTTGGGGCTTAAATGAATGATCTCTGCAACTATAATACGTTGGGAATGAATGTGCAGCTATGTCCCGTCTAGCCCTGGCTCCATCCACTTTTATATGGTGTGAGGCTTGGTCTGGAAAACTCTCATTTACACACATACTAATGCCTGCAAACGGAGCCTGGAGGACTGACAATATTTCAGCTAGCAATAACTGTAAACGCCATTATTAGAGATTCCCAAAGAAAAGCAGCCTCAGGTTGGCAAAATCATTTTGTTCTGCTTGAAAGGAAAGTCTATTCCAGTGGTCATCAGGGCACTTTGTTTCTTTGCTTGCAAAAATATGTTGTTTCCTTTCAGGGAAGATCCAGTACTTCTCAGTAGGGATTAAGATTGCAAAGAGGAGTTACCTCCTTGCTCTGGACTAAGGATAAGCCCCAGGAGAAACAGGCTACACCTGTGTGAGAAAGAGAGGAGAGGATTGCTGTAAGCGTCTAAGGAAACCAGTGACCTATTTATCCAGAAAGCCTCCATCCATGCTCTTCTTCGGCTTGTCCCACCTCATCATACATGTCTGAACTCTCCTTAGAAGGCTAGGTGAAGTAAAATCGAGAGGTGCCTTGTGAGAAAAAGATTTTGGGGAAAAAAAAAACAAATGGAAAATCTCCAGAGAAAAAGAAAGAGGTCAAATGGCCAAGTCATTCTGAAGATGGAGTGCTTTATCTCACTGAAAGACAACACACAGTAGACACTGCCCAGCTGGCTGCATGTCCTGGTTTCGGCTGGGACAGAATTCATTTTCTTCCCAGTAGCTGGCATAGTACTGTGTTTTCGATTCAGTGTTAGAATAATGTTGATAACTCACTGATGGTTTAGTTGTTGCTGAGCAGTGCTTACACCAGTCAAGGATGTTTCCAGCTTCCCCTGCTCTGTCCAGTGCACAAGAAGCTGGGAGGGGGCACAGCCAGGACAGCTGACCCCACCTGGCCCAAGGGCTATTCCAGACCACATGACATCATGCTCAGCATATAAAGCTGGGGGAAGAAGAAAGGGGGGGACATTCGGAGTGATGGCATTTTGTCTTCCCAAATAACCGTTATGCATGATGAACACCTGCCCGACGATCGGAAGCAGGGAATTAATTCCTTGTTTTGCTTTACTTCTGTGTGCAGCTTTTGCTTTACCTATTAAACTGTCTTTATCTCAACCCACGAGTTTTCTCACTTTTACTCTTCTGATTCCCTCCCCCATCCCACTGGTGGGGAGTGAGCGAGTAGCTGCATGGGGCTTTGTTGTCAGCTGGGGTTAAACCATGACACTGGGGCCCAAATTTAGGCTCTTCTCAGCCCCATGTTTTCCTAGCAAAGTGAGAAGTCCAGCATATTGCTGTATCTTACACAGAATAATGCTGCTCTGCTGGATGAGCCAATGGAAAAGTTCCCACATTGCTGAATTAATACATACAACAATATAAATTCAGGCACTGCCAGTCTGTAGAAATTGAACCCCAATCACATACTTGCCCTGGGTGCCCAGGAAGGCTGGCCAGACGCTAGACTAACTGGCAATGTGATAACATGTGTTTATTTCTTTCCTCTAGCACCAGGGCGGGAAACTTCTTGAATGCAGGTGCTCTTCAGCTGTACCTTTTGCTATATCTCCTGTTGCCTATATGTTTTTGGAGTGGGCGTTCTCCTGCTTATTGGGCTGAAATGTCTCAGTGCTCCATCAGAGAAAGGGGCTGCCCTGCAGTTCTCTCCAGCCTGATCAAAGCAGTGCAAATGCCAAAGCAGGAGATAATAAGAAGAGACAGTGGACTAAAGAGAGAATAAGCCACTCAACCAAATTTGTCTTTCTAAGATGGGTCATCTTGCAGTGAGGAACAAAGTCTGCAGGTTCACTTTTTCTTTTTCTAGTGCATCAGTGCATTTCCTTTTTTAAGTAGTCTCTGCTCTTTCTCTTCATGGACACACACATCTCCCACCTCTCTGAAAGCAAGGCCTGCAACAGAAGAAATGTTGCAATCATTAAAATCCCACCTGCAAAGAGTGCAACACCCAGTACCTTCCTGCACAAGCCCAGCAGGTAGAAATGAGCCAGTCTGTCATGAAGCAACTGAAGGTTTGAGCCCTATTCCCTTCAGACGGCTGATAAAAGCAAACCCAGGTGGGATCAGGCTGTCAGAGAAAAAGGTCACTCTTTTAACTCAGTTATTTAAACCAGATTGCAAATAAACGCCCAGCCTGGCTGAATGCTTTCAGAGGACTGGCAAAGGTAAGACAATGAGTAACTGCAATGTACTCTCTTTACCTGGCATTAAACTGCATGACACAGGGAACATTCAGAGGCCTAAGCAGATCTGCAACCTGGATCAGTGTGGATTCAGAAGCACCATGATGTTTTGGGACTGAATTCCCTTTGTAACTCCAGTCTCCTTGGTCAAAGAGAAAAGGAGGGGGCACTCTGTGTCCTACAGTTCAAGTAAAGCAGTTTTTCTGTGCTTCAGTCTGCAGACAGGGATCAGGGAGTCAGATGGGAATTCCTAAGGAGCTGTGTATTAAGGATCAGGTGCCAGAGGCTCTGAAAACCTCCATGCTGAGACTATCGGTTTCTTTGCAGCTGGAAGTGTCGAATCTCATGTGACAAAAAACTAAGCAATACTGAAACGATTAAATGAGCTGCCCAAGGGAGTAGCCTTTCAAAGAGGCCTCCCTCCAGTCACCCTGAGACTTCCCCTACCCCTCTTCCCCTCCCTTAGAACTGGGACTGCCTTTGTGCTCCACCACAGCCCTTTCCATTCCAGCCAAAACCCATTGCCCAGGCAGATGGCAAACAAAAGTAACCATCCCATCGGTATACAGGCAGATCAAGACTGTCTGCCCCCCATAAGAAGTGGAATGACTTCAAAGCAAATGAGGTGTTTCTTACTACCTGCCTTAAACACCACTAGAGTGTGGAATGAAACCAGCTTCTTGCTAGACAGCTAAGTGTTTCAAGTCCAGACCCGACACTATTGAACACCACCCAAACAACCAGCAGCACTCAGGGTAGTCAATAAAAAGCATTACTAACAATCGCTCTTCTACTCTAAGCCAAGTGGAAAAGAACGGTGCCACATTGTTGCCGAGGATATGTGTTGCAGCTAGCATCTTCTCAATAAAATACATACGCTTCCCAATTAAGAAATGCAGTCCCCAGTGAGGCTTTGCAGGGATCTCATGGAACCACACTCTGCATTGGTAAGAGCTCAGCACTGGTCAGGTCTTGTATCAAGCCAATTGCTACACCCAGCAGTGTCTCAGTGCCCCGAAACCAAAACTTGAGCATTAAACTAATTAGCAGTATGCGAGTGCTTTTATACAGGATATAAAAGATAAATAAGTTGTTAGCCTCTCCTAAAGGCTTCCAGACTATTTATTTATAGACTCATTTACAGGTGCCCTTCACAGAAGCATCTGACCTTTTCATAATGATTACTGAACCTCTCCCATAAAGTCTGTGCATAATGAGACAACATTATAGTGCCCATTTTAAAGAGATGAGAACATGGACTGAAAGCAAGTAAATGAAATTATCTGGGTGCAGAAGCAATCTGTTCCACAGACACATGCCAAGCAAAGATACTATTAGTCTACCACATCTCCTATAAAAGCCACTGGGATTGCTCTGGTGCTGCTGGAAGAACTTTGCAAGACTTAACAGCTATGGATCGGCATTGGACCCAGCAATGGCAGGAGTAAGGTGCTCACAGTCAAGCCATCCCATCAAACACCAGCAACACCTTCTGACGACTGTTCCCGTTCATGGAATGGACCTATGAGCAACAAAACTACAGTTATGAGGATGGCTTTTCTTCCGGTCTCCTAAGTTGCTCTTGGCACACGTCTCAAGGTGGGCAAAAGTTTCCTCTGCCTGGAAATTAAGGCATGTTGGAGAGTCAGAGAAAAGCTTTATTTCAGTCCTTCGAACAACCCCATCACTCACAATATTTACCTTTCATTTGCTATCAGTGAGACATAGGTTGTTGTATTGACACTTGTCCATAAGTACCAACCATGAATTTGATTCCTTTCTGCACTACCATGCTGGAAAGCTTGCAGTTTGTTTTTCACAGGTGAAGATGCCATCTTGTCACCAAAGCAAACACAAAAAAAGATATTGCTAGAGCTGCGTCTGGGGGATGAATTGAACCTCTCGCCATTGCTAGAGGATTACTGGTTTGAAGCCTGCGTCCCAGAGCACTGAGAATCACCTGATGAAACCAAAGATGTGTAAAAACTCACTGACTTTCAATATCAGAACAGGAAGAGAGACCTAAGATCAGATGCAAACCAAGCCACTGCCATATCCTAACTTTCTCCCTTTTGCCACAGAAGCAGCTGACATCTCTGCTAAAAATTCTTCAGGAAATGTAAGAAACATGAGGGACCACCCCCAAAACCCCTTCCAGGTTGATGATTATACCAGAGTACTTTTTGTGGAAATTCAGATTAAAAAAAAATCAAGCCTGAAAGTTTCTCCACTGGTCAGGAGCAGCAACGTGGGCATAATATGTCTCTCTCCTGAAGGTAAGTTTTTAGCAAGTCCCTGGAAATGTCCTCAATTTTACTCTTGCCCAATGCAAGCCCTCTTGAAGGGCTGTGCTACCGAGGAACATGTTTCTCTTAAGCAGTGCAATCAACAGCTTCTTTTCCTATATACAGGATCATAAAATAGTGGAGATGGGTAAATCTGTCCCATTCTTTCCACACCAAAACAGCTTCCAGAAGAGTGTGAAATATCCCCTCACCAGTCATGTCCCAGAGTGCCACGTTTGAGGAACCCAGGGTTTCGGCAGCAGTGATGCTACAGAAACTCACCCAGACAGCAAAGAATAATCCCAGAAAAACGCATCAGACAGCTTGGAGGCAAACTCTTTTATGAAGGATTTCATGACCTCACGGGAAGCTATCGCTCTGTCCCTATACTGTGTGTACAAGTTATTAATGGATATTTATCTTCCAAAGGAAAGAACAAGAAGAATAAGCATACAGTTTAAGAAACTTGAGAAATTACTGACTTTAAGTATGACCAGGTGATCACAAGTGCTTTTGAAAGGATATCTTCTGAGATATGCCATGCTTTACCTCAAAAGAGCCAGGCTCTCTTGGGTTTCCCATACAGCCAACGTGGCAAACTCATGATGACGCTGACAGAAATGTGTGTGGGAGGGAGGCAAAGAGGAATGGGTGAGCACTGCAAATGCCCAGTTTGTTTAAGTATATGTGAAAAGAGTCAGGAGGTTCTTTTCCACTCAATAGTTCTTATCACTGCAAATAGAATTTAAATTTCAAGATAAATGTTATGTTTAAAACTCAAAATTTCAGTGATTTAGGTCAAATAGAATTCTTTTAATGCACTGGGGTTGTATTTTCTCTCAATGAGAACAACCAGAGGTTTTAATTACCTTTTTTCCTTTTTTGGCCTGTGAACAAAACCCCATGGTAGTCCTACAGTTCTCTTCTACATTAAGGTTTTGTACTAATGAACTATTTAGGAGCTGGGATTTCCATCCCAAACGGTTAATGATTAGATTTTATACTGTGGTATTTTAATTGAAACAAGTTCTAAGGGCACCACCACACAAGTAACTCCAGACATCTGTACCACATTAACTAAACCAAATTTTCAAGTAGCAGCTCAAAAGCCACATACAGGACACAGCCCTCACCTTACATTTCAGCCTGGAATCAGTGAGAGAAACAGCACCATTATACTGTGCTGCTTTATATGGCTACTCATTTAAAACAGTGCAGTTCAGAGGTTACCATGCTATAAAGCATTTGTTTTTATTGCCTTCCTCTTTTGATACTTTGAAGAAAGATAAGGGTAAGAGAGGGACACATATAAAGCAATTTTATTGTCTGTGCACTCGCTGGGTTACACAAAGATTCAGTGCTTGCTTTCAGGTTTTTTATTATTATTTTTTAAATAAGAAAAGCCTTGCAGGAGACACAGAAACTGTTATGATTATTTGTTCAATTGACATGATGCCTCTTAGGCTAGTTTCTAGTTTTAAACTACCATTTTGGCAAATAAAGATTAGACTATTTCCAGACCAAGGTGGATGTGATAAGCCCCCTTGTAATGCCTGCAGAAATGGAGGAACTAATGAAGGAAAAAAATATCTTTGGGATCTAGACCTGGCCACAAGTGTACCCTTGCCAGGGTATTTAATGAATATTTTGCTGCTTTGTGCTGTTTGCTAGATACCTGCCCTCCAACAACTGCGGATTCTGGAAAGACTGTAATCACAAGAGATTGTGCTGTAACAAGCAATATTTTAACTAAAAGCTCAAAAATATTTTTGGTGGGTCTTAAAGGCAATTTATTCTGCAAAGAAAGACTTTCTTGTACTTCTAAATCTTGGTTGTTTTTTTTTTTTTTGACTTTTTTTTTCCCTTAAAGATGTAGCATTTTGCTCCAATTGAGAAAATAGCCTGCCTGTGGAAAGTGGTGGGGAAAAGGGAAAAAGCAAAGCAAGCCCAGCCTTTTTTCCCAATGAACACCATTAAACAGCAATAGCTGGTCTCCTGAGCCAAGCAAGTCCAGGCTAAATCTTTACTGAATGGAGCTGTCTTGAGCTGCTGTCACACAGCGGCACTGCAAGCAGCACATCTGGAAGCAGCCATATATATGATCTGAATTCGCTACACATTGCTAAATTCCTCTATGACCATACCCTTACCTCTATCTCAGCCAGCATCACGTCAAGGCATCAAGTCACCTTTGCCTTGCCTTTGAGAGATGCACTCCTGTTCTTGGTTCTTGGAGGTGCTGGCTGCAAGAGCTGGGGATGCCTGGGCTCAGCTTGGGAAACATGGACGCTGCACAAAAGCACAATCTCAAGACCTGGTGATGGAATGATGTGAGACACACACCTCTTGTGTTCAACACATGGGACTTTAAAGGGGTGAGGGAAGCTTCAACTGGGATCCCACAGGAGAGCATCAGACCTACCCCCCAACTCAGGCTTGATAACCTGCAGTACTGGTTACCCTTGCTAAAAGGCTGGGTGGAAAGTCCCAGGCTCTACTAAACCTATTCTTAAGTTTTAAGCGGCATTTAAGTGGTCAACAAGGTTTGTTCTAGACCCCGTATTTCACCTGCGTCAGAGCAGTACAATATTTCTTGCTTATATGAGCATTTCAGTGTGATTGACTTTGGGTAGCAGGGAGCTGAAGTCATGCCAGACCTGTTTCATTCTGACATTTATTTGTGCAATGAAATTCAAGGATCTTTTCTCTGGCTTTTTTTCTGTATGCTTCACTCAGTACTCTCTCTGTGACATTAAAATCCATCACGCTGCTGGCTCTGGTGTACCCATTAGATCGTACGTGCCAACAATACTAGCGCTCTGTGATGGGGGAAAGACAGCAGAAAGAAAACAAATATATGTGGCCTGAGGAAGTCAATTTTAATTTCTTCCTAAGCTTTCTCTGATTTAGGGCAAGATTCTGTTGCCCTTAATCATGCTGCGATACACTAACCTCCCTCTCAAGGAGGAGGCAGTGAATAAATGCCATGCAGCCAGAGGCACTTCTCCTCCCATTCATTCCAGCGCTGCACAAGATGCCCGAAGCAGCCTTTGGTAGTGTTACCCTAGGAGGAAGAGCCATTTCCTCAATTAAAGAAACTTAGAGGGACAATTAGAGAGAAGTGGCTCTTTCCTGCTCCTGATTACAGACACACAAAGCCACACAGCTCATGGGTCTGGAACAGAAGCCATCTAGTCCTCTAACATTTCCCATACAAACTCCTGCATTTCTTTTTACTGTCCTTTCCCCCCCACGTCCAGAAATTGGTTGAAATGGAGTCCCTGTGGCCGATGTCTGTAATTTCAGAGCCCTCCTGCCTCGCTGATGAGTAGCCAGTGGAACGAGCCTTCCTCCTGTGCAAAGGAGAAAGGTCACATGAAGGACAATGCAGAAGAGCCTCCCCATCACTACCTGCCTGCTGTTGGAGACAGAACAAACGTCAGTCCCCACTGTCACAAGTCCTATTAACCTTCAGTGGTCACTCGGCATGCTCACAAAATGCCATTCAAGAAGGCAATCCATATTGCCAGAGTTTGAGTGCACAGTGGCAATCAAGCATTGCCAAGGCTATGTGCGCTCAAATGTAAAGCAGTGCAGAGGCAGGAAGAGCAGTATTGACATTAAGGGGTAGATATGCAATGATGGCTCACTTAAGCTGCGTGAGGCTAGCAGCTCCACTGCTAATTTTATCTGAGACCTTTTACACGCAGTTCTAGGTGATTTGTGTTCAATTTGGCTTGAACTTCATTCATAGCCAATGGTCCAAAATAATAGCAAACTGAAATAGCTGAGAGCAAGTGCTCATTTTCATTGTGTCTCTTCGATGTGAGCACCATTAGCATTCCCGGGTTCACCGTACTGCAATAGAACACGCGTGTGTCAAATGACACTGGGTAGGCATAATTCTGCTCTGACAGAGTTCGTCTCTGTTATTTCCAGTTAGAGACAACTGATCCTAATGGCACCCATTTCTCCACAGCCCTTAGGGCTGCAGAAAAGTCAGGCTGTGATCAGGGAAAGATGTGACATTGTTTTAGTTAGAATATAGATGCTCAAGCTTGGTCTTTAGTCGATCCCCATCAAATGAAGGCTCTCTTCAGTATCCAGGGAAGTCCGTTGTCCACCTGAGTCACAGTGTTTGAATTCAGGCAGTATTAGCAGAGACAAAGGTGGCAAAATATGGAGAGGGGAGAAAAAAGAGAAGCAAAAGTCTCAAGAAAGAGTTAAATGGAGCAAGAAGGCTCAGAACAGACAAATGAGATTTATCTGGAATAACAAAGTATTCCAAGTTTTGGTATTGGAAGTATTCCAGGAATTGGCCTTGCATTTAGGCTGTTACTCTAAATGAAACATGAAAAGTCACAGAAATGACAGGGCACATTCAAAAATGGTGTCTCAAAATCTCCCATTCTGGGCAAAATACACCTCTTTGTTCATGGCTGTTACCACTGTGAACAAGTTGCAGCATGCACAGTTTTCTGAGCACGCAGTATTTTGCAGGACCAGGCAGCTGGATCTCTTTGCAACTTGCTGTGTTGAGCCGTGCTACCTTTAGGTAGCAAAGCCTGATGATGCCACTCCTTTTCTAGCAACTACTGCTCTTATCTACCAAGGCAGAGTTGCAAACACCAGCCCTCACCTTCCCACATAGCTTTTATTTACTTTGTCCCATTTGCAAAATGTGTCCTTTGGAAAAAAGATGGAGGTGTGATGGAGAGTGCCTGAAAGGCAGTTTTATGAGCCCTATTTTCTTACAGATCTCCATTGATGAACAAGAGAAATCAGAATGAAGCTCTTCCTTCAGCTGTGGTGTTTACAGAAGTGCTCGCTCTTGTGCAATCTCTGTCTTTTGCTGAGCTTAAACACCATCTTTCCTCACTGAGGACACTGACAGAGACTCTCTCCTATACTTGGCCAGACAAAACTTGTAAGAATCGACATACTTGTCAGATCTGTTCAGAGTAAGAATTACTGGGAAGGAAAAAAACAGAAGAAGATTACTACATATGCCCTGTTTCCTTTGGAAATCAAGCTAAAAGCATTATAGATAGGCTTAGAAAATAGTCATACCCATTAATCTTTGATTGACCTTCCTGATGCTATCAAAACTGAGAGCGGTGAACCATGTATTTTCCATTTGATTTGCTGTGTTCTTGTTCAATAGGTTAAAATCTAGGACACATCTTGAAAGGCAACTGTTTGACTGGGGCAACCAGAAACCATCTACTTGATGACACTCTTCCACACTACCTGTAAGTTTTCATAAAGCACTTGCCCTCTCCCGATGGCAAAAGAGCTGCCAGATCCGGAGGGTCACAGCTCAGTGACAGAAGTCTGACTCACAAAACAGGAGTTGTCACTACAGCAAACCAAATTCCTGGCTCCACTGGCATCTTGTGTCATTTGTAGAGCTAAGGAGGATTTCCCCAAGTCAGGTTCAGAAGGTCAGGGAAGAGTTTAAGGTACTTTCAAATGCTAAGTGCTTCTCGCACCACACCAGATTTCTGCATATATGATAATTCTGAACTCTGAAATAACAGACAGCTAGAGTAAATACCAGTATCCAGAGGCAGACAGGCAGGCTGAAACTGCACAAGTCAAAACCACAGTGCCAGAAACCACTTCTGGGCACAGGAGCCTGACAGTTGGCTACGCTACATCTGCAGATCGGCTCCAGCATGCTTCGGCCTGCGCCAACAAGGCATTTCCCAAATTCTGATGCTAGCACAGCCCAGGAACTAAATCCAACAGGCAGTTTCCATGTGGGCATGCAGCTCAGCTGAAGGAGGTTAATACTATGGACAAGGTCACGTCCTGCCAGCTGGCCTGAGAACCAAAAACCGCTCTCTGCTACTGCTTAATCTACTAGCGCAGATGTTGCCCACAGCTGATGGGAGCTCTGACAGGGCTTGCTTCTTCACATGCGATTTACTTTTACATCACCATTTACTTTCTCCAACTTGAATTCTTGAAAAGATGTTCCATTCTTCAAGGATCACCTATAGTGTCCTACCCTTCCAACATGTATATAAAAGCACCCCAAAATACAACTCTAACTGAAAAATTCATCTCTCTAGATGGTAGTTATCAATCCTTTCCCGGTTCCTCCCTTTCCAAAGAAGGTGGGTAACATTTTAGAGATGCTGCTGTTTTGTCTGCTATCATGCTCATCTAGATGCCTCTATATTGCTCTATTTTAATCCAAATTGCACACATAGGGGGAAAGTTTGCTGGTTTGCAGTTCCAAGGAGTAACTGCACAACCTGGTATAGCTAGACATTACTGGCTAATGCTTACAGAGGACACTAAGCAGTCAGTAATCCTAACAAACAAAAAGTGAAATATTTTGGTATTTTTAACCTCCATTTGACAAGTCATGCAGCTGCATTTGGAAAGGTGATGTAGACAAGAAAGAGGAAGTTGAGACCAGTGTTTGGATTGGGCTGTGCATGACACAGATTTAGAAGTACATTGATAAGATGCATCATTCCACTGAGCTCACGCTATTCATTATAATTCCTATGGATCCATGAGCAATTGCTAATTACACTTCAGATATGTGACAGTCAGTATGGCATATATAGGATCACCATCAGCAAAAAATATTAAACACTCAAGGAATAGAAAAAAATCAAGGAAATGATGAATAAGCCAATTTTAACACCTTTCAGCTAGCTGTACATCTCATATCCATTAAATGTACCAGTTTGCTCCACTGGCAAATAGCACATTATTATAATAGAATCATAGAATGGTTTGGGTTGGAAGGAACATTTAAAGGTCATCTAGTCCAACCCCCCTGCAATGACCTTCAAATAGGTCAGGTTGCTCAGAGCCCCGTCCAACCTGACCCTGAATGCTTCCAGGGATGAGGCATCCACCACCTCTCTGGGCAACCTGTTCCAGTGTTTCACCACCCTCATTGTAAAGAATTTCTTCCTTATATCTAGTCTAAATCTACCCTGGTTTAGTTCAAAACCATTGCCCCTTGTCCTATGGCAACAGGGCCTACTGAAATGTCTGTCCCCATCTTTCTTATAAGCCCCCTTTAGGTACTGAAAGGCCGCAATCAGGTCTCCCTGCAGCCTTCTCTTCTCCAGGCTGAATGACCCCAGCTCTCTCAGCCTGTCCTCACAGGAGAGGTATTCCAGCCCTCGGATCATTTTTATGGCCCTCCTCTGGACCCGCTCCAGCAGGTCCATGTCTTTCCCTGTGCTGAGGACTCCAGAGCTGGATGCAGGGCTCCAGGTGGGGTTTCACCAGAGCAGAGCAGAGGGGCAGAATGACCTCCCTCGACCTGCCAGCCACGCTGCTTTTGATGCAGCCCAGGATATCGTTGGCTTTCTGGGCTGCGAGTGCACATTGCCGACTTGTGTCCAGCTTTTCGTCCATCAGTGCCCCAAGTCCTTCTCCACAGGGCTGCTCTCAATCCCTTCATGCTCCAGCGTGTATTGATACCAGGGGTATTCCTTAGGAACAGGAACTAAGCAGAATGATGTGCATGCTGAGGATGTTCCCACAAACCTCTCAAGTTCTTTATAAAACAGCATTTTAAAAAAAGGAAGTCTGTTTCAGAAGAAATTCTATGATGGATCCCTAGGTGAATGCCTGCTTTCATAAATCACTCGAGTGCATTACTTCATAGTTATTGTATTTTCACAGGTGACATATACTATTATTTTATTTCAGATGTTTTCTCTTGGTTTTAATTATCTGTTCTGAAAGTGAGTCATTCAATGAAAAGTAAAATCACTAAAAATCTGCATTCCTGAAAAAAACAAGATATAAGTTCTCTTACTGTCAGGATGCTGCTGTACCATGTTGCTTCACTGCAATCAGTGGTGTCCTTTTGGTGGGATACTGGATCTCACTCTCGTGATGTCTGATCACCTTTCTCATAGGAACTTAATTACTTCTGTGCACTGGTGTGTTAAATTTGGTTAAAAGTGGCAAAAGAATTCAAAAGTTATATATTCAAAGAGGGATAAAGAAGAAAAAGGACAGCTCAGTGTGCCTGAGCTCATTCCTTCAAGAAGCTTCTTTCTTTCAGAAGAAAGGCAAGGAAGGGTGTTGCTCTTTAATCTCACAATAGCTGATACTTTGGTGCACAGGGTCCTTTACCGTGCTTGCAGGAGCCCTGCACAACTCTTGGCTCTATCCAGGTAATTTTGTGTCCAAACAACCAGACCCCTCACTTACAGTGGTCTTCAAAATCACCGATTTTTAAGTACTTTAACTGGCTTGATTTTGAAAACACCACTCATAGCAACTCCATCTTCCATCTGAAGAATCCACATGGCCCAAACCACATGAGAAAAAGCAGATGTTAGGAGATGTAAGGGAGGACTTTGCAGTGTCATTAGCTCCAGCTGAGATCAAGTGACAAAGTGTTGACATCCTGAACATTTTTAGAGCTGAGAGATCGTTTCCCAGCTAGCTTTATTGTTTTTCGAAATCAGGCTTGTTTATCCTGGTGCTAACATGAGGTGTGAAAATGAGGTATGTACTTATCCAATCTTAGTGATCAGGCTTGTCAGCGTGTACGCCATGCTAACCCAGAAAACTTGGCAGGCTGCAAATCTGCCTTACTGACTTCTAACAGTAACCCTTGTCCATGGTAATATAATACCAGTTCAGCTATCGGAGCATAAGCCTGTTTTCTGGGTCCCGAAGGACTGAAGGGTTCTTGGATTTTGTCTTCCAAAGAGGGAAAATAGACAGACAAACTGCTGTTCAGGCTGCCACATAAACTGCATTTCCAAAAAGGTTCTGCAAGAGCAAAATGTATAGAAACTGTGCAGAAAAAGTTGCTTCTGTTGGGTCTGCAGCCTGAGCCACAGCACTGTTTCAAGGCTGAAAGACCACAGGAGAGCTAGGTGCTCCTGGACTGTTTTGGCATTAAAGATGTGGCCAAGACAAATAGCTAAGTTCTACAGAAGAGTGTTTTCACAGCTCACCCACAGTCTGGCAGCTGGACCTCGCTAAAACCCCAAAGCATAAAAAATTGGCTTATGCCACCTGCCCAATCCAAAATTCAAACAGTGGAACTAGCCTAGGCAATTAGGGAGAAACTTATACCAGGCAAAGGCTGCATGATGTATTCTTGCAGCAAAAAGAAAACCAGCACTGTGATTAGAATATCTTTAACACGGTATTAATTTATGGAGCACGGAAATATATGCAATCAACTTAGCAAAGAAAGGGAAATCTGAAGTACCAGGTTTCACATTTTTTCAGAGATTCAGCACACAGCAGTTGCCCTTGGTCTTAATGAGGTGAGGAAGATGGGATTTCTCCAGTGCTGTCACAAGGGTACAGATCCCCAAGGATTCCTGCAGCCAAGCACGATTTCTCTATTGGGATATTTTTCAACCATTTCCCCCCCTCACTAACCCTCCCACAAAATACATGTGTCAAAGCTGCTGAATTCATTCAGATTCAAGATCCTAAGAAGTTTAAAAGAGAATCTTGTCAACATTTTGCAAAAGGAAGTGCTGCTGTTTCTTTCAGATTGAAATAACATTTTTTTTTTTTTGTAAAATTAACTATTCAGCATGCATTTTAAAATATGCAAAAATCAACCCCCAAAGCAAACAGCTAGGCTCAAATTTCCTTTACTCTGGATCTGGGAAAAAACAGAAAATTTTTAAACCTGACCAAAAATTCAATTGTATGTATAAGCTGTGAAGCACTTGACTACTACAGCCACAGGGTAGAGGGTACACAGAAGAGACAGATGGAGAAGTGGGTAGGATGGCATTCTCATGCTGTTTCTCAAGCCCTACAAAGATCAAACAAAAAAAGAGGTCCAGAGAAGGCAAGTCCTGAAATCCAGCTGAAGTGCAAAGTCTTTGTTTTGTTTACTGGCTGGAGCCCGTTCACTGACCAGGGAAATATCTGATTTAATGGTCCCTGTTTCTGTCTGTCCGATCCAGGCTATGACTGCCCAGCCCAGTAACACCATGCTGAGAAACCCAAACTCCCACGGCACTGAAGCTTTCTTCAGTTTCTAAAACCAAAGAGAGGGGAACAAGCTATACTAGGTCAGACCAGTGGTCTAAGTAATACTACAACAGGAGGCATCTGTGAGGCTTTTTAATTTCACTGGTATCTCTTGTATCACAAGAAAAATATAAGCAACCTCATCCTCATCACTACTGCATATGTCACCTGTTTGCTCCCTCCCTCCTTTCCAGATAATTTTGAAAACCTTTTTTCTAGATACTTTCTATTTCTTCCATCTGGGCAAGCTGCGGTAGGCCCACTGCAGGAAAGGCAAGCTGCAGCAGGCAACCTGCGCCTCACGGCAGACAGCAGATGACAAGGAACAGCAGCTATACTGTAACAACAGACCGTGAGGTTGCCACTCACGCCCCAGGGTGTTTAGTGAAGGACTGTCTTCAGAGAGGATGAGCTCGGTGTTCTCCTCTGCATGGGAGGGCAGCCTGCAGCAGATGAGCCCTGTGCAGCCTCCGTGGTGCCTGTAGCCTGCAGCAAAGCAGCAGCTCACATATGGACATAGATCCATGTGCCATTTCTGCCCGGCTACTTCCACTGAGAACCTGATTCAACTACATTTGGCACTGGTACAGCACGCCAAAAAGCTCTGGGTAGAAAGGAAGGTGTTTGCAGAAATAACACGCTGCCTAATCAGGAGCCTTTTCATGTTCATTTTGCTTCATTTTATAAAGCAAAACCAATGCTGAAGCCCAGGCATTGCACCTTAGCACATCTACTCCTCCTGCAGGAAGGCTCGTGACAGAGCCAGTATGTCACCTCCTTGCTAAAAAAGCAAAACTATCATCCAAAGTAATTTAAGCCATTCAGGATAGCCAAATTCATCAAGACAGCGATGACTGTGAGTAAGACCCTAGCTGAAGCAATCACATTCAAAGCCTTTTTGCATCTTTTGCCAAGGGAGAAGCAGGGATGCCAGGCTGCAGACCTTAGGGGAAAAGAACTCTGGATACTCTCTGGAGCTCCTGTCTCTAAGGCTTGAGACAGAGGTTACGGTGCCTGATCAAAGCACCTCAACAAGGTATCTGAGACTCTCTGGTTTTAGAAAGCTCAAGGATCATAGTGTTCATCATCCTGAAGCGATCCCTTGAGAGGAGATGGAGCTTGCATGGCCAGTGACAGTGCAACACTGACCTTTTCATTGCTGCAGCTGTGGCTCTGCTTTTCTATACACCACCAGAGTCCGGCCCTGCACTCACATAAGGAATCGCAGAGCAGTAGTTTTGCAGTCTCCATCAATAAGTAGCAGGAGGCAACATGCTGGGTACTGCTAGTTGCTGTTTAGCTCTGGTTGAGCAGGATATAGATGCTTCAGGCTTCTTTCTCCTCTTGCATGCCTCCTCCAAAACTGGAGAGCAATTCATGGTCAGCACTGTTTAAGGTAGTGGGGATCAGCTCCCTTAGCAGCAACTGTTCTGATTTTCTGTCTCCTCCTGTATTTTTTCTAAAAGGCCAGGTAATTACTCAGGACTGAAAAATCTATGTCAAAGCAAACAGTAGTGTCACCTCATTGACTTCAAAGGAATTGCAGCATAACAAATGGATTAACCTATGTAAATCCTCCCTGTAGGCAGCACCAAGCAAGAGGCCACTCCAGCCACATATGGGGCTTGATCCCTCTGAAATGCCATTTTTCTCACTGAATCCTCCCACACCTGGCAGCTAATGTTAGCAGTTGGACTGAAGCAGCAAGGCACTGAGGTGCCCTCCATCTCACCCAAAGGGATGCGAGGGGACAGCTGACAGGGTCCCTGCTCAGTCTCCTCCTCCCCTGTCCACAGGCTGAGATGGGCATCAAGGGTCACTGCTGGAATTAGGGTCAGGAGAGAAAAAAATACAAACACAAGAAAAGTTCTATTTCCAAGCTTGCAGAAACACACGTAGTTCAGCTTGCTGTCTAGCCTATGTACAGAGGAGTGGGGGAGGGATTTTAGTAGAGAGCTTTGAAAGACAGGTAAATAGATCTTTATCCTTGCTTTAAATGCTACTTCATTTTTTCACTTTCTTTTCCCCAGAGCTCCTTATAGTCTAACCAAAACCAGCCCGTTGAAAGACAGGGAAGGACAGAAAAGGAATCGTAGTGGTAGATGTTAGTTTGCCGAACAAGACACCAAACAAAGTGTGAAGAAAGAGATTTTCTCCTGGAGCAGGGGGGCTTGTTCATCATTTACCTCATGTGTTTACCCTTGGGCTATCATTATATTAGTGACTGAGCTGGAGCACCTGGTAACTATAGCAACCACATTTTCATATCTGCCCATAAATTCCCTGGGTTCTAATTAAGGGCACTCATTTATAACAGCAATAACAACACGGGAGAAATAACAGCAGACTTAGCTCAGATTCAGTCACCTCTCTCTCCCTCATGTCACAGAAATGACCCGTATCTGAGCAGTTCTTATACCATAAGATGTCATTTGTGGCACAAAGCCTACCTTACCTGCCATGTCGACCGCTTTGTATCCACCTGCTGTGTTGTCCGTACCTTCTCACTTTCTAAAAAGTCTGCTCATCAGCCTTCCATTTCAAACAAAAGCCTGACTCGTCTCCTTGCCAGCGAGCTTCACACCAGGCTGCATAAACCTGTTTTTCTTGATAGAAGGAAGAATTCACACCTAGCCTACAACGAAATCACACACAGCACTATTGCAAATTTTACAGACAGTAGGTGGATGCTATTACAAGCAGAAAGGCTAAGCAGTTCAACTTACAAATTTACCTATGCAATCTAGATAGCTATGAAGAGAGACTAAACCACATCATCCAAAACAAATGACAGGTAAATGATGAAGCAGCAATGTGCAAGAAATCAAGACCAAGTAATAAACAATTGCAAAGTTCAATGGCTCAATGTATTTCACCACAAATTATTTCCTTCTCTATGAAACAATAAAACTTGGTGAACAATCTGAAGTCTGCTGACATGATTTAAAAAGATGGATGGGCTGGTAGGTAGTTGAGAGTGTTTGCTTTATTGTTCATGGAGTCACTGCTCAGAAGTACATTTGTTTTGGAGTCTATGTGAATTATTGTCAAAAAAATGACAAATCTCTTTCTCACTTTAGGCTACACTGTGCAGGCCTTACATGAATTTCTTTTGCTAGAAGAAAAAAGACAACACATCTCTGTATTGGCATAGATAAGACAGCAAAGCCCATCTCTGCAGAGATCAAGAGAGCAGGGCTACTCTGCCTTCAGGTTTTGGGGGACTTGCTGCCATCAGAAAATTTTCTCTTGCTAGAAAAGAATGTCAATTAGTATAACTTACCCATGACTGCCAACAAGAATATCTTCTCTTGAACCTTTGTCCACTTTTCCTCCATATCCCCTGGAGGCTGACGGAACCAGGTAAGAAAACATACTGGAGCTTTTGCTGGTGCTGTTGGTAATTTCCACTTTGCAATATTAAATGTCCCACCAGCTACCCTGCTTGCCT